>NC_141760.1:89873986-90206486 GCF_982258835.1 Parasteatoda tepidariorum | reverse complement strand
TTCGATTGTATTGCAATCCGTAATGATTGTCTAGTATACGTGATGATACATGCGCACTAAAGCAATGTATTTTCCAAAAATATTTGTAATCAGGGCAATAAAAAGGTATTAAGCCATCGCGTATTTCAGAAAGCGTAGTTCTTTTAAGTTGACCTAGGAAACAGAAAAACTGCGCATTGATAAATACTTTATTTAATGATATTGGCAATTTATAAATGTTGCGCATTTTAAAAATTATTTCAAAACTTTTTGTTTTATTCAAGAAAGCCTATAAGATCGTAGTGAAGTTATGTTAGCATTTTCTAAACGGCTTTACTTAAGATTAAAAATTTATATCAATTTATAAAATTATTAATACATATTTCTTAATTACATGGTTTGTTCTTAAATACATGGTGTTTGCTCTAATGCATGGAGTATCCTTAAATACATGATGGGTTGAAATTCTAATATACATGGTGTGTTGCTTATACACTGAGGAGCCAAAAAAACTGGTATACCTGCCTAATATCGTATAGGGCCCCCGCGAGCACACAGAAGTGCCGCAACACGACGTGGCATGGATTCGATCAATATGTGAAGTAGTGCTGGAGATAATTGACACCATGAATCCTGCAGGGTTGTCCATAAACCAGTGGGAGTAAGAGGGGGTGGGGATATCTTCTGAACATCTTGTTGCATGATCTTTTTGTCAGCGATGTCGTAGCGATGTCGATCAGCGATGTCGTAGATTTGATGTTTTACCGGATTTCCGATACTCACGGTATACTCGTGAAATGGTCGTACGTGAAAATCCAAATTTCATTGCTATCTTGGGGATGCTACGTCCCATCTCCCGTGCGCCGACTATAATACCACGTTCAAACTCACTTGAATCTGTATAACCTGGCATTGTAGCAGCAGTAACCGATCTAAGAACTGTGCCAGACACTCGTTGTCTTATATACGCGTTGCCGATCGCAGCTCTGTACTTTGGTTCCATACCCCTTTATTTGCATACTCATGCCTGTACCAGTTTTTTTTTTGGCTCTTCAGTGTAAATACATGGTTAATTCGTGAAAATGCTTTGAATTTCGATTTCGTCTTCGTAGATGGTAATGTTTCAAATGTATTGCAATCGGTATTGATTATCTCTTGCCCAGAAATTTCATTTGTTACTCGTTTGTTACTCAAAAAGGGTTGTTTTATCAGGAACGCGGAGTGTTATTTTACTCAAAAGTCGAGTTATGACACGCAAATTAAATGACAGGTTTCAAAACTCATTACTGGTTTATAAACTTTTAAATCTCGGAACCCTTGCGAGTCTCCCATGGAACCCCAGGGTCACGTGGAACACCATTTGGAAACCACTGTTCTAGACAACTGGTGAGAACAGTTCGTAAGACAGTCAATGCCTTTTCTTTTCACTTGAAAGCTTTTAAATAATATTTTTCATACTTCGTCCATTCAGGCTTTGAGTTGTTGCATCGTCTTTATTTGTTCAAGGGTCAATCGCATTGAATAATTTTTGCACACAAGTATAAAATTTATTTAACCAAAAATAATTCCTTACGAAGAATAACTTTTATAGTAAATATTTAAAAAAATTTTATTATTTTACTTAACAATAGTAAAAAAAATGTTGAATTGTAAGGTATGCAATTTTTTACATTATTTTAAATAATGAAAGTTTACAAAGCAAAATGGTCGAATAGTTCCCGAAGTTTAAATTTCAAAAAAAGTCGTATATTTGAAATTCAATTTTATATATTTATAATTATCATTCAATTATGCTTTTATGTCTTATTTCGTAGCTTAAAATATTATCTTCACTAATTAAATAGCATGTTTGAGGTCCATTAGGATTACCATTAGGATTGAGTCCAAAAACGTGATGATACGATCATTTGATCAAAGTTATTCAGGGTGATTCGTTTATTTCTTTGCGCACAGTATATTTATTCAAATCTGGTATCCTAGGCAACGAGGAGGCGGATCAGGCAGCCAAGGAAGCCGTCAGTCCCAGCTAAATCAATTTAGAGGTCCCAAGTTCCAAGGCCCAGATCAAAACAATCATCAAATCCAACAACCTAAATAGATGGAAATCAGAGTGGCAGAGCTCCGAGAGAGATCGACAAACCTATATTTTTTTAAAGACCCTTCCACCAAACGACTGCAGGCCAACTTTTACCTGAACCAATTACTTACTGGAAAATACCAAAATAGACTTTTCAATAAAAACCCAAACTGTACCTACTGAGGGGACAATCAAACAATCGAACACTTGATTATGAACTGTCCACACTTCCAGACACTCCGTGGAAACTATCTTGCAGGACAAAATTTGCATCAATGCTTTGCTAAGTTGGTCTGTAGAAACATTGTAAAAAAAATTATAAAGGCAACATTGGAGGACATTCTGAACCACATTTAACTCTGCTCGGAGCCTGCGAACACTATTGCTGGTGTCCTGTGTTTTTATCTACCATCGTTTTAAACATCTCTAGGATTTAGCTTGTATTGTTTTTATAAATTTTTAACTGATTGTTTTGACTCTTAACTTGTTCTGCTTTTTGACTTTTATACCGAATTTTAACTTCTAATATTTCATTACTGTTTTACATGCTTCTGTAAAGTTTTAACATTTATTGGTTTGGGGATGATTTTGTGTTTTAACCATTTTACTACTTTACTATTTTAATTTGTTTACACTTGTTTAATAGAATTATATTGATCATTATTTTAGATATTCTGATTTTTATACTCGCTGTTGATGTAACTTTTAGAGATATAAGTATTTTTAATGTATGTTTTGTGTATGTATCTTCTCTCGTATGCCCTTAAATAGGGCTGGTCGAGATACAAATAAACTCATATTTATTCAAATCAATGTATTTATATAAATTCATATCAATATACCTATAGTTATTTTCTTTTATTTACTTATTTATTTATTTATTTATTTATTCATTTATCTATCTATCTATCTATCTATCTATCTATCTATCTATCTATCTATCTATCTATCTATCTATCAATCTATCTATCTATCTATTTATTTATTTTTTTATTTATTTTTTTATTTATTTTTTTTATTTATTTATTTTTTATTTATTTATTTATTTATTTATTTATTTATTTATTTATTTATTTATTTATTTATTTTTTTTTATTTATTTTATTTATTTTATTTATCTATCTATCCATCTATCTATCTATCTATCTATTTATTTATCTATTTATTTATTTATTTATTTATGCATTAAAAGAACGAAATATAAATGACAGATCTCTTCGAAGCTGTTGACAAAGTAATTTCCCTCTTATTCAGAAAGAAATAACTTATTTTTAATAAAAATGCTCTAACAAAAAATGCAAAAAAAACTATACAAAAAATATATATTGTAATAACATTTATACAACGTATACTAATAAAGAATTTTAAATCAGTGAGAGATCTTTAGAATTTAGTTTGATAAATTCTGAACCTAATCTCAAGGTATATGTAATGAAAGGTTTTTTTTTTCTTTCTTGGAAAGGTTAGCAGGTACGGCAGGTGTCCCGTCACCAAAAGTTATGACTGCATGCACCCCACCCTTGCAAGGTGTCTGCAAGGGGAAAGTAAAATAAAATAAATTGTAAAATAATTGCAATAGGGAAGTAGTCGCCCACACCAAATCAATTTTGTCGCTTTTCATTACGAGTGAATGAAATATTGCATGTTGCAATGCGCGGCTCAATTAAAAGTAAGAGGACTGTTATGAGCAAGCAAAATAAGTTGAAAGCAAATTTTTGTCTGGCCAATTCATTGAAACTCTGCCTCTTGAGGAATTTCTGAAGGGGGTTTCACCCTTTGCTCACCGCCGTTCACCAATGCCATGAATGTTTCGAAATAATTTTTGCTTCTTAATTTATAAATCAACATTAAAAGATTCCAAACTGTTTTATTCCATTAACATAAATTTCCTTCCTGATTCTATTAGAACAGAACCTAAATCCAATCACTCTTCGCGGTAGCTTTTACAACTTCATTCACAAGCTTGTTTTTTAAAGTCTTATGTAGTTTTTGATTACTTTGAAAACTCTTTAAATATTTTTGCCATAGTTATTATTAAATAACTGAGTGGCTCGATTTAAAAAGAAGTTGGTTCAGACTTACTGTGGGAGCAACGTTGATCCATCTAATATGGTGCCCCTGAAAGAGTGGCCAACCAATCTCTGCCCTTCAGATGCCTGTATGACCTAAGTCATTCCCTAGGAGTGCATTGGAGAAAAATAAAGCTAAATATAACGATATTTAAATCAAAATGGGTACTTTTTTCTGGAAAATCCAAATCATCTGCAATAAAAAATAGGGATTTCTATTTAAGTCTTGAAAGTTTTCCTGCTCGATCCAAGAGATTGGAGAAGGAGTTTGGAATCCTTAAATACATCTTTTTGGTCCTATGTGTACTGCTCGAGACGTTTGAATTTTTCACACGTTTTGGACATCCTATACTAAAGTACAGCTTGAAATGCTATGTCAGGGCTAAAAAAATTTAAAATGTGGAAAATAAATGAAATAAAATTTAGAGTATTTTAATTTACAGCTCCTCAAAGTATATTTTTGTAAAGTATTGAATTATTTAATAAACATTTCTCATTGAATTTCTAATTCAAGAATATTTTTTCAAGAAATAAAATGCAAGTAAAAAAGAAAAGTTAGACATTAATGCTTTTAAATACCAATTTCATTATCCACAAAACTCCTACGAAATTTTTTTCACGGATCCTGTATCAGCTCCAAGGCATTGTACGATTAAAATAGAAATTGAAGTTATTGGCCTCGCTTCTGAACACTGGACTAAAAATAGACTCCTTAAGAACTTGACTAGACTAAAAACTAGACTGGAGAATAATAATTTAATTTAATAGAATATTCTGAAAAACGAAGAAAATCTGTAAGTGCACGGCCCTTTTTTTCCTTTGACTAAATTCAATTTCTCGAAAAGGACCATAATTCATCCTCGGGCTATAAGTATAAAACAACAATACGCTTTCATTAAAAACTCGTTCATAAACTACATTTTAAGAAGAAATAAAAAAAATGAAGAAAATCAGATAAAAGCTATTTCGACAGTTACAGAAAATTTGCTGGTGGCTACTTCTAGAAATTGTTGTAGAGATCCCATATCAACCCTTGTTTGAGTAAACGTAAATAGAAATGTTGAACTTGGATATATGTACTTGTGACCTCCCCCACATATTAAAGAGGTAATATTCTTTGTGTATATTTTTTTGATTTTTCCCAATTTTAATGCAGTTTTCAAGTGCGGTTAATATTTAAAAGTTATTTTCAGAATGTTTTTATCATCAGATTAAAACCATTTCAAATTTTAAAAAAATTATGCATTTGAAGTAAAACTGCTTAAATAAATATTTACTTTAAAAAACATTCCAGGAAATTTATTATTTCTGAAGAATTGCTTTTAGTTTTAAGTTTAATTTTTTTAAATGTAAAATTAACAGAAGGAAAAACTGAGTTTTTTAAGAATTTGAAGTAATGAAAAATGAGCGAACATTTTATAGCAAACTATATTCAATTATAAATTTTATAGCAGTTTAAAAAAATTTAATAAAGCTCCTAAACTTTCATTTAATTTAACGCACTTAATAAATCTAAAAGTCATATATTATTTAGAGAAATTACCTTGGAATGGGATAGTTTTGAAAAGCTGGTTTAAAATAATTATATCAGAAAAAATTTTTTTAATATTTTAAGGAACCATTTCAATTGTAATTTAGAAAAGCGAGTTTTTATTTATTTTGCAACTGTAAGACAAAGGAATAAAACTTCGTACAAAAATTATAATCAATTATAATTTTTATAAAAATATTAAAAAAATTTTAATTTGATAAATTTCAGTCATTTATTTTAAGTTATCATGCTTAAAAATTAATACTTAATATGTTATTTAAGAAATGACCCTAGGATGCGATGTTTTTGATTAGATGTTTCATAACAATTATAACTAAAGAACTCATTTTAAATAAATTTTTAAGAAATTTAATTTCATTAATTTCAATTTTAAAAAATTTAATGATTTTCGTTAATAAATGTATTACAATTTTATTAACCCTAATAACAATTAACTAAGCAAGTAGAGAAACCTAGTTCGTTTTCAAAAATTACAAAACAATAAATAAGTGAGAGATAGATTTACAGCTAACTAAATGACCAATTAAGCAAAATATGTTTATTTAGTCTCGATAACTTCAACTAATTCATCGCACTAAAAGTTCACACAACTTAATATTATTAGGGAAGCTTTACTTAAAATGCTTTATATTCTAGGGACTAGTTTAAAACAATTATTGCTAGGAAACACTATTTAAATAATTTAAATATTAATCTCAACTGTAAATTTCGCAATTTCGGGAAGCTAGTTCTATTCAATTCCCGAAGGGTTTACGCTGTATTCAATTTTCGAAAAGGCAAAGAAAAAAAAAGAGAGAACTTCAGAGCAAAATATAATTATTTATGATTTTATATATATATATATATATATATATATATATATATATATATATATATATATATATATATATATATATATATATATATATATATATATATATATATATATATATATATATATATATATATATATATATATATATATATATATATATATATATATATATATATATATATATATATATATATATATATATATATATATATATATATATATATATATATATATATATATATATATATATATATATATATATATATATATATATATATATATAATGGGAGCATTAAATTAATAATATTTTGTAATGTTTTAATTATTTTAACTTACTTATTTTTTTTTAAAATTTCGATTGCTAGGGTTGCTTCAATGAATAAAATGAAACAAGTAACATTAAATAATAAGTTCGGTAGTATCTGCAATATATTTGCTGAGAAACTATTACAATGACCTATTAATTCTAAGATTCTATAAAACACAAAATCTTTCTTAATTATAAACATTTCTCGTCTTTTCTTAAAGATCAAAAATTTCTCCTAAATATTTTATTTGAGAACTATAAAAATTAATACATCTTTTGGGCCAGTTTGACTACAGTTTCTATTATTCATATATTTTTTATAAACAAATCCACATTTTTTTAAAAAACTATTATTTTCACTTTTTTTCAAAAATAACAAGGAGTGTGAAAATTTCCCTTATCTCGTTTTGCTATTTATTCAACTTTAAAATTTCAATTATAAATAACTAGTCTTATGATATAGTGTTAGAAAGGATTTTTCTGAAAAAAATATCCATGATTTTTTTTTTAATTTATAACCAGTGGAACTGTTAAATCGTATTATCTTTTCGAAGATGGATTTAAGCGATATACGTAAAATGTACACTTCTAGCTATAATGAGGGAAAGTTTTTATAGGCAAAATATACAAGCTTAAATATTTTTGCCAAATAAAACAACAAATCCAACTACTATAGAATTGATTTAGAAGAAATCTTGTAATTGATAAACAATGTTCTCTACCATCCCTCAGCAGGAAAAAAAAAATTATAATTTGCAACCCTACCTTAAAAAATGTCAGAAGTAGGTATGCAGAGTAATTTTTAGAGGATTAAACTTGCAAGCATACAACTTTCTCGAAAGCAAATGAGATAAGAAAGCAATAATTAACGAATTATCCAATGAAAAATTCATTTATAATGAAGAAGAACAACTCTTTTCTTAGTTCTCCATCCCGATTATCTTTTTTTCTAAAAGATTTCGTTACTCTTTATTCATGATTACCTTATTTCGTTATACTTTGTGTCATCTGATAACTACAAGATATCATTTCTTTTCTTTCTCTTTTAACATGTCTTATTCGCCACTTAATGGTATTATGTTATCAGTATAGCGATTAGGGCATTGTAGCAATTTCAATGATTGCAGACTGCAGTGTATTTTTTTTTTTTTCCTTCTGGATATTGTCGTTGTAATAGAAGATTAAACCAAAGTGATTATTAAAGATAGTGAAGATTCTTGATAAATATTCGTTAAAAGAGAAAAATGCGCAATTATAACTCTGACAATTGACGATATCCTTCCTCAGCTCAAAAAATGGTGCACATTAGATCATATAGTCATGCAAATTTGCTACATTATTAGTTGAACCGTATTAAGAAGTAAATTTCACTGACTTTACTAGCTTATATTATGGCTCGATTTAAGTCTTTAAAGCTGTAGTTAATGAATTATGAGTGTTTAGTTTTTCTGGTTTGCAGTAATCGTTGGTCAGTACATTTCAAAAAGTAACTTAAGTGTTTCACATATGCTTCCGAGAGAAGTGGCTTGACAACTATTTTCCTTCTATTCTTAATGCTATGAACTTTAAAATATAATTTCAACAAACAGATAAAACAAAATTTATTTTAGGAAGAAAAAAAAATTTGCAATATTATAGCTTACCATTCGAAGATGCCAAACAGTGGCGTACGCAAGGGAGGGGTTTAGGGGTTTAAACTCCCCCCTTGAGCTCAGATAAAATGGTAAAAATGAAAATTTTAGTAGAAATTATGCGGGTTATTATTTTTTAAGACTATATATTTTTATTTGCCTTATGCCTACTTTTTTTTCTCACGGTATTTCTCAGAACACTAAAAAGACATTTACTATAAAAGGGTTGTACTTTTGAAACCAAATTCACGTGATACTGTTACGGACTGGTTTCTTTCTGTCCTGCCAGTCGCGATAGTTTTCGAGACTGGCTTTCATTTGCGAGGTCTTTACGCGATGCATCTGGAATCCTACACGTTCTGTCGTGTTTGAGACAATTCGAGAATTTTTGAGTTGCGGGGAAAATTTATATTAAAGAGGGAACGGAGAACAGTGGAGTTAGTTAGTCAGACTAAGAGTTATCTCTGCCGTTTGTCTTTCGGAGCTCGTTGCTAAATCTGATTTGTTTTGTCTTAACAAAAAGTTTATTCAATCGTTAAACCCGTCGTCGTCGTTATTTCGACTAGTGAAGAAATCAGTAACAATACTATTGGAGATACTGATCTCGTTGAAGTTATTCATTCCAGCTCGAAGCTTTAAGATCGTAGCATAGCGGATATTTCTGTGCCAATATATATATTTGCTGTTCTTGGATCTTTAGGATGTCGAAACGCAAGAATTTAACAATTTTTAATTATTTTGAGAAAAAATCACGACCTGAAATTAGTGAGGTGACAGCATCTAGTACCAATGTAAGTTTTTCTGTTGAACAGAAATGTGACGCTTCCGTTGAAGAAAACGTTTCTAGCACATCAAAATCTGATGAATGTGAAAGTGGCCCTCAAAGTGTTACTTCCCACCCATATGACATTGGACTTTTTTCAGAAGATATTACATGCGAGAAGATATTACATTATGTTCTTAAACTTAAAAAATCAAATCAAAATTTAACTAAACCGTGTTGTCTAAATAAAAAGTCAAATTATCTAGCTGTCTAAATTAGGAAAATAATAGTGCTTTATTACATACTCGAAATTCTTTTAGTAGTTTCAGAAAATTGTGAACACCCCCCTTGAAAAAATTCTGCTTACGCCACTGATGCCAAATATATAAAAATCTAAATTTTGAATTTTTTTGTCTCTTACGTTGATTTTTCAATTGCATGGCAGTATAGTCTGTCTATGGGAAGAACTCTCCTCGCCTTTCATCTGACACTGTGGTGATGAGTATGGAATGTACTATTAGATGCCATAGTCACAGATTACTAGTCACTATTAGATGGATTAGTCAATATATATTTAAGACAGGTTTTGTCACGGGTCGGCGAGGGAAAGAGAATGAGAGAAAGTGAGAGAAGGTCCCACTTTAAAATGCTCTATTTCTTGTTTCCACAACAGCAGACAGCCTTAGACTTTGTGGAAAGGGGAGTTCTTTCCATAAACAAACTATAGATCCGCCTTCAAAAACTCATAGTTTCGATTCGTCACATTCTCCGTGACGTGTTCGCATTATTTTTAAGGCCAATTTTTTTTTTCGAATTCACGGCTGGTGTCTCGCCTTTGATCAATCTGCTGGATTAATCAATCAGAAGTTAAGGTTCTCCGTCATTAATTTTCCTCCTTACACCTCACTATTTATAAACCACGTACAGAAGTTTAAAAGAAATATTGTCTTATAGTACGAGTATCGTTTTATCTGAAAATCGGTGGGGTAAAAATGCATGCTCTTTCTCACCACCTTACCCCTCCCTGTTGATCAGTGTCAAAAGAAATGCGAGATTTACGCTTTTAACTTGAAAGCAACAACAAATGAACTCTCTGAATAAATAAATAAATGTAAGTAGTAAATATATATTGATATTGGATAATTGTTTTTAAAAAATGTTATATTTCTGTTAAATATAATCTAACTCAATACTATTTTTAATCTTTAAAATCTCCAAATTTAGTGATAAAAAAGCACAATTTTCCAAACCATTAGAAAAGGATTTAAACAGGCTGTTGTTGCTGTGGTATTGATCAATGTTTAGTTTTGCCATGAGTATCATGCAATTATGTCCGGACGAGAAAGTACTCAGAACAACAACCTAACGGTTGTTCAATAGTTTAAAACAAACTGAAAGGATTGAAACTCATTCATGGGTACTCCACACCGAGGCAAAAAAAATTGCGATTCAGTCAATGAAGATGCCATCTCATCATAAAATGTTCAATTATCTAGTCAAAAGATAGAAAAGACTGCAAAAGCGAAAAAAATGCTCTGAACCAAACATTACCAATGTATTGATAAATCTAACATAATGAAACTAAAATAAACAAAAAATAACATTTTTTTTAATTTTTAATTCATAGTATTTCTGTTGCTTGTTTTACTCCTGGACTTACGCTCTCTTAAAGTTTCTTGCCTCGATGCTTCTCATAAGGAAGGAGAAGGCTGTTTCATCTGTTAGTTTACTCTGGAGCTCCAGAACTCACAAGAAAAATTTTAATGCAAAATTCGAAAATCAAGCTTCAACGTGAAGAATGGCTGGTTTTGCACCAGCTTAGATATTAAATTTCGCATCTGTCAAAGCTACCGTTTACCCTTAAGGGAGGGCATCACCCTGAATATTTCAAAAATTCGAAGAAAAAAAATTCTTGCATTTTTCGAATCTTTGTACCCTTTCTAATGTCAGTCTGGAACGAATTCTCGGTACCTAACTTTGTTTGGAAGTTATACCGAAAAATAGAGAGTCGTCGCTAAGCAGGTAGAAAGGCCCGTTCGGCCGGATTAGGAGGGGCGACATTCTTTTTGTGTCTCATCCATTCTGTTGACTGTATATAGAAACTTGTTGTAGGCATTTCATTTATCGACCATTATATATATGAAATTAAACGCTTTTCCCCTACCATAAGTCAAAACTGTAAACGTGTTTTTCTCAAAACGCTGTTTTTTGACCTGGCCTAACGTTTTGCTCATGATCTATACAACGAAATAAGCTGTTCTTTATTTTAAATTTCGTAAAAATATATTCTTTAGAAAGTAGCATAAGATTTTTTTGATATTTTTATATTTCGATATAATATTAGTATTTTTAATGAACATTTTTTAATGAAAAACTTAACTTTTTTTTTAAGTTGCCGCTATTTTGGTAATTTTGCGAATATCAAAAAACCGCTATGATACTTTTCAGATAATGTCTTTATGTTTCAGAAAATCTCAACAAAATCGTTTTCCTATGTTTCAGGACTTCTAAACTTAGGAGGCCAGTGAGGCGCTACTTTTTGATGACCAGCCACACACGGAGCTGCCGCCAACTTATTTTTTATTATTTTGCAAAGGAAAAATTTTTGAAGTAGACTTAAATTGTAGATAATTAACATTAAAAAAACAAGGAGTCTCTGCATTGTCTCTGTTACTTAATTCAAGAAAAACGTTAATATTTTACCATCTGAGGGTGGGGTCCCCCCTTAACTTACTAGTTACACAGAGGGATCTTATTCTAGTATTAGAGCGAAGAGTAATGTCTCAGTCATTTTTAAAAAAAGGAACTCGAATAAACCATCGAACGAAATTTACTTTCATTTTCTTTTCCAAGTTCGATATATCGTTAAAACTGATTTGATCAGACGTTCGCACGACCTTTAACTTTATCTCATCAACTGTTGACACTCTTCAAGATTCTGTCGCGACATAACTAATAAAACTCTTCGACTATGAAAAAGGTTTTTTTCTTTTCCAACTACCTGAAGCTCTCCACTAAAAGTGAATGGCCAGCCTGTACGACGACGTTACCGAAATATTATTTCCTATGCAAATATTCAAAGCCTGAAGTTGAAAGAAAAGCTGAATAGTTCATTCAAGCTTTAATTTTGCTTAATCAATCATTGCAAGGGTGTTATCTCTTTCAATTTCCTCTCAGCTTTATTATTGCCAACAAACATTTTATAATAGTTAAGTCAGGAGAAAAATAAATAGCGTAATTTTCATGCAATGAATGCGATTTAATTGACCGAGTAGAGATAAGATAAAAGTTTGACAAGGCATTGTCCTCGGGTCATTTCAGTATGCTTTTATTCAATTTTTTTTTATCTAATGACGTTCGCAAATTGATTTTCAATTATAAAGAAAAATTAAATTGTCACATTTGTGCATTATTATTATCATTATCTAATCGATAGCAGTATTGTTTGATTTTGAAAGCTGTTTTAATTCGAAAATAATTTAAAATGAAATAAGTATTTTGAATATGTATAAAATCTAAAGATGTAAAATATTATTATCATAATTGATATCTATGTCATAATACCTGTTACGAGCAACATATTAAACAAGTTTCACTTTCTTCTAAGCTTGTTGATTCATTTCTATGTAAAATTAGATACCACTGATTAACTTTAAGTTTTAAAATCTTTTAAGTTAAATTATTTTGTTTGAATAAAATAAATACGTTGTATACTTTCTGATTATTACAAGGCCGTGTTTTAAAAATCTTATAAGTTAAATTACTTTGTTTAAATGAACTAAAAACGTTATATTCTTTTTGATTATTACAAAGCCAAGCATCAAATCCTCTATAGCACTCACTTAAGTCCATGTAAAATATTTCTAAATAAACTTGTTTTTTTAATTTTATAAACATTGTGTAAAGCTAGAGTGCAAACACGCTTGCGTTTTTTCTTTTTATTTAATTCATTTATCTATTTATATTTTAACGAAATTCTAGGAAATGCACCGATATTTGAGAAATACTAAATAGATTAGTTTTTTTAAAAAAATTTTCACTTTCTTCGTAATTTTAAACTCTTAAGTTCCATAATATCATGAAAAGACAAACTTGCTTAAGTTATTGTTTTTCAACTGGACACCTTCTAAAAGTGGCAGCAAAACTAAATGACATTATTATTCAACCCACACCAGTACTTTTAACAATAAATTAAAAAGTATCCAATTTCGCATTTTTTCTTTATCCTATCTCACTTTTTTATTTTTTAATTTAATGATTTTTTTTAAATTCTAAATTATAAAATGAAAACAAGACTCAAAGAAACCTATATTTTCTCTACAAAACAATTAGCAAAATACTTCTCATAATTTTGATGTCCATTTTTCACCCGATCTGCATAGAAGATTAAAAAAAAATTATATGCCTGAATAAGGCTGTCGTTCATGATTGAACAAGAGCAGTGTTTCCCAAACTTTTAACTTTTGCGTACCCTTTCTAAATTTTTCGTAACACTATGTATCACTAATAAAAAAATGATTGTATTTTTTTTGAAATATGTTTATTTTTATTAACATAATTTAGTTAATCATTGTTAACTCTGCAAAAAATAGCCAATAGAAAACTACGTAATCTTAAATTTTTATGACTAGCTTTGCTTTTAAGTAAAATTTTTTGAAATTTTCGTATGTTGCAAGATATTTCGCATAAGAACGAGTACCCCGCTAAACTGTTCCCGTACCCCTGGGGGTACGCGTATCACACTTTGGGAAACACTGAACTAGAGTGTAGAGTTCAGAATGTAAATTTAAGTACTCCTTCGATTAACGACAAATTTCATTCAATTTTGCAGAAACTCGAGATGTATTTTTATGTTTGAAAAAAAGATTTTGATAAATTTTGATAAATTTATCTTATTTGATAAATTAGCATCAGTATTCCATTTTTTAATGCATTTCAGTTGTGTTAAAAATATTTTTTTTAAAAATATATCAAAAATCTATTACTTTTTGGTGTTGATTTTGGCGACAAAATTGCCAAAGAGGGGGAACCTAATTGCCAATTTTTACCCTCATTTTTCAAATGCTATAAATTTCAACATTTTGCTATTTTTAAAGTTTTAGGAACCTATCATATAAATTACGAAGTTTGATGTATATGTATGTATAATCAGGAAATTGTTGCTTTATGAAAAATTAATTTTCTGACTAAATAATCAGAGAAACGGTGAATCAGTTTGTGAAGTATGGTTTATGGAACGGTGAATTGGCTGTCGCAATTTTTTTTAATTTTATTTATAAAGTTTGTTTATTCATTATAAATTGTAGTATTCAAAATATGTTTATTTATGTACTTCCACACAATTATGATAAAATTAAATATTTTGGAATTGTGTTTTCGTTTAAGATGAAAGGCAATGTTGTAATGGATGTTATTAAGCATTTTTTGCTCTCGAAAAATGCTTTAATAAACTTTTTCAACTTTTCAGTCAAAAAATATAATTTTAAAAAAATAACTATTTGTGGATGATAAAATAAAATTGCCTGAAAATAAATTCAACTCTTGTTAATAAAAACAACCGTATTGAAAGATAAAAAAATAAGGAAGTTTATTCTCAATATTGATGGTAAGATAATATTTATGCCAAGAAAGCAAATATTGTTATTTAAACCTTAAAGGCAACCACCAGTTTGCTTTTTGCTGTTTCTTGATTCTTTGATACAATTTCTTGGTATAATACTTTCTTATAATTTTTATTCTAGGAAAGCTTTTATTTTCAAAAGGATTTTATGTAAGACAAAAAATACCTACTTTACAGAAATTATAAGCAATATTACCGTAGCATTGTTTTGCTAAAAGATATTATCAACTCAATTTGAATTGGAATTTTTATTAAAAACCTGATAGACAGCTTATATACTTCCATGGTCAACTAGACACGACATAATGCAAATAAATATCATGTATAAATAAATATTTGATTTTGTATAACTCGCAAATCGTAGTTTTTGAAATCGCCATAACGAAATGCTATTTATTGAATAAATAAAAGTAGATAGGAATATGTCTGTTACTGTTTCTTAAAATTTCAAATGATAGCGAATTTTGTTCGTATTAAAAACTATACGTATACCAAAAAACTTTTTTAAATATATTTTCTTTAAATAGTTTGTTTTTAATAGCTTTTATTTAACTCTTTCTTATATTCACTTCTAATTTCTTTTTATTTCTCTGATGTTATTATTAGAGCAGTCGCAAAATTTCATGCAAACGGAACACCGGAGTGTCATGAAATGTGCATCAACATTTTGTATCTATGCTACATTGAAATACTGAAAGTAGCAACCGGCTATCTCCGGAAAATATCGACATTCTCATAGACACTTTACAGATTTTTTTTTCTTCCTTTTTTAAGGAAAACTCTTTAAATAATGTTCTTCTTTATTCAAATTATAATTTTGTTTCTAATTTCTCTAAAATTCTTATCGAATCGCCATTAAGATTTCATGAAAACTGGCGTCGTTTAGCAAGCACCAGAGCTTTATGAAATGTGCATCGACATTTTTTATCTATGCTACAATGAAATACTGAAAGTAGTGAATATTGATCATCTCTGTTGAATATGGATATTCTTATAGTCGCTTTACAGATCTTGTTTCTTTTTTAAAGATAATTCTATAAAATATGCTCTTTTTTGCCTCGAATTATAATTTGGTTTTAATTTCTATGATATTCTTATCGAATTGCTGTTAAGATCTTATCAAAACTAGATTTTAACAAGCACCAGAGCGCTATGACATGTGCATCAACATTTTGCATCTATTCTACAAATAAATACTGAAAGTAGCAGGGCTCGAAAAACCGCCCGTCCTCGGCGGTCAAAAATTCTCCGCGGACAACAAATTTCTCGAATCCAACGTCCGCGCGGACGGCCATTTTCCCGTTAATGTTCGTGATATATTTTCAATTTTTGCTATCTTACAAGAGTCTAGCTCCTCACTTCTAAAATGACCCTCTAATCTCGAAATACAGCAACATACTGCGCATGGTGGAATTGATGTTTTCTCTGTCTGGGAGTACTGCAGCGGTTGAAAGGGGCTTTTCAGCAATGAACTTACAAAAACCACATTACATACTGGTCTTAAACAAGAAGCGTCAACCGCAATTATGAACATCTACCTAAATGAAAAACCTCTTTAAGATTTCTGTGCAAAAACCTCTGTAAATCATTGGTTTGATTGTGGAACTGGCAAACGTCATATTTGATTCATTTAAAAAAAGCAGTACCATCGCATAAATTGACATGATAATTGACAGATAACTTGACCTTTGTTATTTAAATTATTTCACTAAAGAAATAAATTATTTCATTAAAGAAATACTAGGTTTTACTATTAGTAACCTAGTACTTCTTTTATTACTGTATAATGTTATCCTAGTATTTGTAATCCTAGTAACTACTAATTCATTGTGCAATTTATATAATTGTTAGTAATAAATAAGAGAAAATTACATTTTTATTTATTTAGAAGCGACGGGTTAGTTTCAAAGGAGGAGGACGGGTACATTGTTGGACAAGCCGTCCTCGGGGACGGGTAAAATTTCTGAGTTTTTTCGAGCCCTGGAAAGTAGTGAACATCGACATTCTCATACTCACTTTACATTTTTAATTTTAAAGAAAGCTCTTTGAAACATCTCTTTAATATATGGAAATAATTTTAAAATTTCTGCTGTCTGCTACGCTGAAATATCCTGAACTCATACTTATGGTGATTTAAGAAGGACAGATTTTAAATTATTAATGAACTTCAAAGGATAGAAAATTATTACAACATCTCTTGAAAATAGATAAAATTGAAATCAAAATACTTCCACCCGGGCCAAGCCTTGGGCAACATCTAGAAGGTGAGAAAATTTGGTTAATAAATTGTTTGAAACTAATTATGGTGTTACAGTTGGGTTGTGCATTCGGCTTGAATACCATTAAAGTTTATATGTTGTACAAGATAATTTTGAAAGGTGACAAGCTGTTCGCCAAAGGCGGCTAATGCTTAGATTACCTTTTTAGTTCATTATGCTTAATTTTACATAAGTTTTATAATATTTACTTTGATTATAAATTTTTTTTTATTGTGTTTTTATGTTATTTAATTTGATAGTTTTAAGCATCAAACATATTTTTTTTCTTAGAAGAATATATAACGCCTGTGAAATTCTATTGATTCATTTAGTGTGCTTGCTTATTATAACTTCTCAAAAATATTACTGTTTAAAATGCGTTTTATGCTTAACTATTCATGCTAGTCTATACAGTTATATTAAAAGATTTCAAACATTAAGGGAATAAATGTTTTTAATACTTTACTGTGATGGATATTATACATGATACAATGAAATATTTCGAACTGAAATAGTTGTTTGAGCAAATTTTGTTTAAACTAACTGTATGTTTCTTTTGTTAGTTGACTTTTTATCATAATAATAATGAAACTGCCATTGATTGATTTCAATTCGAAATGCAGGTTTTCGAATTTCTACATGTAATACTTGAAAATCTAGAAGAAAGAACGGTTTATCTCCTTTTTTTTTAACAATCTCCTTTTTTTTTTCCTTTTTTTTTCTGTTTCATTTTTAGAACTATTAAAGTCGTGTCGAATCAATAACGAAAAAATCTGTTCTTCCCTAGAGTTATTACACAGTGCAGATGAGCCGTGGTATGAAAAAATGGTGCCTATTGGCCTTCAAATTCGTTTTTTCTCAGAATGTGCTTTCAAAGGCACAAACCGTTCTTCTCCCTTGATTCACTTGTTAAATATGTTATTTTTTTTTAATTAATGTTTTTAATTTTATTATCGATTTGAATGAAATTTTCACTTCATTTTACTCCCAAAATTATTTTTAAGCCTGCAATATAAGTGAATTAAAATTCAAGCTCAGCCTATAAATTCAATTTGTACATTTTGTAAATCAAAAGAAATTTTTGCTTAATAATAATATCACCCACGCTTTTATTTAAGATTAATGTGCATCTGACACTTAAAGTACCAAGGTTTTCATAACCGATGCTTAATTGTTTTAGCATCAGTTAACTAATACCAAAAAATTGATACTTAATACACTTTTTACTGCAGATTCAATGAGAGAATATTAAAATGAGCTCCCAATTTTAACTTTGCTTAATCATATTAAAATTTCATGACGAATAATGAAATTCGATAGCAAAACTCAGATATCATATTTAAGATCTAAATTAAGATTGGTGTGCATCTAATACTAAAAGTATCAAGGTTTTCGTAGCTGATACTTAGTTGAATCAGTTTAAAACTGATACTAAAAAATTGGTAATTAATACATTTCTTACTACTCATTGGTACTTAAATACTTATTCAATGAAAGAATATTAAATTGACCACCCAACTATAAATTTACTTATCGTGTTAAAATTTCACTACAAATATTGATTGCCTGCCATAGATAAAACAGTAAGATACTTTTCAATTAGCCGGTCGCAAAGAAATTCAACTATTTTTAAATTATTTTTTTTTTATACAATTCCTATTATTAGTTCACATTCTCCCCATATCTTGTTCAAATTTTCAATCGTTATTAAAATACTTTTTATTCATGTACTTAAGTTCAGATACATTTTTTGAACTTGTACTGGGGGACACTTGATGACTTGTAGTGGAGTTTTTCCAAATATTAATTCATTCATTAAATAGGGATGAGCGCCGACTGGCCTGTGTAGGGGGCAGGGAACAGTCCTTGCATCAGAAAGGCCCTGGATTCGAATCCCGGGCTAGGCATGGATGTCCTTTCTCCTTTGTGTGTGAATGTAACCCGCCCTATAAACGAATTGTGGCTGTGTGAATGGCGTGGCAGAAGTCGAATTCCTGGCCATAGATGGCGCCACTGAAAAACAGGAAGAATCGCACCCCCACTGTCTGAACAGGCATACGACAAAAAGAAAATAGGGATGAGCAAAAAACGAAATTGAATTTTCTCAATGGTTAAACTTTAGTCATTGTTTTAAATTTTACTTTAAGCGATTCAGTTTTCACACATTTTAAAGATAACATCAGTGATAATTTCTAACTCTATTTGAACAAAAATAGTTTATTGTGCACATTTAAATATTTTATTATTTTATATTCGCTGTGTCAGATAAATTTTTGGAACATTACGTGGTAGCACGTGTGGTCCACGTCACCACATTTATACTTTTATAGTTGTCTGATACCACACACCTTGTTTTTTTCAATTTCTGCTATTAGTTCCCACTCTCCTTGTATATATTTATATATCTTGTTCAAATTTTCAATCGGTAATAAAATACTTTTTACTCATTCATTCAAGTTTATATACATTTTTTAAACTTGTAGTGGATGATACTTAATGTTAATACAATTTATTCAATATTAATTCATAATTAAATTTAATTAATTAATTTCAGTTTTATATGGGAGAAAAATTATAACTATTTAAAAAAAAGTAACGGAAGTAAAATTTTTCGTTGCTAACCTAAGTAGGAATTGACTTTAAAAAATTTTATATTACTTGGTTTGTTTAATTTTCATGAAGTAAAAAAATAAAAATAAATAAAGTTGAAGGAAGTTTTCATTTTTTTGGCGACTTTTCGCGTGCTTCCGGCTAACCAAAAAGTGCCATTGTATTTTCATTAAAAAAGCAAAGAAAACGATAACCCCTATAGCCAGATAGTGAAACAAGTAATGCATGAAAAGTAAACAGAAATGGTTATTGTGTCTGGAAAGAACTGCCCTTCATTTTAAAAGTAGAAAAAAATCTTTGGAATTGACATCAGAATGGGGAAGTGTCGACTTGTTGCATTAATGACATATTAAAAGATCAGGAAAAAAATGTACTTTCTCAGTAACGACTTCAACTTTTGTTTTCACTCTTACTTTAAGTACGTCTAAAGACAAAAATAATTATTATCAATTAGGATCTTTGTTCTTCAATCAATTTTTTCAGTTGTGTCTGAAAGATTAGTTAATTGCCCGGATGGAAATAAATTAAAATAAGTTGTCAATGATTCGATATATTTGTGAGTTAAATTATCATTATTTTTAAATATAGCTAGAATAATTATTTCTTAAAAAAGATTTCTTATTTTTTCGAAATCTTTTCTTAGATTTGCTTTAAAAGATTTCTTATTTTTTTGCATATTTTTTAAGATACTTGGGGCTAAACTCCCTGTTCTCTGCACTTACCAACTCCGATTATTGTTTCGGAATAATTGTTGTTTAAATAAAATAGTTTTTTCTACGATGGTTGAAATTATTTACTTAAAATAACTCCCTGTTCTGTGCCACTCACCAATCCCGATTATTGTTTCTGAATAATTGTTGTTTAAATAAAATAGTTTTTTCTACAATGGTTGAAATTATTTACTTAAAATAACTCCCTGTTCTCTGCCACTCACCAACTCCGATGATTGTTTCGGAATAATTATTGTTTAAATGAACTAGTTTTTTCTACGATGGTTGAAATTATTTACTTAAAATAACTCCCTGTTCTCTGCCACTCACCAACTCCGATGATTGTTTCGGAATAATTATCGTTTAAATGAACTAGTTTTTTCTACGATGGTTGAAATTATTTACTTAAAATAACTTCCTGTTTGTTTACGTTTGTTGTGTTAATTCTGTTTGTTTACGTTTGTGTCCCCACGTCTAATGCCCTCTCATTTCCCTGATGCTTCTATTAAGATCCATTAGAGAACCTAAATAACTTTGTTCAGCAATCAAAATTTATAACATTTAAAATAAAGGTATAGTGTTTACAAATTTGTTGAGTGCACCGTAATTTAATATTTTTGCTTATCAAACAGGCTGATATATTTAGTACAATTTTGCATGCATCACATTGTGCAGGAAGCTGATCGAATTTCTTAATCATTCAACGAATATCTTTTTAACTGTAATTTATCATTCTATATTAATATAATTTGGAACGAAAAATAATAATTGTAGAACGGTTAATAAATTAAAACACTCATTTAAATAAGTTCATCTTAAACTGTAGCGTATTAAGGTATCATTGAATTACATTATAATAAAGAAACAACTATTTTTGTTTTAACTGTTTATATTTTAACTATTTTTATTTGTGCTAACTATTTTTGTTTCGTAATTTAGAACTAAATCAAAATCAAAATGTAGTAAAACAGAGAAGAATAAGACAGATAATATAGTTTCGAGATCACATATATTTATTTGATTAACACACTTGTGAATGCAAATTTATTAAAACATGTTTACTAATTTCATTCTGTAATTTATTAATTTTTGGGAGTTTACAAAATGTTCGAATTCGCTACTCTTAGAGCTCCTGTTCACAGTTTTTTAATTTTAAGTTCTGGCTACACAGATTTGAATTTTATTTTAAAATCGTCATTGAATAACCGACCTAATTTTGGTTTTACGACTACTAATAAGCTCCGTAGTCTTGTAATTTTGAACCCAATCCAGAAGACAAAGGAAATGGATCAAATAATATTTGCCTCCCTGGAGGACTTTTTGATAGAAATAACCCGCATTTGTGTTACATGGAGAAGAAAATCACTAAAATCTCTCATGTTAGCCTGACGGTAAGGAGAGTCTAACCCATAATCCGTGTACCACTGAGAATACTTAGCGTCAGCACTGCAGTCGGCGCGAGTCGGTGCGAGCCGGGAATTCATATCAACCAGCCATCGCTGGAATTCAAACTCGGTTCACCTCATTCAATATCAACTGAGCCACCACAGCCCTGACTACACAGATTGTCACTTTTATTTTTCGCCTCCAACTCAATTTGCTAAAGATTTTTCTCCTCCAATTCTTCCTTATGCTGTTAATTTCGTTCTGCTTCCTCTTCCAATCTTTGCTCAATAATTTCTTCCAGTTGAGATTCAACACTTTCTACCACTTCATTATAATACTTACAATCCGAAACCGTTTCTTCTAACTGGTAAAAATTAGTAGTAAGACATTTGTCTACTTAAAATATGACTTGAAATAATCATATTTTAAGTATACAAATGTCATATTATTAATTTTTTTCTTCCTGAATACTTCACTAACATCGTATCTTAAATATTAATATACTTATGCTAAATTAATAAACACATTATAAGCAAATAAAAAAGATTTATTACTTAATTAGTTTATTATTAAAATTAAATGATTAATTTGCTCATCATATGCCTTTCGCTGACTCCTTTAAACCTACATATAACTCCGCTGTTTACTCTTTAATAACTTAAATGTTGTAAGTACTCCACAACATTTGTTTTAACTGTTGAGAATTATCGTCTGTTTAATTTTTAACTTTGATCTAGTTCGTAAAATTAAGTTGCTATGGTAACAATTTGTTTTGTTTTTCGAGCTTGTTCGTTCTTTTTTGTGGAAAGGAAACAAAATGGCTTTGAGTTGGTGTTTATTTATTTTTTAGCATTAATATATTCATATTTACGCCATTTTATATCATTTAGCATTTCGAGTTTTATTGATGAGGTGAGTACTTTTCATATTTTTGTAAATGGAACTGCAAAATAAACTATTTTGGGTGTTGTAAGTTGTTTGTGGAATTATTAGGAACAACGACATCATTAACTAATTCTAATTCGAAGTGCAAACGGAAAACTGACACATTTGTTATGGTCTCCATATAGCAGATTTTGCACTGATAACTATGAAATACATCTGCATGCAGTTTACTGAACTGTTTCCATAAATTCTCCATTTCTGATGGCTATGTAATGGATGGAATCATACTGTCAGAGCAGTTAACCGTTGATTATGTTGGCAAATAAATGATTTTTGAGAGGAAAAAAAATAGTGCGTGGAGTCCCTCCGCGCGGAAGAAGTTAAACTTCGTAACCTGCGACGTTAATTGTAGAAGAATCAGCAGTCGTAGAAGGATCACTAGTTCTATTCAGCGACTCTTTTTCCTGCTCCGCTCGCTTCCGTGCTCTGTAATAACGGTAATATTGTGCATTTTTCCCTCGTGGACCTCTTGAACCAGTGAAAGTGCTTGTGGTTGCCTCATCGTCTCGCCATGGAAAATGTATTTGTATTAATAATGTATGTGAATGCGTCATAATGTAATTTCAAAAGAGAAAACCTAACAATCAATTGATATTCACAAGAGACGTACCTTGACATAACCTTAAATCCGTCGCATTGTCCGTGGGATTGTTTTCAATCATTTTTTACAATTGTTATCCACTAAATTTTTAAATAAAAAATACTATCCTATTAAATTATATGTGTATCAAATCAAACTAAAAAAATATTTATAGAAAAATAATACTTTTATGACTTTTATTATTTTTATGCTAGTGAGAACCAAAGCAATATGGAAATGAATGAGGGAAAACTGGATCCTACCACGTGATTTCCCGGCCAATAAAAATGTAGTGTTAAACGTTTAACGCAACCTTGTTGGAAGTCGCATAAGAAGTATAACTTCAAAAATACTACCCTATTAAATTATATGTGTATCAAAACAAACTAAAAAAATATTTATATTAAAACAATACTTTCATGACTTTTATTATTTTTATGCTAGTGAGAACCAAAACAATATGAAATGAATGAGGGAAAACTGGATCCTACCACGTGATTTCCCGGCCAATAAAAATGTAGCGTTAAACGCATAACGCAACCTTGTTGGAAGTCGCATAAGAAGTATAACTTCAAAATTTAACCGTAAAACATTCTTATTTTAAATTTAATCTCTAAAGAAATCTAACACATTCCAATTTAGGAAAGAAAAAAATTGTGCGTGGAATCCCTCCGCGTGGAAGAAGTGGAACTTCGTAATGTGGAAATGAAAATAGGAAGGGGTAGAAATTGATTTTTAGTGAAATCATATTGTTTCTTTAAGACAAACTTTATTAACATTGCTTACAATTCACAATTGATCGAATCTTTTAATTATCATTTTCGAGTGGAGAAATATCCAAATCTATAACATTTACAATGGGATTATGATAACTAAGGTAAGATACGAAATGTTTGAGTTATATTCTTTCAATATTTCTTGCGAAATCTGCATCAATGGTAGTTCCCCCTTTGGTTGTTGGATCATTCCTACCATTTATCATTTCCAATCCAAATTTGTCTTTAAAGGTCTGGTTTCTTAGGACAAGCGCCTTATCTGGGCGTCGGCGTGACGTCAACGTCACGCTGACGCCAACAAAATACTGGTTTGTTAGCACAAGACCTGGTTTCTTAGAACTAGCGCCTTATCTGGGCGTCAGCGGAAAGTTGACGTAGATCTGACGCCAAAAAAATACTTTTTTGTTAGCTCAGCGTGAGCAGTCGGTCTAACGCAGACATTATCTCTCATTGCGCATGCGTTAATAACGTAAACAAATATTTATTTTGAATTTGCATTGATTTTGTTATTGTCGACCAGTGTTTTAGAGAGCAAATAATGACTTTGTCCAAGAAAAAACACATTATAGCTGAGCTAAATGAAGAGTGCTATGTTTAATGAAGAAGCTATGTTTAATGTCAAAATCAAAATCTTGGCTGATTTCAATGCGCTGTTGGATGTTGTCCGGCCTTTAGGACAGGACGCCGTCCGCTGGAAATCAGCGCTAACCTCTGATTGGTCCATTTGTGAGTTGGATAGTATACGTCATCGAACGCTTATCTTGAACTTCAATTGCCGTCCAACTCAACTGCAGTTGGATTACAGCGTGACGTTAACCACAGAAGCAATGGCGGACAACATCCAACAGCACATTGAAATCAGCCAAGATTTTGATTTTGACATTAAACATAGCTTCTTCATTAAACATAGCACTCTTCATTTAGCTCAGCTATAATGTGTTTTTTCTTGAACAAAGTCATTATTTGTTCTCTAAAACACTGGTCGACAATAACAAAATCAATACAAATTCAAAATAAATATTTGTTTACGTTATTAACGCATGCGCAATGAGAGATAATGTCTGCGTTGGACCGACTGCTCACGCTGAGCTAACAAAAAAGTATTTTTTTGGCGTCAGATCTACGTCAACTTTCCGCTGACGCCCAGATAAGGCGTTAGTTCTAAGAAACCAGGCCTTGAGCTAACAAACCAGTATTTTGTTGGCGTCAGCGTGACGTTGACGTCCCGCTGACGCCCAGATAAGGCGCTTGTCCTAAGAAACCAGACCTTAAGAAACCAAGCCTTAAGGAAGGTTAATAATGTTTCAGCTTCAGGTAACGAGAAATTCACATTAAAATCTCCTGCAAGGATCACAGGCCGCTCGTTGCCATGGTAGCGTTAAACGTTTAACGCAACCTTGTTGGAAGTCGCATTCGAAGCTTCACTTCAAAAATTGTAACCGAAAATTCCCAGAAAAAAAATTTTTTTTTCCACATCTAGAGACTTATTCGCCGATTTTCAGCATCCACTGTTTTAATTTACCAGACCTCATTCTTCAGGCAGTTTCGGAAAACTATCTTAACTCATTTTTTCTTTTTCATTCTTTTGACAACCAGAACAAACTGTAGCGGACTCTTACGGGTTTCCCAAGTTGCTCATGTTGCATATTTTTCGGACTTCATTTTTGAAAAAAAGTACCAGCCTAGGTACAGAAATAGACTAAGACATAGAAGTACCCACTGAGAGAGCGAAGCGAGCTCGAATTGCAAATCAATTTTGAAATGAAATCTTAAAGTAATAATTCTGAAAGACGGCGAGAACAGTGATCATCTCAACATTTATGTTATTGAAGTTATGCTTCTTATGCGACTTCCAACAAGGTTGCGTTAAACGTTTAACGCTACATTTTTATTGGCCGGGAAATCACGTGGTAGGATTCAGTTTTCCCTCATTCATTTCCATATTGATTTGGTTCTCACTAGCATAAGAATAATAAAAGTCATAAAACTATTGTTTTTCTATAAATAATTTTTCAGTTTGTTTTGCTACACATATAATTTAATAGGGTAGTATGTTTTATTTTCAAATTTAGTGGATAACAATTGTAAAAAATGAGTGAAAACATTCCCACGGACAATGCGACGGATTTATAAAGTTATGTCAAGGTAAATCTCTTGTGAATATCAATTGATTGTAAGGTTTTCTCTTCTGAAATTACATTATGACGCATTCACATACATTATTAATACAAATACATTTTCTAGGGCGAGACAATAAGGCAACCACAAGCACTTTCTCTGGTTCAAGAGGTCCACGAGGGGAAAATGCACAATATTACCGTGATTACAGAGCACGGAAGCGAGCGGAGCAGGAGAAAGAGTCGTTGAATAGAACTAGTGATCCTTCTGCGACTGCTGATTCTTCTACAATTAACGTCGCAGGTTGCGAAGTTTAACTTCTTCCGCGCGGAGGGACTCCACGCACTATTTTTTTTATATATATAAATTTTTAATGCGTAACTTTTATCATATTTTAATGATTTTAGCGATTTAATGGATTGAGTTCAGCTTTTTTTCATACATAATAAAAACAATAATCAATCAAACAGGATTCGATGTTCTCAGTCTTAATCGGTAGTAATTAGCCAAATTTCGATATAGACATGTCCAAGTCAGAGGCTGAACTATATCATTGAACTATATCAATCAATCATCGTAATTTTGTGGTTCTGAACGACAACTAGTTGTTTGCAACATTCCTATTGAAGGATTCGTTGTCCTATCCCAATAGAAACGTATACCTATTGGTTGCATCTGTAAGTGATTGATCATTGATGGATTTCCAATTGACAGGCAGAGTGAAGTGAAGTCAGCGTAGACATCTCTTTGGCTAAAAATGTCAAAATTCAAAAGTTTCTGGTGGCACGTAAAATATTTTGTCCACACGCATCACAAATGAGTACAAAAATAATGAAAGGTACTAAAAAATTGATTTTTCTTTCAATCTCAAAAAGCATTTCAAAACTGTTATCAAGCATAATAGGTTGTATCATTACAGACATCAACAACTGAAAATAAATTAATTATAAATTTCGAATTAATACTGAAACTTAATTTTAATAAATGTTAAAACTTATTCTAATAAGTTTTTTATTTCAAATAATTTTAAAAATATGCATTGAAAACAAATGGTTAAAAAGAACATTTTCCAGCTATTATTCGGCAAAATTAAAATTTTACAGTTACTCTTTCTTAAGTAACAAGCATAGGTTGCTTATGAGAGTTTTTTTTTCTTTTATTGACAAATTTTACAAAAGATTAAATTCTCGTAAAAAATTTTTCATTACCTGAAATACGATTTAAAAAAACAAGAAAACCAAATCTTAAATTGATGTTTTTATTTGCTAAAATATAATAGAAAGACAATTGAGCTTCACGTAATTTGTTTAATATTTTCGAATGGGGAAATTGTAATGCATTAAAAAAATCAAAATAAATCCCATAATATATTAAAAAAACAAAAGCAGAATAAATTTTATTATTTTTATTATTATTTAGAACTGTTCAGACAAAAGTTGCTTAAACAAACGAAGCAGAATAAAAATTCAATTTCATGAGTCAATTGTATTTTTTTTCTGTTTTTCTTTTTATAGCATACATTTAATTTAGATTCTGTAGCATACACAAAATGTTTATAATACACACAAAATGTTTATAACATGCACAAAATGTCTATAACATAAAATATGTACCATCTCTGCCATTTTAGCCAAACATATACATTTTAGACAAATATATACATAAAAGCAGCTTACGAACCATCAGGATAATGAATGTATTTAGCTCTATTATTCAACTCCAGACATATCCGGCGGTAATTTTGTTCTAAATAAGAACAAAATTAATGACTCATTACATGTCTGGTGATGTCGAAGGGTGACTAGCGCACTCGCTACAGGAATCTGAAGCTACTGATTGCTCGTGAAGTTCCACTCTGCATGCAAATTAGCTCATCAACTACAACTCTACCTCATTGAAGAAGTTTTTACAACAACCATACGTCGCATTCCAAAATTCCACTTCGCTTTTACTTCTTTCCTTTCTGTTGCCAACAGTCGTTGTCTAATTAATGTCCTTGAATGTCATTTAATTTAGAGATCTGTAGACACCAGTTATCTGTCTTATTCCCGTACTGATTCTTGTAGATAAAGAGCCGTTTTCTGTTTCATCTTAAAAGAATTATGTCCACTAATCAAAGATAAAAGGAAATGGCGTAAGCCAAATTTTCGTTATCTCGCGGATTACTTCATTGCTTAAAACTCTCGCGTTAAAATGTTATCTATGTTGTCTGGAAATGAAATGTCTACAACATATTAATTTATTTTTCTTTGAATATACTGAAGAAATAATTTCATTGTTTTTCTGGAAAATTCGTTGTTTCAAAGAAAAAGATCATATTACAACATACGGTTCATGAATGAATGGGTCATTTATAACGCTTTACAATGCTTAAATTTCGCAGTAAGAATAGAGCTTTTATCTTCAACAAGATCTTCCTTACAGGTGTTTTTCGAAACTCTTTCACTAAGGAAAATAAAGAAAAGTCCCAATTTGATCGCTTCAAACTCGAATAAAAATTTACATTTTTAGCTGTATACCTACTTAAAAGAAACGTCTAGACTTAAAAACGGAAAAATAGCTATAGTGTTTGCTATACTTTTTAAAATCTATGAACTAGAAGTTTTTACACCTAAGTAAAAATTATGAATAATTTACAGTTAATAAATAACTCTGGGAAATATTTTTTCTTCTGCAGCATGAGATTTTTTAACAGATTTTAGAAGTTTTTTATAGGTGATTTTGAATTTCAATCCGTTTCTCTCTCCAAGTTACAGATTTTTTTTAGAAATGGCATTTGTAGTCTATTTATTTTTTGTTGAAATGTGCAAATTTAAAAACGTTATATGTAACAGGGTGTCGCATAAATGTTGCGACAAATTTCAAGGGGAATTACGACGCATCATAAGGATTAAAACTGAAAAGGAGCCAACTCCCGGAAATGTCTTCTTTTTCCATTATGAACAGTTTCTTCACGTGCTTCTGAACAGGTCATAATAGAAGAAGGGATTCTAGGAGATTTTCGGGCATGGATTCTTATGTAATTTTAATCCTGATGATATGTTCTAACTCCTTAGAAACTAACTTCAGATTTAAAATCCCCCCACCCCAATTTGTCAAGACCAAGTATTTGTATAAATGCAACAAAAAATTTGTTGCCCAATGTAATTGTCAAGTTTTGTGTATTTTAATAAGGAAATAAATGCAGCAGAGTTACTTTTAAAATTTCTAAAATATTAGATAACAAACGCTTTTCGTTCTCGCAAAAATTGAAGCTCCTCCCCGAATTGACATTTTGCACCATTTCGAACGCCAGACATATACTTAATATGAATAAGTGTTAGAAACCCACATCAGTTATAAAAATAGTGTATTATTTGCTAAAAATTTTTTCATTTGATGACAAAACCTGCAATAAAATTTTAAGGCGCTTACAGAATAAGGCAATTTTAAAAGACGTTGTCAATTTTTTTTACGAGCACATTGTTGCTTCTTGTTCCAATTAATACGTGCTATTGAAAAAGATTTTTATGAATGTATAAGTTTTATTAGGCATGTATTTTATAGATTAATAAGCCCGCCATACCTGTAGAATTTTTTTTAATTTTCTGAGTCTGACCTTACGTTTAATCGTTTATTATCATGCTATTGATAAAAAATATTTTTTCACATACATTATTTTAAAAATAATGCGTTTATAAACTTCAACCAATATGTAGTACTTTAGTTAAATACTCACATTTTCCTAGTAAGTTTTTCTATCGAATTGTAGGTACAAGTTAAACAAAATTGCAACTAATTTCTTCTTTTTTTTAAAGTAGAAGAAAAATAGTATTTGTAGCTTCAAAAACATTTAATCTACTGCAAAATTTAAAAGTTAAGTAATTTTAATAACTTAAGTAATTAAAATTTATCATAAAAATTAAGCAGTTTTTAAAATGGCCCTTGAACGCGTCCTTCCCCATATAAATTGTAATTTTTAAGATTTGAGAAATGTTAAGTAATAAAAGCTAAATATTATTTTAGGTTACAAACCCAGGGTCGAAGTCTTTCTATCTCTTTAAAAAATATATTTCTCTTTTTAAGCATTCTGTTAGCTGATCTTTAAAACAGGAAGAAGTAAGGAAATGAAGAAGTCACTGGAAATGAAGAAGTAAGTAGTTAAGTTGATGACTAATTAAGCTTAAACCACGTACCTTTAAACACTGAAATGGTTTTCCTTGCCAAAAATAACTGCATTAGTATTACTAACAAGAAAGTTTCCAAATTTTTAACTCCCGTAACAATGTCACTTTCCTCATATGGCTGAAAAATACTGATCAAATCTATATTAATTTGATCTATTAATTACCACAAAAGTCTTCATTATATCTCATTCGATATTGGTGTCAACGACTTAATGTCAAGCTCAGCACGCGTCTGCAGAACATATTCTGGACTACTTGGGACTTTCTAGGGAAGATTTATACGCTTCTCCTCTTCTGGTTCTCAATTTTTTGCGGGTTAACGGTCTAGTGGATCTTGTCTGACTTCGTCATACAGTTGGAGGATAAGCCACAACAACAATATTTGTGTTAAAACACAATAAACTTTCAAGAGTTTAAAAATAAAACTATTTCTTAAGTTCTTTTTCTCAAAAATAACTTGCCGACTCACTGGAAATGAAAAATGAAAAATAGAGGATTTCTACATTCATAGGCAGATTAAAGGTCGTTGCATCCATTCTCAAGTCTGAACATTCATTTACCACATGACATTCTGCAATATTTAAATACTTAACTGATATAATTAGCATTTTGAGCAAATTGGGAAGCATTGTACAGTTAATTTGTTATTTTATTTCATAGTACTAAAATTACGAACAGAGGACAATAAATTTTGCAAATTCTCATGTCAATAATTTTAATAAATAATCAACGTTTTATTCGGAAAGAAAGTAATTCAGGGATAATTGCTCTTTATTTTTTATTCACGATGCTAATCGGGGAAGGACAAAGCTGCTTGTAAAATGTCTCTATCTAACATTTCGGTGACCTCAATGCCCTGCGCTCAATTAAGGTGGTACATTTACTCCTCTTATTCTAACCACAATTCCTAAAAAACCCTTTTCCACCTTACCGTACCGCGACGCTTCTTCTAACAGCACATATACACCGAAGAGCCATTACATTTTGACCACCCTGCTAATAACATGCAGGACCACCTTTAGCCCTCAAAATTGCTAGCACCCGACATGGCATTGATTCTACAAGGTGCTGATAGGTAGCCTGAGGTATCTGTTACCAAGCGCTCACCAACTGGTCCTGCAATTCCCTCACATTGCGAGGGGGGTAGCGTGGCAGCACGAATTTGGTTTTCCAAGTAGGACCACAAATGCTCTATTGGATTAAGTTCAGGTGAATTTGGGGGCCAAGACATGACTTGAAAGTCACTGAAATGTTCCTCGAACCAATCCATGACAATTCGACCCTTAAGACATGGCGCATTATCCTGTTGGTAAACACCATCCCCCGCAGGAAAAACTGTCGCCATAAATGGGTGAACCAGGTCTGCAACTATATTCAAGTAGCTTACAGACGTCAGGGATTGTTCTATGAAGATTATGGGTCCTAATGTGCTCCATGAAAACTTTGTTCCTGGGCGAGAAACCATGAAAACCTGGGGGAGCCCATTGTTATAGATGGAGGGTGGTCATAATGTAATGGCTCTTCGGTGTAGATCCTAATATAGAGATCAGTGAGCACAGCAGTTCGTAACAAACCACAGCAGAGGCGGCTGAAACATCTATTTATATGGATTTCATTTTAAATTTAGCTCATTCCATTAAAAAATTTGAAAATTGTTTATTATAAAAGACCAAATTAGAGTTGGTATTGATTAAAAAGACAAATATTTGAACAATTGAAAAAAAAACATTTTTTGAACATTATTAATAATGTCCATAATGATTTAAATCCCAGCATATTACAACCTCAAAATAAATGAATAATTAAATAAAAAATTTCAAATAGTTTTCTGAAATGGAAAAAAAGTTTTAGCCGATTATAAAAGACGATATGAGAAAGTTTTAACTTTTAGATAAGGTCGTATTATTTTCACTGAACAAAATATATGTATTCAGTTAAAAAAAGAATGAATAGTAAATATTTAAGTTGTCTTAAAGAATATGGAAACACCAATTTTAAAAAAAAATGGCGTTTAAGAATAGAAACTCCGTACATCTTCATTGCAAACATAGAAGGAGTGTTGCGGTTTTCCCCAAAAATGGCGGGGTGTCACTACTTAAGCTACGTAGACGTACTTAGGTCTAGTAGCGGCAGATCTGATCGAACTCAACTGTCTAAGGTGAGGGAAAATTCGACATATGCTTCAATTCTTTTTAATTTTTACCAATGAACTGATGATAGATATTTACTCTATTCAGTAGTATTCGTCGGAACATATAAAATTATACCGTGATTCATTCATGATGTGTCCAGCATTTTAGATTCTCTATTAATTTTTTTCTAATTAAATTATACCAACACAATTCTGCAATCATCATTTTTCGAAATGTGTTTTTGTATCATACATATGTATTTTTTTTAAATTTTTGATAAATATTTTTCGTTTCATAATTTACATTCAAAACAATTTTCAACATCATCCAAATCAGTTTTCATTCGTTTAAACCGTAATAAAATTAATATCAAATAATCTAAAATAAACAGATGTGTAATTTTAAAGAACTTACTCAAAACTACAAGTCGCATACTTTTATTCTTGCTAATTACGCATAATTTTACGCATAACAATAATTTAATTTACATATAGCAATATTCATAATTTCATTTAGAATTGACAAAAATTAAATTTTTGTCAGTTCTAAAAATTAAAAAGCACTATTTTTCATAATATAATAAAGCGGCTTATTTATTTTTTCATCTTTTCTAAAAGGTGTGAGACTATAGAATGACATTCTATCATCCACAGTCAAATCAAAAATTTAACTTAAAATTCAATATATCAAGAAAAAGGGGCTTATAATGAAAGATACAATGCCCATTTTTCTGGATTTCATACATCTACAAGAATAGCTACCTTATTCAAAAATCTTGAATCTGATAAATTTTTCCGTTTGGTCCATTCTGAAGAAAAAGAGTTGTGATAAACCCTAAAAATTTCCTACTGCGAGGAATAGGATGAGGTATTAGCAGGTTAGTTGCAGCCCATAGCAAAAACATTTTGACGCATTTACAATTTTACATAAAGATTGTAAATATGTACAGGTAATTACACCGAAGAGCCATTACATTATGACCACCCTGCTAATAACATGCAAGACCACCTTTAGCCCTCAAAACTTCTAGCACCCACCGAGGCATTGATTCCACAAGGTGCTGATAGGTAGTCTGAGGTATCTGGTACTAAGCGCTCACCAACTGGTCCTGCAATTCCCTCACATTGCGAGGAGGTAGCGTGGCAGCACGAATTTGGCTTTCCAAGTAGGACCACAAATGCTCTATTGGATTAAGGTCAGGTGAATTTAGAGGCCAAGATATGACTTGAAAGTCACTGGAATGTTCCTCAACTATTCTACCCTTATGACATGGTGCATTATCCTGTTGGTAAACACCTTCCCCCGTAGGAAAAACTGTTGCCATGAATGGATGAACCTGGTCTGTAACTATGTTCAAGTAGCTTACAGACGTCAGGGATTGTTCTATGAGGATTATGGGTCCTAATGTGGCCCATGAAAACATTGTTCCTGGGCGAGAAACCATAAAAACCTGGGCGAGCCCATTGTTATAGATAGAGGGTGGTCATAGTGTAATGGCTCTTCGGCGTATATTTATTTGAAAGTTTGGGTGTGATATTTTAATAAGCATTAACTTTCATATTATATACGGATCGCATCACGAAAGTAAGTTTCATTTCGTTCTTCCGCCTTAACGCCACCGCAACAGTTATCCGTTCACTGACGATTTTACAACTGAATTGTGTTGTATTTACATGTACTATTTTATTTTATTTTATTTTATGACCGCCGTTGAACAGTCGACCCAATTTTTGGGCTTACGACTACAAATGTTCAACGCCGTAGCCTTGTAATTTTGAACCAATCCAGAAGACAAGGAAACTTCTGTATCGGTACCCCCAGAGGTATTGATTTGTTATGGGAACATGGAGGACTTTGAGACTATTTACATGTACTAGAAAACATTCAAAATATTAAGTAATGTTAATACTGTGCCATACAGTTTTTGAACACAAATCATGTTAAGTCACCTGAAATTTATCGCCAAGTTGATGAGACTTATGGAAAAAAATGTAATGAATGAGAAAGTGGGTTTGGCAAAAAAACGATGGAGCACAATGTTCGGGACGTGGGCTGTCATATGTTGTTGATGATAGTTTGTTGCAAAAGTGAATTGGAAAATCTGTGAAAATTGACGGTTCACAGCAAAACTTCTTTGTAATGAGTGTCAGGAAATTTCAAAAGAGATTTTACAAATCGCTAAAACGGTGTTCAACAGTAGCTTATTTCTCTAGCGCCATCTTTCTTTGAAGAGGACAAGTTGGTTTCTTGATATAACAAATGTCTAAGCAATTTTGGTAACTACTAATACTAATTAGAAAAAAATTTACCAAATAATCTTTCATGTAAAAGTAAATTCAGTTTTGACAATACTTTTCTTAGCGAGTTTTTTCAAAATGGTACTTTGTACGTGTTATTTTGTGCCTCCCTATATCGCTACAGCAATGCAGGGAAATTCTTATCCACAAAGACGAAACTCTTAAAGGATGTAAAAGTAATACAATTCCTCATCTTTCAGAAAATCTGAACTTCCCAAGTAGCAGAAAGAAACGATATCGTAAAAACTCAGCTTTGAACATTGTACAATATCGTAGCGAAACATTGTACTATATAAAAATGGACCCCTTTAATAACGTATATTCATTATCGCGAAACAATATTGTTCGATATTGTAAAAACGTTGGGGAACCTCGATCGATATCTCTCAGCATTTCGGATATCTCTAAATTTATATTTTAAATTTATTTTTTCGAATTATAACAGTTTGACGTCCTTTTTTGTCTTTTAAATGATTAATTTTGATTTAAGAACACAATAAAGTTTTAAATGAAAAGTTTTACAAACAGACTTTTGATGTGAAATCGACGGGAATCGTACAATATCGTACACACAGTGTCGATTTTTGCCAATATGAACAATGTTGGTCGATGTAGACTAAAACTGTTACAATATCCCTGTGCTACTTGGGTTATATGCACTATAACCCTACTTTTCTGTAGCTTAAATTTCAATAAAAATGCCTCTTCTATATGTTAATGACCAACAGAAAGCTTACCACAGGGACGCTTGTTCAAAAAAATAGATAAAGTAGAAAGCAGTAATTTTGCAATGAAGTTCACATCTCAATTTATATATACTACGTTTTACATGCAAATGAGATGATAAGAAAATATTTTAAGGTCATCCATATGATAAAAAATAGTCTTAACAAATATAATTTAGATCGGAACACCTTCTTCAAAAGTCGAAACTTCATGTATAAATTCATGTATAAATTCATATTCAAATAAATAGATAAAAAGATACTCAAACTCAAAAATATATGCTTAATAATGAGTGCTTTGTATGGTGTAAGTGAACCATGGCTGAGATAAATGATAGACATCGTCGACTGAGATAAATCATAGATTTATCTAAGTCGACACTTTTTGATCATTTACAGCAAAAAGTTGACTATGAAAAGCAGGTTACTATGATTCTCATAATTTGATTTGCATTTTTTAGCAACCAGAATGTATTTTTTAGCTTAAAATACTGTTAAAATTATAATTGTATTCTATCATTAGAAATGTGACTAATGTTTTTTTTTCTTCATAGATGCAACTTCAATTTCTTGTCAAATATAGTAAATTTCATAGTGTTTTCATTATAATAATAAATAAATGTCATAGTAAGTTTCATAGATTTATTTTTTAAATAAAAAATCCAAAATATACACCAATCTTGAAATGAAGGAGTCACGAAGAGCAACCTCGAATTGTAATATTTTAAATTAAGAGTTGGTTATAAAATTGATATGAAGTTCAGCTTGAAAGGTCTACGTGTGTGTTTCAGGTTATTCTTAAACTCTCTGATAAATGTGATCTCATTCAGAAAAAAATGTCGAAACTTTTAAGCTTTGTTAATCGAGAACTGAAATTTTCGTGTACCAGTCAGCATTGCATTGGCATGAATTTAAAAATGCGTTAGAATCAATCTTTGCGTTTAAAAAGATAAAACTAAAATTGAAAAAAATAAATAAAGAAAGAAAGATTTTTTTAAAAAAAATTATGATAGAATCAAAAAACGGTACATATAATTTATAAGGACCATATGTTGGCGACTGTTTTACTAGTTGTCGTTAACATAAACATTAAATCCTAAGACAGCAAAAATATAAATTTTACCATCGCAATGTTTTGCCAAAAATATCAATATTTAACAACCTGTCTTGATATTTTTCTAATTTAACTAGTTTATAAACTAATTTAATTCTTATTTACATAAGTCAATATCTTCGTTACCCAAATAAAATTATTCAACACACACAATAATATAGTATTCAATAACTAGCATTATCTATACATAATAATAAACGCGGCTGTGTGTCTTTGTCAGTCTGTCTGTAATCACAATATATCGCCCCAGAAGCCTCGCCCAGGCACAAAACTCGGCACATAATTGTGTTTTAACATAATGAAGAAGTATTTTTTTTCTTTTTCAAAAAATTTGGATTAGTTTTTTAGTTATCAGTCATTTTGTAAGAAAATCTATGCTTTTTCGTCTTCAAAGAGCCATATTCGAAAAACTATTAAAAAATGCATATACTTTTCTCCACTCTTATAAATGTATGCTAATGCGAACCTTACAATTGAAATATTAATTTTCGACAACTTAAACCAATAATATACGAAGGAATTAATAATTTAATTGTAAGGTTCGCATTAGTTTACATTTATCGAAGTGGAGAAAAGTTTAACTTTTGTATTCGCGATCGCAACGAACTATAGGGGGCGTTGTTGTATGAGACGCATACCTGCGATTTCTATATGAACCGTCATTCAGTTACTCTGGAGACGTCTTTAATGTAGCGTGTAGCATTGCAACGTTCCTTCTTTAATGTGGCTTATTAAATTTAAAAAAGAAAAATGTTTGATATCCTTTCTTATACAACCGAAAACAAGATGGTATCTCTTTTTTTTTAAAAGAAGGAACATCTGAAAAATATTTGTAAATAAACAGAAAAAAATATGTATCTTCTTATTAAAGTTAAAACCTAATGCCCGAGAAATAGTTTTACTAAATTTAATGATATAACCTGAAAGGCCTATTTAAACTTTACATTCCATAGTTTTAAGAATCATATTACTTCAAACATTAAAATAAGCAAAAAGTATACATAAGCTTCATAATTTTATGTAATTTAATTTTGTAAATAAAGTTTTTTGACAAGTAATTTTATCAAAAAATTTTAAGTTATAATAAAAATCATTATTTAGAAACTTAAAAACGTAAAGTAAAGAATGCTTACGATACAAAACAAAAACAAAAAAAACAATTCTAAAAATTCCTTATATTAAAATAAACAACTTTCATGTTTTTTCTTTTTTGATTCATAATCGGGCGTAGAAAACCATTCTATAGAAAACTATCATAAGAAAAAAACTACTTAAAAGTAAAATTTTTAATTTTATAAAAATTAACACTTACCTGCTTATAAATCAGAAGAATTCCAAAATGATTTGTTCTTCGATTTTTGTTACCATTTTTCAGTGCTACGAAAATGCGTCTTTGGGATTTGCCAAAAATAGAACAAGATGCAATTTTATTTTTTCTGGAGCAAAATATTTTCCCCATTGTCCACCGAAATCCGATAAACTACTTTGATTTTAAATAAAGTGTTTCGTTTTATGATTTGTCACAAAAATTTTAGGTGTCGATTGGCGGCACTTAAAAACAGCCAAATCTGTAGCTGCTGTGGCGTTAATACATAAGTACCAAATTTTTATTCATACTTTTCTGAATCATATTACTTGAAACATTAGAATATGCAAGAAGTATACATAAACACATAATGTTATACCATTTATGTTTTCAAAAAAAGTATTTTGACAACAATTTTTATCAAAAAATTATAAACTATAAAACGGAAAATAAAGAATTCTTAGGATGAAAAACGATTTTAAGAATTCTTTACATTGAAATAAAAACTTTCATATAGTTTCTTATTATTCTTATAGTTCTTAATCAGACGTAAGAAACCATTCTGTAGAGAACTATCATTAAATAAGAAAAAAAGTTTTACAAGCTAATTTTTTATTATAAAAATCATAACACTTAACTTCTTTATAAATCCGTAGAGTTCCAAATGAAATGTTCTTCGTTTGAAAGTTTTATTTTCAAATAATATGTGCATAGATTATCCCTTTATTACTTTTAGATAACATACCACACATCAAAATTTTATAATTGTAAGATCTCGATATGAATTTGAATATGTAGCTTAAAAACAGAACAGCTGAATTCTAGTTGAAATTATCTATTCTTTCAAAACTAAGAAATACTTACCAAGAAAGCGATAAAACATTTATTAATCATCAGCACAAATGACACTATTTCAAGTAATTTGGTTGATTCTTTATTGTTGTTTTCCGAATTATATAGATACAGAAATATATACTGTTCTATAACAAAGAAGAATTCTATAACTATTGCAGTTCTTGACGTTCTGAATTCACATTTCTTTATTGGAATGACGAAAGCAATGTTGACTTCATTTTAATTTGTAACGAATTGAAGACAGAAAAAATTATTTTACCGTAATATACACATCTGTAACAGCAAGTGATCATGAAATCGTAAGTTATGTTGTTGGTAATTGAAAGGTAAAAATTATTCAGAAATTGTTCTTCAAATGCTTGGCGTGTTCTGCTTCAATGTTTGGCATGTTCTGGTTAGTTTTTTCAAGTTCTTCAGCTGTTCCTTAGGGAAATTTTGATTTTTATTTGCTGTTAAGAAAATGGCGTCCGTCATAGCCGATGAGTTTGATGGAACTAAATGAAAACGTGATAAATTAATGTCTGATATTTACAGGCTCCCGATAGAGGGCGTACTCGAGCGTTGCGATCGCGAATTGAAAATGTGGCAACGTATTCGATACGTAAAATTTGATACATTTGTCGCTTGAAACGCAGTGCTTGCTATAAGCGAAAGCAGAGAGCACGCCGCACTTTACTATTCTCAATACTCAATATTTTTCGCTGTTCATCTGGATATGAAGACAAAATTGCAGGACAGGAACACTTTAATTGTCCACTAATCTTCAGATTTCCTGCTATGTTTTAAAAAACTTTATTTGTGAAAACCTTTAGCGTGGCGGACAGCTGGCCGCCTTAGGCTGCTAGTGTATAATATTAGCAAGTTTTTGATATGTTATGTTATCGAAAATTATATCAATATTATCGTATTCGATAATTATAGAGTTATTAGCAATGATCGTAATATCGTATTCGATAGATATTGTTTAACATGTGCATTAGCGTTGTACCTACATGTTTGGCGAACTTAACTTGGCTTCATGGTCATGGTCAACCAATAAGTAGCCAAAAATTATTTATCTACATTATTTGCATTTACTGTTTAGATTAGCCTCCTCCCAACCTAATGCCCGCAGATACCATTGATGTTCTAATCATTTTGCTTGTTCATGCCACATTGTGAACACGAAAAAAAAATTCTAGATTTCAAGACGTTTTAATTTTTTCCCCTGTAAATAAATTAAATTTCACCAACCTTAGGGACCTTAATTCTGATATTAATAGCTAAGGTATTTATCAGATATCGGGTCTATGTGGTCTTGTATACATTTGATTAACCAAAGATACCCTTAAACTTCAATTTGAAGAACACTAAAGACGAAATGTCTAAAATCAAGACATTAACCAATATTCTATCGCCCTGTTTAGTTAGAATTCTAATCGCAGGTTTGAGTTTTCTTCTTTTGAAATCATTTAACACTCTTCATCTATCAAATTTGATTTTTTGGAAATCATTCGATATTTTAAAAAATTCTAATAACTTAGTTAATGATCTTTCTAGTGTGCAACCATTTCCAAACATTTGGAAGTCTATTCTAATTTGATCTTTTGCACCCAGGGGTTTCCACGAAACCCCCTCATACATATTTCTTATCTTGCTCCTTTAATTATCTTGTTCAAACTCGTTTCTCGGTTCCTATAGGTTTAACCACTTTGCAAGTGTAAATCGTCTCTTTACTTCTCAACTAACATTTGGTGTTTAAACATTCAGAAGGATTCTTATTTATAGTGCCGAAATTATAGTACTTCCATTTCCTTCTCGTTTTTTATTTTATTTCAATTATTTATTTTTATTTATTTGCTTTTTTATTTATTTTATTCATTTGTTTTTATATATTTATTTTTATTTATTTGCTTTTTTATTTATTTTATTCATTTGTTTTTATATATTTATTTTTATTTATTTATTTATATTTTTTTAGTTTACTTCGCAGAAAGTATATCTTATCCATTTTGGACTCGAGTAGTACTTAACACTCGATGGCAGTGCCTTTGTTATTCAAGATGCCTGCATGTTAAGCTAGAAAAAGCGAGTATGCCGTTTTTGAATTAACTTTCTGATCAGCGTGTCATTTCCTTACATGGAAACAAGAACAACACAAAAAAAAGCATTAGAACCAGGGGTGCAATTTCAAAAAAAAACTTTATATTTTGTAGTTTTTCTTTTATATTAATAGAAAATTTTCTTACTTACTGTAAAATTTTTTTTACTGTAATTTTCTTAAGCACTGTAAATTTTTAAAAATTTTGTTAGCGCATCAATGCCATAATTTTCTGATCAGCCTTACTTGTCATATTTATCTTCCCCTGAATTTTCCGATGAGATTATCTGAAAAAATATGGTAAGTCACACCTAAAAATAACCATCCTAAATAGCGATTTTAAAAAATCCTAATTTTTTCGTAAATTTTTCAGTTTCTTTTTATTAATAGTAATTTTTTATTATTAGCAGTTTTCCAGTTTTTTTTTTTTTTTGTATTATTATTTTATTTTATTTATTTATTTCATTCCTTTTATTTATTTATTTTATTTATTTATTTCATTCCTTTTATTTATTTATTTTATTTATTTCCTTCTTTCTATTTATTTATTTATTTTATTTATTTATTATTTATTTATTTATTTATTTATTTATTTTATTTATTTATTTTATTTATTTATTTTATTTATTTATTTATTTATTTATTTCATTTATTTATTTATTTATTTTATTTATTTATTTACTTTATTTATTTATTTATTTTATTTATTTACTTATTTTTCTTTACTGTATTTTTTTAAAAAAAATAGTTGATTATAAAGCATAAGTTCTGACTGCAGTATCATTTCATGCTTCCTGTATACTGATGAATGCTTATTTGGCACTAAATAATAAAGCCCCCCCCCCCCGAGCTGATATCCATATCCTCAATTACCTTTTTTTCCCCATGGATATCTATTTAAATTTTAAAGGAAATTTCAGTAAATATATATTTAAATTTTAAATGGAATCAAAGGGAATTCGTGTGTTTATGTATTGTGTTTGTCATAACTCGTATTTTTTTTTTATTTAGAATAAAATATTTTATAATTTCAATTAAATGAGTAAATTTCACTTCAAAGTGATCATAATTTGGTGAATTTTAAACCCTATGAGAGAGAGGCAGAATTTTACAATGCATTTCTACACGTTATTTTCAACAAAAAAATAGAATTTTTAACCTTTTTTCCACTCAATTAGATTTCTAAGTGTGTTTCCTTATTATTCTTGTGAAATACAAAATAAATAAATATTATAGTATATGTAGACGACAAAGTTCGTGGTGCTGCCATCTATGTCAGCAACTTTAAGATATTCATACAAATCTAAATATTTTCCACTGAGCAATGTTATTCATTGATTAACAATATCCTTTTCTCTTTAATATTTACAATTTTTATTTAATAAATTTTATTCATGTTGCAAGTTTCGAGGGGCTGTCGTCTACACCAGTTGCTTGATGGTATTAATTATTTGAAAAATGTAAGATAATTATACAATATAATTGAAAAATAAAAAATAACTTTTTTTATTTCTGAAACTTCGAATTTTTTTTTTTTTTTTAATTCTTTATACATTTAAAATATTTTTCGGAATTTTGTATAAAATTTAATATTTTTTTATTACTTTAAATATTTTTTTACTAAAGTATTTTTCAATACTTTAAAAAAGTTTTAAATACTTTAATTTTTTTTCTACTTTTTGACACTTTAAATATTTTTTTATTTTTATTTATTTATATTCTTTTCATTTTTAAGTTTTTAAATACACGATTTTTAATTTTTATTTTTCTGCATACTTAGTAACATTAATTCTTCTAAATACTTTTAAGTAATAGATGTATTTTTGAATACTTTAGATATTTTCTTATTTCCTTATAAACTTTTTTTTTCTTTAGACTTTTTTTTTTTTCAAATTTTTTTCCCTAAACATTTTTTTTTTTCTTTATTTCTTAAATACTGTATATAATTTTTTATTTTTTTAATTTTCTACCATGGTTTTGATTTTTTTGAACCTTTTATTTTATTTTATTGTTTATTTATTTGTCAATGCGTAAAAAAATAAATAATTGAAATGCAATTTTGATTTTTTTAAATGCTTTAATTTATTTTTTTTTTTAATCTTTCTTTTTTTTTGTATAACCTTGAAATACTTCAATTTTTTTTTTTTTATTATTTTAAATATTTTTATAATAAATTTTAAATATACATTTAATAATTTTTTAGTTCTTAGCGCGTTAAATGTTTCTTAAATACTTTAAATCCTTTTTTTTTTAAAAAAAAAATTTCGTTATATATTTGTGTTTTTTAGTACCTAAAACTTCTTTCAAACAGTTTAAATAATTTTTTACTATTTCTTGAATACTTTAAATATTTTTTTTATGTTATTAAATACTTCAAAGATATTTTTCTTGAATAATTAAATTTTTTTTCCTTATTTTCTTGATTGCTTTGAATATTTTTCGAATTTTTTTTTTAAATGCTTTAATTGTTTTTTATTTTAATTTTCTAAATACTGTAAATAATTTTATCTATTTTTCAACTACTTTAAAAAAAAAAATTCTTCAAAATTTCTTCAACAACTTGTAAAAACTTCAAAATTTTTTTTATTTTTTATGTAAATAGCTAATTTTTTTTAGAAAAAATACGTTAAGTAATTTTTTTTAATTATTTTAGTTATAAAATATGTTTAATAATTAGTTATAAAATATGTTAAAATGTGTTTAATTATTTTTTTTAATATTTTTTTTTACTCAATTTAAATGTTGTGGAAATCAATTGAAAAATTTCTAAAAGATTGCTCCAGAAAAAAGAAAAATTCTAAAAGAGTTAAACAAATTGAATACATTTGATACTCTATGTGATATATTTAAAAGAAAACAAGCTTTCAAAAATTTAACTTGTATAAGATTGAAAAATGCAACGCCTGTTTACGTCAACGTCAGCGTAACAATTGCTGTTATTCAAATAGTTGTTTTATTTATTAAAAATCTTTGCTGTTATCTTGTATTCATTAAAGTATTTAATCATCTGATATATTAAAATGGGAACAAGCTTAGATTTTTTTCCTCTGAATATTGCGCAAAAATGGCTTTCGTTTCGACTTGAAAGTAAGAAAATACTACACATCAACCAAATGCTTGTTACGTCATTAAAAGACAAGAATAAGTTAAAGAAATCTATTTTGATAAAAAAGTCATATAAGCTTATGAGGACATTTTATTACCGTTACTAAAAAGTAACAACAAGCACTACATGGCTATATCAAAGTTTTGCTTTTCGTACAATTGTATTTCACTTTCACTGTTCAATTCCTGAACAATTTTTTTTTTTTTTTTTTTTTTTTTTTTTTTTTTTTTTAAATGTTAGCGTGTGACGCATTATTATTTTTTTTTCTAAATTTAAGTAATTAATTCCAAAGAGCGAATGTTAGTTTAAAACTAAATTAGAACGATGCTATTCTTACGCATTTAAAAAATTTTACGCATTCACAGTAACTAAATATTCTGTTACCTTTTGGTACTCTTTTCCCTTTGATTCTTTCAGTTATTACAAGTAGCATTCTTATTGAAGCAAATGGGATTGTTAAATATTCGTATAAATAAAATTTCCTCGTTAGGAATTTTTAGCCTTTAGTTACTCCATTTTAAATGAAGAAAAATTTTATGTTCGTAGCTTAAATGTTGAAATTAAAAATCTATATTTATAGATGGGAACTCTTTTGCATTTTGAAAATGTTTGTTTTATTATATTTCTACCTGCATTGCTCAGACGATGACGCGTTTCAGTCTAATCAATGTTCACAAAATATACAATGCTAAGCATCTAACAGTGCAAAAAGTATTTCACCTTCAGATCATAATAAAACATAATATTCTGATATCCAATAATTATATTATTGATTCCTTAAACTAGGGAAAAAAAATGCGCAATATCTTCTGCATTTCTGCAGTTTTAATAGAATAATCTGCATTTTAAAAAATGGTGGTTGGTATTCATAATATTTATTAAACAAATATTGCTTTATTTTGTTTTCAATTATTATGTTTCGTAATTTTTGGATTTTCTTTCATAACTATAGCCGACCTAAGCTTCATAGCTCTAATGATGTAAAAGAAAAATTGTTGCAAGTCCTTTTGGTCCAGTCCCAAAACATTTTAGTCAGTTTCGGGCTGTCCCATCGACCAGATGAGTGTGAGTCTTCATTTTTTCAAATCTGTTACTAGTTTTACTCTTGATTTATGACTATTACTATAAAAATCAAAGTTAGTCTTTATTATTTACTTTCATTTACTATTCATTTATTATTTAGGACATGAGTCACCAAGAAATCTTCAAATTTTTTAAATAATTATAAATCTTTTATACATTCTTTTGTTATTTGAATTTTAATCCTTTGTTAAAACCAAATGAGCCTGAATAAAACTACAAATTGCTTTACATACATTACCGAGTCAAAAATAAATTCTATGTTAACTTCATAGTAATGCATTGTCGCTTCCATATGTGTAATAAATTTACTGATTGATTAATCAATTACCGATAATTAATTACTATTAATTTTACCATCAATTTGCTGATTGTAATCAATTTATTGATTGATTTATGAAATCAATTTATTGAATGATTTACTGATTATTTTCTTCTAAAGTTACTCTGAATTTTGTTCAGTTTTTGAATAAAAAAAATAAACAGGCAGAAAAATGAAGAATTTCTATTTTAAAAATATTGTCTGAAATCCTTAAATTAAATGAATTATAACAATTTACAAATTGATATCTGATACTTTAAAATTTTTAAGAAATGCATTCTGATATTAAATCAGTTGTAAATGCACATATTTTGGTTTATGTGATCCATATAACATGAGAAATATTTGATCCATATAATATGAGTAGTAATGATCCATATAATATGAGTAGTTATTTAGTGATAAGTAGTTCATTAACTAAATAAAATATGTATTACGGATTTTCATAATTACTTCCAAATTTCGAACATTAAGTACAACGTTTAGACACAAAGCAAAACAAAAAAGAATTTTTATATTAGTTTCAAAAGTTATTAGCTTTAATAAATATACAACAATGTACAAATTAGTTTTAATAGCAGTTCAAAAATGTATTTACATCTTTATTTTTTTTTTAATTCTATGATTACAAATGCTATGCCATTTTTTTCTATTTCTTGCAAATAATTATAAAGAAAAAAATCTTTAAGCGGTGGGAATAGTTTTCAGCTCAAACTAATTTCTTTAGTAATAGTAGTAACTTATTTATTTACTTCACACTAGAGATTGGCGACAGTCAAGAAAACATCCCTGCGAACAATTTTGATCTTCTTGCTGTCCCCCTCATAAATAATAATTAATGTTTAAAATAAAGTTATAAGAAGGGTCTAAATATTTTCACCATATGCTTACATTTCAATGCTACAGCATTTCAGAAAGAAAGAAAAATTCTATAGGAATTTTTTTTGCGAATGTGTTTATACGAAATCAGAGAACGCTAACAGCAAATAATATGAATTCCGTTTTCGACAATTGATTTTTCAATCTAATTTTAAAAATAACAAGAAATTTGGTTGAATCGTTTAAAACAACTAAGTCACTTATTATTTAAAATTGACTCTAACTGTCAAATGTATCATGTATCTTTAACTGTCAAATACATGCTTAAATATAAAATGTAAAAAGCTCACGTTTACGAGTGCAAAATATCGCAATTTCATATTTAAATTATTGTTAAGAAATTGACTAAAAATCAGATTCTGAACTTAAAGTAATTTGATTTTTGTAACTTCTGCAGTTCTTTTTACTGGACAAAATAAAAAAATCTGGAAAAAGTAATAAAATTTTCATTGTTATAAGTTGAATATACTGTGCGCAAAATAAAAAATGGACCACCCTGAATAACTTTTGATCTAATGATTGGATCTTCACGTTCTAGGACTCAAAGGTTCAAAGTGGTGACCTCAAATATGATAATTAATTAGAGCAGACGATATTTTAAGTTACAAGATCGGACACATAAACGTACTTTCTCTGAGTAAACATGCAATTTTTTCAACGGATTCGGATTTCTGACCTCCAAATTGAAGTGGGTGGCCGCAATCTGGGAAATATGATCCCAATAGTTTGATCAGGAGAACGGTCCAAAATTTGAATCGCATAATGTTAATTTTACGTTTTGCGTACTTCGACATACCTTGAAAAATTTTTAAGCGAACTAAAAAGTTTTTGCGTACAATTATAAAATTCATTTAGGCGAAGATAAAAACAGCTTTAAGTGCTTTTAGTTTACACGAAAAAACTATTTTTCATTAGTTTATTTTATGCCAGTCGAAGCGATTTTGAATTGTAAGCTATAAAATTTTTTTGCATAACTTTAAAAAATATATTTGTACAAGTTTAAATACAAAATTTGAGAAAAATCGATCAAATAGTTCCTGAGAAATTGAATTTTAAAAATATAACTTTTTCAATCAGAATATGCTGGGAGAGATGAGGCGTTATTTCTATGCTAAGATGTAGAGTTCACAGCAGCTTAAAAAGAGGCTTATTAAATTGGGTAGCTTTTCATAAGTCTCTTTTCCATTTCAGCAAAATGTTACTTTTTCTGATCAAATAATTTTTATTTCTATAATAAAAATTCTTTCATTTTTTGGGGGGGAGGGGGCTTCTTAATCAATCATAGGTTAAAGCCTTCACTTACTATATTATATTTTTTTACAAAAGTGCAATCATTATTTTTCATGATTTAATTATAATTATTATTGATAACAATCACTCCTACTCCTTTAGAACAGATTGCAAAAAGAACTTTCGTGTTTTATCAAAACTTTCATTTAAATAAAACTAAAGCATAATAACAACAAAATTAATAATGAGTATACATAAAAGAAGACAGATTTAGTCAGCATTATTAATGATCGTATAGTTACCATTTTTTTAAAATTATTTATTCATTTTTGAGTAAACTTTTCCTGCTTTACCTCACTAAAAATTTGCCCACAGCAAAAAAGCATAATATCCCACATGAAAATAAATATCACACATGAGAAGCAAAGAAACGTAATAATTTATTTACAAAAAAAATACATTTGTGACAAAATATATACAGTAGATTAGCTATAAACAAACATTCTTGATTTATTGAAATGACATACAAAATCAAATATTTCAAATTCGATTAATGATAACAAACTCACATGTAAACAATGCATTACTATTATTATTATTATTATTATTACAAATTGTAATCAGTTATTGTCAGTATTATATTTTATTTCAGATTACTAACTTTATTTCAAGTTATTAGTTTCGGTAAAACAATTTCCTCTTAAGGTTTTTCTTTTCTTTTTTTCTAATTTTATTTTGAATTTTTATTAGTTTGTTTCATTTAAATGAGAAAATTAAAATCTTTAAAAATAACTTGCTCCACAGCAATTTCTCTTTAAGTTACGTGAAAAAAGTGATTTTAATTCAGATTTTTACTTATACCGATTTTTTCTCGTCCCTGTTTTCTCAGGTGCATTCTAAAACCCAAATTAAACATCTCACCAAGCACCAAGTATGTAAATCTTTCCTACATCTTGCTGGCGTCATTATTTTCTTCGACTTTCTGATAAGCTCCGTTAAGTTTATTTAATCAGGTAACATGCTTATGGAAGTTTGTTTTTTCATACAGAACTATTTTACATAAATATTTGTCGGTGTTGAATTGAAAAATACCGTCTAATTTTTCCCTTATTGCTCTTTGCATTTCTATTAAGAGAAAAATCTTCTCCTAAGCATTTTTTTTCGTGCTCTATTAAACTCTCTACAATATTATGTTATTCATCTTGATGCTAAAAACTGTAAAGAGTAATAACCATTCGGATACTGTTTTGCTTTCCAACTTTGAGCTATTGATTATTATTATACTGAGATTTCCATATAACGCTCTACTTTACTGATCAACTACTATTGATTAACGTAAGAAAAACCTTTTTTTATGCAAGAAAATCTGCAACTTAAAGTTCGAAAAAAGTCAAGGCTAAAGCTTAATTAAAGCAATTAACTCAAATAAGAGAACAGTTATTGAAATATATTTATGGATAATGTTTAGCCCTCCAAATTTTGAGCTCCTGAAATTTATACTGAAATTTCCCAGCTACGCTCTACTTTCCCTTTAAATAACACAGGATAAACTGATTTTTTTGAAGCAGAAACGCCTACAACTTGAAATTTCGGGAAAAACCAAGACCTACACTCAAAATCACCAGTATTTAAAGAAAAGTTTAAATTTTTTTCTGGCTTATTGATAAATTGATTGTTCAGTATTTGAAAAAAGCAAAACATAAAAAGAAGAAAACCCTAAATGTATCTTTTACATCTATCTACACAAGTTGGAGTTACCTGCTTTTCTTACATTTTGATGACACGATTAGTTTTTATGAAAAATCGAACTAAAGAAAGAGAAATATGGGTTTTTATAGGGGGGGGTGTGGAAAAGTAAGTTTTCGGTCGTTAAATTGTACGATGCTAACTGCAAAATGTATGGTAGTTAGCTATTCAACTACCATACATTTTACAAAACTATTCAAGTAAACTATTGAGAAAATTATGATCAATGTACACTATTTGAAGAATAACTTTTACTTTGCTAAACTATTTACAAAAGATACTGTTTATACATTAGAAAATGCTTACAATAGCTAACATTTTCAAGCAACGTGTGGTAGTTACATAATAATAACCCTAACTTTGCACAATTATTTACAATATTACGCTTACCAAGTAAGCAATACTTAATTATACGTTGTTAATTTAACAACAGGTCTAAAAAAAGTCTTCATATTATATTAAGCTTGCGGAAACTTTATAACCTACTTCAAAGGAAATCAATAAATTGCCTTATACTCCGAAAAAAACATTTCGTAAATGAAGTGTTAAAATCATATTAGGTTAAATAATTCCGAGCTGAATAATATTATATGAAGAGCTTTGTTCAGTTCAAACTGGTAAAAACTACTATTCTATCAAACATCTATGGCATTCTTTCCATTTCCATTCAATTCGGCTGATTTCATGGATTTCACTACAATTTTGACACCATTCGCCTCCATCAAATCTTCCTTCTCTTCAAGATGTCCATCTATGAATATAATATTATACACTTAGTTCATAAGAAAAGTTTTGTGGTTAAAATATGTTAAGTATTAGCATAGTTGCAATATGGTTAAAAAAAAATTTCATTATTTCAGAAGAACATTAAAACTTATTTTAACCCTAACTCCCCTAAAAGTTTGTCAAGACATTTACGCTATCCCCTTTTATGCATAATGTTTTTAATCTCGTACATTTTAACCAAAAATTGACAAAAATTAACATTAAAAAAATTAAAGCTTTAAGAGGGATACCAATTGTAGATTTGAAGTCAGCGACTTGAAAATATCCAAGATCCGTTAAAAATCTTATTCAACAAAAAAAAATATTCCCCAGTCTTGTAATAATAGTAGTAGTAATCATAAGAATTATAGTAATTATGTAGTAGTAATAACAATTCGAACAATAACGATAATGGTTTATAAATATATAGCAATAATTAATTACAGTAATAAAGATAATTATGCCATCATTTTTAGATGTGATTTTGGGGCAACAATGTGTCACAATCATAAATTGAGTACATTTGTCAATAATAAAATAAATACTTAAGTAAATTTCTGGCTCCAATTTTTTAATTAAATGTAAGATCTCAAGACGATGTTTCCTTCAAGCAACTATAAACCATAAATAAAAATATGGGGAATATGTATTGTAAAACAGGTTTTTGAACACTATACCAATTGGAGCTTTTTAAAAATTTTTCCCCTATCTAATAAAATTTATGGAATATCGAACTTTCGTTATTATCATGGAATTTCTAGAAATAGGATACCTATTTTTTTAAACCACTATAAAATTAGCAAGTTTGTTAAATTATTCTAAATTAAATACCATTTTAACCATAACGTATTTTCTAGCTTAGTATTAAAGACGCTTTAATTTAAATTATTCAAGTGAAATGTAAAAATAATTCAAATAATATGTTTATATTTATTAAATGAAAAAAATTTTGTACAAAATCCACTGATAGCGGGCAAATGATGTTTCATATTTTTTATACTATTTTCAAATGACTATTACTTGTGTTACAGTGCCATCTATTGGTGAATTTTTGCACTATAATTCTTCATGTAATAAATAGTCAAGTGCCTCATTTCAAGTAAATTTTAGTTCCAATTTTATTTCATTTGAACCAATAGAACATATTTCAGAGCCCTCTGAAGAGGAAAGCTTCATTAATTCATTTAATACTTAAATTAGGACCGTGAAAAAAATGCGTGTGTAATATGTGTTTCAAGTAAAAAACTCTTTAAACTATTAGCCAAATACAATGGAAAAAATACCAATTATTCTACTCACTTTCCTTTAATGCAATAGACTTTGCTTTTTTCAGTTCTTTCTCTTGCCTTTGTTGTCTCCTTTTGAACAAACGATAACAGAGACACATAGCGGAACAACCAGTAATCATGAAAAAACCGTATAGCCAAGGAAGAAGAACAATTTCTTCTTGCATCTGTTGAGAAAAAAGTACAAGTTGAAAAATTTTATTTAATTGAACACACGAGTTTGCTCCTTAAATAACAGTTCAAATTTCCCAGAAAATTCTGCATTCACAGAAAATGTTTAATTTTTTTAAAAAAATTATTCGATAATTTTTGAGTTATTGGCGAGATTCGGTTAAATACAATGCATGTTGGAATTCTTTGGATATTATTAATAATTATTATTACAACAGTACTCAAAGTATTCGAGGAAAAACATTAGAGCAGGGAATACCGAGAAATTACATTTAACCAGCAGTGTAAGGAAGACTTAGAAAGGGCATACTTGGCAGGGGAACTAACCACCTTAAAAAATTAACAGTGCAGGAATTAATCTACCCTCAATCTTTCGTAAGAATAAAAAATTTTAAAAAAGGAAAGAAAGAAAGTTATTCCAATGACTAAAAAAAAAATTCTGTATAAAATACTACATTGTATTATCTTTGGCATGTGTATGATATTTTAGAATTTATTTTGAAATCAAGCTAATTTCACCAAATATGTAAGTATCACCAATAGCTATATCACCAAAGCTAATATCACCAAATATATAACTACACCCTTAAAACAGGAAAATCCAGCGATTCCTTTTCCTTCTCCACCGCCTGAAAAGAAACATATTTCATCTATCATCTGAACTGGAAACTCCAGATTCGAGACAACTTTCGGAAAATCTTATACCCAAAAAGGAATTAAAGGAGGAATATATTTTTTAAAAAGAAATTGCATTCTTAATACTTACTTCCAGTGGAAAAGACATGGCAATGATTGTCAAAGCTACTGGCACATTCTGTACTCCGCATTCTATGGCGACAGTCTTCCGAATTGGAATAACTTGTTTTCCAAGATAAGAAAGAAAATAACCCATGGCCAGTCCCAAAATGGGTAAAATTATCGATAAGAAATACAATTCAAGTGGTACATTATCAAACATGTTTGGGAAGAGAACTAGTTCAATTGCAATACAGATGAACATTATCAGTAAACCGCACAAGCTTCCAACCTAGAAAAACAATGTTGCATATTTTAGTACAAAATATGGATTCTCTAAATACTCATGAATATATATATATATGCAGGGTTATTCATAATTCCCTCCGGGGTTTCGAAGCGTTATAGTTAAAAAAAATGGCGTTTGCAGGCGGAGGGAATTATGAATAACCCTGTATATATATATATATATATATATATACACACAAATAATAAAATAAAAATTAATATAAAGAGAAACTAAAAATGGGAAAACCAATAGTCGTTATCAAAACACATCTATTGGTATAAATTAATGCGATATTTCTGAATAAGGAATAATTATCCTAAGATAAAAAATTATTCTTTATATGTGTCGATATCGCAAAAAACATTTTGTTGAGAAAGAGCATGAAATAAAAGAAAAAAGTAATCAAACTTACCGGCGTGTAGCAAAATGCGGTTATATATATATATATATATATATATATATATATATATATATATATATATATATATATATATATATATATATATATATATATATATATATATATATATATATATATATATATATATATATATATATATATATATATATACAGAGAGAGAGAGATCTTCAAAAGCGCGTTATTCATTTTAGTATCTATCAGTAACTGTACAGTGAAGTGGGGTCCATTATAGACTCATGGAGGAACTATTGGTATAAGGAATTATGATATAAAGAATTATGTATCCATTTCCTATTTATGTTTCCTTAGCCTATTAAACGCTGCACTCTATTTGAAAAAACGAACTAAAAGGGATCCATTAAGGAAAGAGAGCACCGCCAATTCTTTTTCGCTGATTATGACTTTATCAGGATCTTCGTCTGTTCGTTTTCGTCACTTCCCTTCGGTCTGTTTTATGTGTCGATAAATACCCAGTAGTATTTTTTAGACTAGATTATGTGATCGGATCAAATTCGTTAACGGATTAAATTTGTTAATAAACTAATTATTTAATTAATAAAACTATTAAAATAATTATAATTATTTATTCGTAATAAATTGAGAAATTAGTAATTCCGTTTCCTAATATTTGTTGGTGGCCATAGTTTTCATTATTCTGGAAAATATTAATGTAAGCAATTAATGAGGGAAAAAATTTTTTTTGATTATTTCGAAAAGTAGCTGATCTTTTCAGATCTAAATCAAGCGAACATAATGTTCAGCTTTAATTAAAAAAATAGCTTACCTTTGCAACTTTCTTAGCAACCGATGGAAGTTTCCATTTTATAATCATTCCCACTATCACTGGAGAGGTAACGCTTACAAGAGATAGTGCCATTTCCTTATATGGAATCACGACCTCTTCTGATTCAAAACTTCGTCCATAGAGAAGAAGGTTGCCAGGCATCAATCCCATGGCAATTACAGTTGACGCAGTAGTCATAGCAATGCTGTGAAATATTATAAAAATTAGTTCATGCAAATGCTACGTATGTATTTCAGATCGTCTTTCTTTGAAGAATAAACATAGCACCAACAGGTGAATTCTGAAAAAAATCACATTTGGGTACTTGCTCTTCAAGAAGAAGAAGACCTCTCATACCCCCACATGTGACATATGACGTCAGCGGCAGCTAATCTTTATCTGCAAAATGGCGTGTTTAAGTTTAGCCAAGTTGCTCGACATAAGTTAGAATGTTAATTAAATGCACATCGAATTAGTTAAAATATAATTCTTTCTCGTCTACTTCTTTTACTTAACTTAGATTTATTATTTATTTCTGTATTTTATTGTAACCGTATTATATTTTTGTTTTGTGTACCTGGCAACTTCAATGCATAATTAGTTTGTTTATGTTCGACATGGCTTCGTGTCTGTCTTTGTGTTAAGTCTCTGTGTAAATGCATAGTGAAAGAATTGAAATGTCTGAGAAAGAATCTTTGAGAAAGAATTTAGAATCCGTCACTTAAGAGAATTGACAGTTAACGGGCTTGGCTTACTCGAAATAGAATGGAAAGAACAGTTGCTAACGTAAACAAATGCCACGTTTCAACAACCAATCAGGATCGAGATACCCAAATTACGTTACTTGCATGTATCCCATTGAAGCAGTTCTCAAAGCAATACTGTTGAATGCATGCATTTTCATGATAATTTTACCTTAAAATCTTCAAGCGCGTGCACTAAGCTGAATCTTAACTAAATGCATGCACTATGTACTTTTTGTGGAGAAAAAATACGGTGGAAACTGGTTAACTCTGTGAAAACTCGTATTTGAAGTATTAGTAATACCAATACTGAGGAATATTATAAGAATCAGTTCTTGAAATATTAAAAATTTAAACTTAAAATCGACTTTCTATAAGGAATAAAGATAACGCCAACTGATATAATGTGTTAAGAATCATAGTTGAAACAGTTATAATGGCAATGATGTAATATATTATAAAATTTAATACGTTTAAGTATTAATAAGAATTTTAACTTAAAATGTACTTTCTATGTAGAATGAAGACAGCGCTAAAGGTCAACTTAATCAAAATTCATAGTTGAAGTGGTAGTCGTGGCACAACTGCGGATTATTATAAGAATTAGTGTATGTAATTACTACAAGGATCTTAAACTTTAAATCTATTTTTATAAGGAATGGAGACAACAGCAACTAGTAAACTCTGTTAAGAATCACAATTGAAAAAGTTGTCATGGCAATGCTGTGTCATAAGAACTAATACATATAAACACAACTAAGAATTTTAACTTAAAATCTACTTTCTATGAAGAATAAAAACAATGCTAACTGGTATATTCTGTTAAAAATCACAGTTGAAATAGTCGTCCTGGCAATGATATGTTATAAGAACTAATACATATAAATACTACTAAGAATTTTAACTTGAAATCTATTTTCTATGAAGAATAAGGACAACACCAACTGGTATATTCTGTTAGAATCACAGATGAAACAATTGTCATGGCGTTGAGGCTATAGATTTAAGGAGTTAATACACATAAATATTATTAAGAGTTTTAACTTAAAATCTATTTATGAAGAAAAAGCACAAAGCCAACTGGTATATTCTGTTAAGAATCACAGTTGAAATACTTGCCATGTCACTGATGTATTATAAAACTAATACATATAAATACTACTAAGAGTTTTTAACTTAAAATCTACTTTCTATGAAGAATAAAAACAATGCGAAATGATATATTCTGTTAAAAACCACAGTTGAAATAGTTGTCCTGGCAATAATATTATATATTATAAGAATCAATACACATAAATACTACTAATAGTTTTAACTTAAGATCTATTTTGAATAGAGAATGAAGACAGCGCTATTTAATGGATTCCGTGGAAAGCCACAGTTGAAGTAGGAGTCGTGGCAATACTGATGAATATAATAGGAATTGGTGCATGTAATTACAACGAAGAATTTTAATTTAAAATCTGCTTTCTATGAGGAACACAAAACTAATGCCATCATGTAAATTCTAAAAAAAAGGATTTAAAACTTACAGAAGAATATTAGCAGATGCAGTACTTAGAGCTTAATTGTTGTCTCTAACTTCAGCGTGAAATTAAACATAAGAATTTTTACACCACTCTTTAAAACCAATTTTAAAGAAAAATTTCTTTCAAAATATCTATATTATGTAACATGGTCCTTATTTTTTATAATATTATTTTTCAAAGAATTAAATGAAATGAAAATATATTTTCTTGTTGATGAAAGACTTTATTTTTATACCTTTTGGGATATAGGCTATACTAAGTGAGGCGAAGAACCTCATTAACGAAACTTTTTAAATTCCTTAAGTTTCCATTTAAACATTTTTTACTGTTATTATTGTAGTTTTTTTTTTAAATTACACAATAAAAAGCTATGCATAGACAAAATATAAAATTTATGTTTTAAAAGATAGGTAGATGAGAGATGTATGTTAAATTGTATAAGACTTGTATCACTATTTAAAAACAATAATTCCTAAATTTAACTGATGATACAGGTCATATGTAAATTATTTGACAACATTTGGCACAGACATTAAAGTAAACTTATTAATGAATGCGCCATGAATAATTTTAGCAACAATAGTCTGAATCTTACATTTGCCCTTTCAACTTTACCAAATCAGATTTTCGTGGTACTTTCTGTTACATATTAAATTTTACAACACGTGCGGTACATATTCATTTTTTCAATTATTCAGTCTAAATATAGGTTTTAAGGAAATTTATACACTAGCTTAAAAGTTAATATTTTAGTTACTTTAATATTTTAGTTATTTTAATATAAAAATTTTAAAGTAAGATTACATTTACAATTAACTGCAGTTTGCTAAGAACCAAACGCTTTCTATGCAAATATTTTGGAAGTATAGAAAATAATAATTTATTTCGTAAATATTTAAATTAATTAATAATAACTATTGTTTGGAATTAACTTATAAATTATATAGTTTATTAACTATGTAAGCGTATTAACTGTGCAATATTTTTTTATAATACCAATGGCAACAAAGTGGGTTTTCTCAGTTATTTGTTACAAATAATCAGTTATAATATTTTACACTCTCTATGAGTTAAAGTTTATACAGAAGTGTTTTTCACGAAATGCGATGAACTCTTATTGTAGATTTTCAACAAAAAAAAACAGAAAAATATCCATATTTTTAATTATTTATTTTAAAACTATATATTACCTAAGTCCTAAGTCACCATCACAAAAATAAGTGAAAGTGTTTGAAAGGACTCCTCCAGGGCAACAGGCAATAATAAGCACGCCAGTAGCATGTAGTCCACTGATGCCGGAAGCCAGTAAAATAAGATAAGCAAACAATGGCTTTAAGATAAACTGGCTAACTAAACCAATTATTAGGCCGATTGGTCTCTTAATGTGCACCCAAATCTGAAATAAGAAAAAAAAACATAATATTAATTTAAAAATTACAAAACCTTCATATATTTTATTAAAGAGAATGAATCACACGGCGAAAAGTTTAAGTGAAGGGTTTTAGGGCAATACAACAGCCATTTTTTTTCCTCATATTGTGAAGGGGAGTATTTATGATGAAAAACGTAACGATTTTCAAAGAAGCAGCATGATGTTTCTGCGCATTGTGCTTGCATTAAAAGATAATTCTGGAAACGTAAAAAATTACATATCAGGAAATAAAACTAAGAAACTGTGTGCCCTATCACCCTATTGCTATAAGCCTTTCAATGTTATTACAAGATGCTGCAAATTCTTCAATACTTCTTTTTTTTTCAACTTTTAGCAATAACTTTTAGCGTCATTCAAGCTTAGCGATATTTTGCAGTTTACTAGGTTAGACTGAAATTTGTATCATTTTCATGAGTTATAATTGGTAATTTTTATTTTAAAACTAAAACTCTCAAGTGAACGAATTAAGTTTGCTGTTAAAAATTCAGAGAATGAAAATAAATACCATAATTAAAAAGGATAGTTAATGGAATTATATTCTAACTAAATATCCCGCAAACCTAGCGAAGTTAACTACAACGTAAGGAATTAAGTAATAATTTACTAATAAATTAATCATCTTTTTTTGGAGTTGCATTACCACCGCCGTAATTGCGTGTGTTTTTAATTGTATTAATCTCCAATATCAATTAAATTAAGTGATTAACTTTGATAAATGATTTTATTTTACTAAAATTTCATAAATGATTTATATTACTTAATGTATCACATCTTTCAATCTTTGCTCCGTATGCTCATTGAAGATATCTGTTTTAAAATTAATAATTTTTAATACTTACTTTTATGAACTATATCGATGTATGTACTAGATTTTCAATAAATGAATTATGAAATTCCTTCGATATAGTAATAATCCAGTAATAAAGTTTAGTGAATTTGCATTTTTTTAAATTAATATTTTTCAAATTTTACGAATATACTGTTTCTCTGTAAATAGGTGCTTTCTAAGTGATTTGATATTTCCTATATGAATTGATATTATTACTTATTTGATATTTGATACTATTTGATTTGATTTTGACCTGGTGCATTGTGCTAAATTTTTCAATGTTTGAAACCGATTATTTTGTTGTAAACATTTGTATATTTGTGTTTTAAATTGTAAATTTTTCATTTGATTATTCAAATTACAATCTTTTTGTTGAAAATCAGAACTTTGTTATTTACTCTATTTGCTCTTCCTTTTTTTTAAGTGTCCCTTAAGGGTGGATGGATGTAAGGAGGGTGTAGCTATGTTTATAATGTGCATTACGCAAAACGAATTATTTTAGTTGAATAAACGCAATTCTGAAAGATCCTTGTCAAATTAAATACCCGCCTCCAAATCATAAAGGTAAAGATTAAATTTACCTAAAGCATGTTAACCAACAAATGCACAATTCTTCAGAAAGTAAGTTGAAACATGTAAGAAAGTAGATGGTATTCTAATTTAGATTGTCAGTTTTAAAAAATTTATAACAGAAAAGCAGTTAAGAATTTCAAAAAAATCAATTTTTGAAGCAAATTACTCTAACATGACACACATTTTACTCCCATATTTTTTGCTTCAATTGAAAATTTTTCAACAGATGGCGTTGCGACCTATAAATCAAAGAAAAAAACTAAAAATCTCATCAAACTTTTTTGAAATCTCTCAATGAATTAAAATTATGTAACGAATTTTTCGAATTGTTCACTATTAGCCATAATTGCATGTCGTAATCGAAAAAAACATTATCGAAAAGCTTTATAAATCAAAACACAAAAGAAACACAGCCAAAAGAAAAAATTGCAGCGCCATCTATTGGAATTTTTTTTAACTGAAACCGAGAACCACGAGAGAAAAGTTTATCCCACGACGCATAAATTTTCTGCAAATATATCTCTTTTAATCGTAACTGTTTTCCTTTTATACATTTTTGAAAACCGTCAAACTAATTAGGAACAGTCTGTAAAATTAACTATTCATGTGACTAGTATTGAATAATGCACGAACAGGTTAAAATATTTAGGATAAAATTAAATTATTACGTTCATCCACGTGACTTCGCAGCCCATAGCCAGCATAACGACTATAAGGATGATCAGCATAAGGTAATCTACCACTGGCTTGATGTCATCTTTCCAAGAAGGCTCCGGAATAGTGTTATTGTAATGGCTAGAATTCCCCAAACCATCAAAATTTGTCATCGACTTATTTGTAGTTCCATTCAAAGGCTCTTCAAAATAAGTCTCCATTTTTTTCAGATGTGAATTATTTCTGGTGGGAAAAAGATTTTTAAGTACTAGATATGAATTATCTTAATGTTTTTTGTCCATACACCTCCTGGGCAAGAAATTGTCAGCTTTTTAAATGTTTCGATGTGTTGCTGCCACTTGAGTAACTGAGCCTTTCTTTCTTATTTTCTAACCTGAAATAAACGTTAACAGTTAAAACCACGTTTTTTTTCAATATGCAAAGCGAGAAATATTTATATATTTACAAAATAGTGCATAATATTTATTAATTGCAGAAAGGTAATATATACGCTAACAAAACGTAGTCATAAGGAAAAGATCTAAGAGTTATTGCTCCGTCTTAAGTAGACTTGTCCTTATTTCAAGAGAGATGAAGTGATAAATCACCAGCATCTCCAGAGAAGGTAAAATTCTTCTTAATAGTGTCGAAAATTTAAAGTAAATAGATTCAAGTTTGAAAAAGAGATTGCGTTATGATTTTAAATTCAGAAAGTAGTAGTTAATGATAACTTTCAAGCCCATTTTCTGAGCAAAAAAAATAAATAACGATAACTGTTTATAATTTTAACAGTTTGTATAATTTACTTTGCAGAAGAAAAATAATTTATTTCTGCATAGATACCGAAAATCTTAACTTCAACTAATTCAGTGATTCAACTGATCTAAATTACTGATACATTTGTAATTATAATGCCAAATCCATTTTACTGATTCAATTTATCCAATTTACAACTGAAATTAAAGCCATTCCGTCTAGATTTTTTCAAGATTTTATATCTTTCTGCAATTGGCAGTTTTTTTTTAAAAAAATAAAAGCAATTATTCTAAATTTTTAATATTTATAAGTAATAAAGAACGTTAAAAATGAGATGAACGCTTAAACAATTCCACAACATATATTAGAAGAATGATTACAATCAAGGATAATTTTAAGCACACAGATCAACAATTTAAAGTAATTATAACAACAGAACAGAAAACGAAAAACCATGCATTTATGATATAAATAAAAATATTGTACATGCATTACGCAAATATACATGCAATGACAAATAAATGCATTGTAATAAAATATTCACCAGTATTTCCAATATTTTCAGCACTTTTCGACTATGAAATGAATTTTTCAACTCAAAGGTAAATATTTTTTGGAAGTATGAAATACACCTATTTAACATAACTATACATTATTATTATTTTTATTGCATTCTTCATATGAGCATAACTCTATTTTACCAGAAATAGTTGATATCCATGTATATGCCCACGTTGCCTATCAATGCATAACCAAGTCCTGGTTTAGTAGGTGTCAAAGCAATATTTATAAGAATTTTATGATATGTATTTTCGAATCAGAAGATCACGTTGTTAAATTTGCTTGACAGCTTAAATAAACCTTACGTGTACTTTTGACTCAGCCAAACTTGTTCAGTTGATGGTAGCATATTCCACTATGTCTTAGTCAATAAAAAGACGCAATAAATATACACTCACAATTTACAGTCAATAAATAAAGCAACTAAACTTTATTTGTTTTGTTACTAAGTGCTTTCCAAGAAAAAGACAAAATTCTGATTTTGTCCATAAAACATAATGCATCTAGACATTTAAGTTGTGGAAATATTTGACCAGCAAACAGTGATGGAGCGAAATGAACTGAAAACAAAACCGTTGAATCAGGATTCCAAAGCAATATATTCTTACAAAAAGCATTATCACCTATAAGATCTAATTAAACACGCATGCCACTCAGGCAATGTGTGTTATTATCCAACATGATTAATTCCAAAGAAAGCAATCAAAATATTCATTGAAAAAATGTATACAACTTTAAATACAGAATGTACCATGGTCATTCTGTATTTAAAGTTGTATACATTAAGAGGGTGCAATTCATCATGAAAAGTTTGCTTGGTAGCTGAATAACACAAGTATTGATAGAGAACCACAGCTAATGCAAAACTATATTGCCTCTGGAATACTTGTGTTAAGTAAGTCCTCAAGACAAAATAAAGATGCAGAACAACAATTGAATGCGATATTTTTAGAAAATCACTAGCTGAAATAGATAGTTTGATTAATATTTAGGAATGTCTTTTAGGAATGTCTATAGTTTTAATAAACCTACCTGCTGCTTGGAGAATATATAGTTACTTTTACGTCCATGTCAACGGAATGTATCTCGGCGCACCAGGTGAGACAGAGTATCCTCATGAGTCTCGTGCCATAAACATCCATAGGAGCTCTTTTATACGTCCACGCCAACATTAAATGGCAGTGCACCGAGTGAGACAGAGGAAGCCTCATGAGTCTCATGTCATCAGAAACCTAAATAGAAGTGGCATCCAAAGGAAGATTATTTTACATCATTATTCTTCGGTAGATGATCGTCTATAGACGAACACAAAGCAAACACATTTCTTATTCACCCATAAGTTAATAGTAAATTTTACTTTTCAAGGATGCCTTTTATGGCTTCCACTACAGGGTTGCCTTTGCGTAGTTACCATTGTTGCATAGGGTTATGCTATAGTACAAGATATTGAAAAAATTATCTAGATCATTATCTTATAGAGTTCAAATTCTCACTGTAATTACTGAGTTAACTTTCTGGAGGAATATTCGAGTCTTACGGTGCAAAATGATTAATTTTTTGCATGGCGTTCATTACAGGATTGCCTTGAATAGTTACCATTGTTTCATAAGGTTATGCTGTAGCACAAGGTGGTTTAGTTATCAATATTAAATCATTATCTTGAAGAATTCAATATCTCACTGTAATTACTGCTTTGACTTTCCAGATAAATATTCGGGTCTTACTGTGCAATATGATTAATTTAATATGGGACTTACATGATGTTCATTATAGGGTTGCCTTACATAGTTTACCGTTGTTTCATGGGGTTATGCTATTGTACAAGGTGTGAAAAAAATAAGTTATCATTATTAGATCATTATCTTATCGAGTTCAATATCTCACTGTAATTACTGCTTTAACATTCCGAATAAATATTCAAGTCTTACGGTGCAATATAATTAGTTTAATATTCGCTTATATGACTTTCATTAGTTTACCATTTAGTTTCATTAGTTTTCCTTACATAGTTTACCGGTGTTTCATATTATGCTAAAGTACGAGATGCAGAAATAAAATGTTATTATAAGTTTACCTAATACGATTCAGTATCACTCAAATTCACTATACTAATTTTTAGGATTAATATTAGAGTTTTACGAAAGGTAAAATTATTAAATTACATGATTAATAAATTGGAAAATTAAAGATACTTTAAATACTAGTTTGATAATTATCATTATAGATTTACCATACTGAGATTATCATAACAACTGTGTAATCATATTTATCGATGAATATACCTTTACCCAACAGATTTAACCCCTCAGAGCTGTAATGAAAAATATTATTACTGCTGTGTACTTGGTTATTATTACAGTTTAAACTTAAAGGCTATTTTTACATATGTTATTATGATCTCCTTATCATATGCGTGTAGCTACTTGTTTTTAAAAGTCTATATTACAGGGTTGTAATTATTATATTATCTTACATTTGTATCATTAAAATTGTATCCCAACTGATCAAACGATAGGGAATAGTTTTAAGAGCAATCGCAAATTTTATTCTAATTTTTCTCAAATGATATTGCAGTGTTTTACATAGAAAAAAAATTTTATATGCATCCTACATTTTTCTAATCTCTTCGGAAAATATATCCATAAAGTAAAGAAAAAAACTTATAAGCATATTAACCTTAGTTGGTAACTTTTAAAAATGTAGATTAATTGTAATCTCAGGTAAAATATTCATGGCGAAACCAAACTATTGGTCTTTTTTCTAAAGATATTGAATTTAACAATACTGTCTAAATTATTTAAATTAATGCAATAATTTCGTTTATTTTTAGTTTTCAACATTTATTTTACAATTGTACGTCAAGCTATTGTAATTTTAAGGTAAAGATGAGATAAATAAGAATTACCTATTATTCAGTGAAGACTAGCTGCAATTACAAAAGTGAAACTTTTCGTAATTAAACACAAACAATCAAAATATTCAGAAAATTTAAAAAGTTCGTCAATAAAAAGTGAAAACTGTCAGTTACTAGGTTCAATTAAATGGACTAGAATTCTTGCATATCACTAATTATTCATATTAACACTAATTATTAATATTGACATTCATATTATCTCTAATTATTCGTTTTGACAGTCATATTATCACTAATTATATTATCAGTAAAATAGTAATTAAAAACATTCAGTTTCCTATACATTACAAATAATGTAGTGTTATCGAAAAAATAAAATTTACCCTAAAATCGAATTCCAACTGAAATATCTCAATTGATTTGTTGAAAAAATAAAAAAATTATAAAAAGCAATAATATTAATGTATAAAAGCAATAATATTAATGTATGTATAGCAATAATATATCATTCTCTAGTTTTTAAAATTCGCAGAATTTAGTTTTATTTTGTATTAACTTTTAATGTTAAAAAGTAGACTCTATTTTAATAAAGATAACTCATAGTATACTCTATTTCTTAATGAGTTAATAGTCAAACTGCTATCATTTTTATAGCTTTAATTAAAATAATTATTATTATTTAACAAAATGAAAGTTTTTAATAAATTATTCAAGTTATTAGTCTTGACAACTTACAAAGAAGTACAACTGAGTTGACTACACATAAAATAAGAAGTCAAATTTTTCATATGAATAATTGAGTATTTTTAAATGAATTGATTTCATTTCTCATTAGCTTAAATGTCATAAAATTAGTCTCTAATCTTAAAAATTACTTTTTTTATTATAGTATGATCAATTTTTAATGACTTAATGGTCAAACTTATATCACTTTTAAAGCTTATTGATAATTGAAATAATTATTATTATTTAACAACGTTAAATTTTTTATTAATCTTGTCAACATATGAAGTGGAAGTCAAATTAAGTTGACTGCACATGAAATAAGTGCTCAAATTTTTTATATGGATGATTCAATATTTTTAAAAGAATTTATTTCATTTTATATTACCTTAAATATTATAAGCTAGTCTCTATTTTTAATTTTTATAGTAACGTGATCAATTTATTAATGACTTAATAGTTTAATACTTAATGTGAGAAAATCTTGTTAATTACTTGCTAAAGTTTTATTAATTACATCTGAAACTTATATTGATTGTTTAATAAATTTATATTAATTAACTAAATAAACGCCTTTAACACATAAAACATAATATGATGAAACTGTCAGTAAAAAAATGAAATGAAAATAACTACCTGTTCGCGAACATGAGTATTTCTGTTATGATTCCTTAGAGTCTCGTCGTGATTGAAAGTTATTAGAACTGCATAGACACAGGTGCAGCAAAGTTAAGTAACGTCATTTCTAGAAAGATTTTATTTCTCCAATACATCCAATTGATCTTATAAATACTCTATAAGTAGTTAAATTTTATGAGACTTGTGTACTTGTAGTTAACTTAGCTGGAGAATAATCTTGACAAAAATATTTTTTTTAAGATTTTGCGAGTTACCGATCAATATCGAGTACGTAATTACAGTCTTGTTATTCGAATACCATAGTAAGATATTTCAATTAATTATTTTCGAAGTAGAAACAGAGTTTTTTCAAGAAAATTATTTGAAATTTAGCATTTATTTTCTGCTTAAAATCTTAGTGTGATTCGTTAATCAAAAATTGATTAGGAGATTTTGTGAGTACTTAATTCTTGAGGAGGAAAAGCTTATTAAAAGTTTTTGATTAGATATTTGAACTAGCATTTATTTTCTGCCTAAAATATTAATATGATTCGTTAATAAAAAATTTATTAAAAAATTTTGCTAGTGTTTCATTCTTGAGGTGGAGAGACTTACTAAAAATTATTGATTGGACTATTGATTTAGCATTTATTTCTTGTCTAAAATATTAACGTGATTCGTTAATCAGAAATTGATTAACAGATTTTGTGAGTACTTAATTCTTGAGGAGGAAAAGCTTATTGAAAGTTTTTGATTAGATATTTGGACTAGCATTTATTTTCTGTCTAAAATATTAATATGATTCGTTAATAAAAAAATTTTTAAAAAATTTTGCTAGTGTTTCATTCTTGAGGTGGAGAAACTTATTAAAAATTATTGATTGGACTATTGATTTAGCATTTATTTCTTGTCTAAAATATTAACGTGATTCGTTAATCAAAAATTGATTAACAGATTATACGAGTGCTTAATTCTCGAGGTGGAGAAGCTTATTGAAATTTTTTCATCAGGTTTCTAGTTTAGCATTTATTTTCTGTCTAAAATATCAATGGGATTCGTTAATATAAACAATTTTCAGAGATTTTGCTGGCACTTAATTCTTCATGTGAAGCAGCCTATTAAAAATTTTTGATTGGTTTATTGGTTTAATATTTATTTTTTATCTATAATATTAATGGCGATTCATTAATCAGCAATCTACTGAGAAATTTTGAGCGTATTTAATGCTTGAATATTGAATTGAGTAATATTAGAAGATTATTAATATATTTCGGTTTGAAAGACTTAGATAAAATAAATAACAAAATTATTCAATCAATAATAAAATTAATAGTTTAATTTATTAAGAAATTTTCTTTAGTTTAATAGTAATAATTATTTCAATTATTACTAAGCTATAAAAAAGCTAGCTGTTTGACCATGAACTCATTCAGAAATAAATAAGTTATGCTGTGAGCTTAACTTTATTAAAATAGAGTCTTATTTCTAACCATTATAATATCAAACATTTACACATAATAAAACAAAATGCTGATCACGAAAAAACGCTATTGATTTTTAATAAGCTTTTTAAGACTCTTCTAAAAAACAGCGAGCTAGTACATAATATATAAACTGTAACAAGGAACAGCGAGCTTGTACATTGTATCTAAATTATAACCAGGAATAGAGAGTTAGTACATAATATCAAAACTGTAACAATGATAACTTGCATAATTTTTTTATCTATAAGTGAAATTTTTTATTTGAATTGCATATTTTTATGGTAGTACCAAGATTTACCATTTTCAAAGTTTCAAAATATTTTGAAAACATTTTTATACAAATGAAAAGTCAATTTTTTATTAATGAAATGTTAAATTTAGTAAATAACAGTTCTAACATAATTAATAATTTGAAATAATATAATAATAATCAAAAGAAATCTGATTTGAGTTAGTGGAAAGAGGACAGTCAAATGTTTACTTTTGAATGAAGGTTTAAATCTTTTTTTTTTCGTTATTAGATATAGTGAAATGTAAAAATTTAAAAATGCAAAAAATATTGTAAAAATTTTTGTTGGTTATAAAATTCTCTACTTTAATTTAATATAAAATAACTTAGAAATAATTTAAAACCTAAGATGCATCTTAGATTTAGGTATTTTTTTTTAATATCTTAGATTTCCGCATGCTAGTTGAATATATATACATTTACATACTTGCAGTAAATATACCTATTATATTTAAATTCGATTTAAGTATAAATTCGTGCATGTTAGATTTAGATAGCTGACATAAAAATTCATCTTAAATTGAGAACATCTGAAACTATACATTAGATATAGATGTATATGTATATATATACAGCGAAAACAAACATTAGATAAGTACGAAAAATAGTTTTAAAATTTGAAGTTAGATATTTCATTGATTGAAATATTATTTATAGATAACGTCACTATTTTAATTCTATCTCTTTAAACCTTTCAAAGTACCGATAAATTATTTTAAACAGATTGATAAAATAATTTATTATTAAAATATTTAATGCAAACAAGAATTTCTGCCAAAAATCTATTATATAATTTTTTACTACACTTGTCAGTAACTTCCATAAATATCTAGATTTTTAATGATTATTCAAATGTTCTATCATCACTAACGATTAATTTAATCAAAGTTTATTCATACTTTTGATCAATAATAAGTAAAAGTGCCACCCACTTAAATATATTGCGCAGTTTGCATAATATTTTGTGTTCAAACAAGTTCTGACTGGTTTATTTTGTAAAACTTCATTTGAGTGAAATATGTTCTTATTGATGGAATTGTCATTAGAGCTTTCATCCTATTTTAATAAAAGAGTTAACAACGTCTTATCAGTTTTTTTATTTTTATCTGTTAGATCAAAATAAATTTAAACGTAAATCATTATTGTAGACACAAGCTGCTCACATGAACTACCGTATTTAGAAATTTTTATTACATAATGCCTTAGGCTAACTGAAAAATTCTGCTTTTAAGAATAGTAACCACCATTTTGTAAGGCGCCAGCCTAATTGGAAAAGTTCAGAATTCAGCCTGGCATTTTTTAGGTTTATTGCAAACAGCCTGTATGCTTTTGAGCTATTTATCAACTGTGCAAAAAATAACTGGATCAGACGGAATTTGTCTCGGGTTTCTGCAATAAACCTATATTAAGGTTATTTCTGCAATAAACCTTCACTGAGCTGCGGTGGCTCACGGATGATATAACGTTCTTCCCCAGGTGAGATGACCCAAGTTCAAAACCCAAAGGTGGCTGGTTGATTCAAATTCTGCTCCCAGCTCACAGAGGCCACAATTTTGACACTAAATATCCTCAGTGGTATACGGATCGTGGAATCCCTTTGCCATCAGGCTAACCGTAGGATGTTTTCTAGATTTCCCCTTACATTTAGCATAAATGCGGGTTTGTTCTATCAAGAAATCCTCCACAAAGTCTAGTTTGTTTCAACGCTAGATCCAGGAGTTCGCTTGTCTTCTGGGTTGGGTTAAAAATTACGAGGTTACGTAGTTGAACATTTATAACCCAAAATTGGGTCGGCTGTGCAACGCCGGTCATAAAATAAATTGAAATACGCTTTTACTACCTGCTTATTGTAAGATGCTTTAACCCCTTCCTTCTCGCTCCCGGGAAAATGACGGGGTGAGATTTCGCCCGCTATTTCTCGCTCCCGTGATATTGACGGGCTGGAGTGTTCAGTAGTAATGAGCCAATAAGAATAAAACTAATCCATTTCTTTTGCCCGGAAAACATTTTATTTCTCATTTTACACACCTGATGGCAGTACCAGGATATTTTTAAGGTAATTGTGGATAGTTAGCTTATTTTAAACTAGTTGCAGCACTAATCAAATATGTAATACAAATACAAAAGGCAAAAAAATTGGCACTTTTATGACAGTTCTCTTGAAAATTAACCAATCGTTAAGGGGTTAAATAAATTAGAATAAATTAGAAAATTTGTATACAAAACATATTGAAATATTAAAACATATTAGCATTTTGCAAAGAGTCGGATAATTCGATTATCCTGCAACAAATATCGTTATTCTTTTTAAGGGATGGAAAGGACTGTATAGCTTAATTCTCTGTATAGCTTAAATACGAAGACAGACGAAATAATATCTCAAATATAGTAAGATAATCGACTAAATAACATGTAAAAATATTCTTTCTGTTACAATTGATTCTGCCACACATGTTGAAATAATACTACAAAAAATAATAAAACTCTTACGAATACAACTAATTGTCTAAATACATTTACATAAAAACATTCTATAACTGATTCAAGTAAAAGTGTTTTTCGAAATTTCAGAAAAATCATATAGCTGAACAAGTAAAATACAACTTTATGAGCATTGATATTGAATATTAAACATTTATTATTTAAATAAATTATCCATTTTAATATTAAACTCGACATTTTTAAAAAATAAAATTAAGAACTTTATTCTTTAAATAAATTAAAATAATTTGTTAATTAAAAACATATTTTCGAAATTTGAATAAAAGCTATAATTATGTCAATTTAAAAAATAAGGCGAATATTTTTTTTAAAAAAAAAAGCAGTCTCTTACTTATAAATTTATAAAACTTGAATGCAAAACGACAGCAAAAATAATATAAATCAAATTTTATCGAAGCAAAACATGTGAATAAAAAACATACTTAATTGTGTTAACTCTTCACAACTGAAATATAACATATCTCCTAAAATCTCCGATATTTAAGTTTCGTTGCCAAAACGAAAAGTGTTTCAACAACTCAATAGAGAATAAAATCTCTCTTCACCATCTTAATAATCATACAACAAAATTTATTATAAACAAAATCCATAAAAGAGGGGGAAAAAATCAGACAAGGTCGTCACCAAATCAATGAAGAAACGACAAAAAGTTTCTAGAGAAGAAAAATATAGATAACGCTGATGTCAACATATAAATTATAGTGTGGATCAAGTGTGGCGACATTTTGGCTACCACTCTAATAAAAAATCCGTAAACAACTAAAAGCTATAATGCATAAAAGGCAGCACGGTTAATTAATTTGTTGCACAAAAATTAATTGGTAGCACATTTTAGGTAGTAAAAAGATTATTCTCATTGAGAAGACGCGTCACAAAAATTGCTCAATAGTTTGATCGAAGTTGGAAGTTGTTTTAAACGTTCTGGTTTGAGCCCAGTATGAAACCTAAAGTTTGCTCCTTTCCCCGAGGTGCGATTAAACAGCAATCTCGGTCTTACAGAGAGGGGGTCAAAAAAGGTGTATGCTTAAACATTACAATCTAGACATGTCAGGTATTACTTCTTATGTATTTTTTTTACTTTAAAAGTTCTGGTTTGGGTGCAGTACGATACCTAAAGTTTGCCCCTTTCCCCGAGGTGTAATGAAATCGCCGGTCAAAAAGGGTAGAAATTTAGACGTTACAATCTAGACAAGTGAAGTATTACTTCCCATGTATTTCCTATTTTAAAAGTTATGGTTTGGGAACAGTATGAAACCTTAAGTTTGCCTCCTTCCCCGAAGTGTGATTAAACCGCCATTTTGGTTCTTCTGAGAGAGGAGTGGACATCAAAAAGGATGAAAACTTTAAAAATTACAATCTAGACAAGCGATGCATTACTATGTTCTTCGGATGCTAATCGAATTACACCTTAATTAAGCTTATAGGAGTAATAGTTTAGAAGTTATAAGGCATTTATTATGCACGAAATATTGAAAAAAAACTACCGTAAACCGGGGCGAGTCTACCCATCCAGGGGCGAGTCTACCCATTTTAGTTTTATTTAATTTTCACTATTTTAAATTGCAAATAAAAAAATTTTTACCGACGGAGGACTTAGTTCAGACTCTAAGAAAGATGGCGCTGTAGTAGTTTGATCTGTTTTTATTTATTTGGTGTCTTTTTAACCGACCTGTTTAAACGTCTTTTGAGAGATTTGTATTAAAAATCAGCAAACTTTTAGTTGGTGCTCCGTAAGTATATTATTATTATTACTATTTTCACTTTGGTTAAGTGATAAACTTATCTAAGACTAAGATTATATTAATTTCATATGAAAAAAAACAAAAAGAATGTAAGTTTTGCTGCTGTAAACAAAAAGCCAGAATTCGCGGGGCGAGTCTACCCATTCGTATTTAGTTTTAATAAAGCATAATAATATAATTTAGAACTTTGTTTATATTAAAATTAAGTCATTTTAAATGAATTTTAGTATGTTATTTTAATTCTGCATTGATACAGTTATCATTAATAAGAAAATTTATAGGTTAAATATAAATGTAAATATAAAATATGTTTATTTTACCAATTTTTTCAATTTTTATATTACAAAATTAACTTTTTTTATTTAATGCAAGTTAAATAAATAATTATTTATTATAACAGATGGTTCGAAATTATATTCGCAAAACAAATGGATTTAAATGTTACAAAAAAATGCCAAGATTTTGTTAATAATCTTTAATTATTATTATCTATTAATTATTTAATTGTAAATTTATATTAATTTTAATTTATTTTTATCAACAATAATCAGAAAAAAATGCTATTTTATAATGTTAATGATTATAAAAACAAAACTGTGATAAAAATGTGATAATCGATAAAATACTCAATTTGTGTTATTTTATGAATAAAAAAATGGAATATATGATAAAGTTAAGAATTTTACTTCATAAATATCCTATATAGTAACTAAAATAACAATTTAATAGTAAAATTTGATTATTTACAATGTTTACATTCATTTTAGTAGAATGGGTAGACTCGCCCCATACGAGAGATTTGTCAGCAGTCCTATAAAAATAGACAGTAACACCGTAACTGTTAATATTTTCTAAAATCGATTCCACAGCTTTAAAGAGGGATAAATAACGATTTCGAAACACCTATTAAAAGCCTTTTTTCTTTAATATTTACAAAAGTCTGACCACTTGAAAGTTGACAAACTGAAAAAATGGGTAGACTCGCCCCGGTTTACGGTATATTATTAACTCGTCTGAAATACCTGCCTTTGAAAAGTAAGGTATAATAATCTATGTTTTTACTTTCACTGTATAGAATGAAACAAGAACAAAATATATAAGAATAATAGTTTAAAAGTTATCACTTCATTAAAAACTTTATTCGCTTCAAAAATAAATAATGCTTGAGAGTACATACTTGAACACTTGAAACTCTCAAAACAGTCAAACTATTAACTGTATTGACTTCATTTTGAATTTATTAGATTTAACGTAAAACGTACTTTATGCGCATAAAAACGTTAAAAACTTTTGTAATATTGCTCTTATCGATTACTTTTTAATTCATATCGATTCAACGTAAAGATGATAATACTGCAACATTTCAGACGCGTAACCATGTATAATCAAATATAGTACTTTCTTATACTTTTTAATTACTAATTCCTTCATAATTTCTTAAGTATTATTCCTATAAATTGGAAATGGTGTCCTTTGATACAGTGTAAAAAAATTCATAAGAAATATATCACTTGTTAGGACAGTAATGTTTAAAATTGTCTTCTTATTTTACCCCTTATAGCTCAGTATATTCAAGATGGCGGCTAAAGCTTTCCACTAGGTAAGAAGTAAGCTTTAAGTATCCATTCTAAATCAAAACCACTGCTTTAAAATAATGCCCAGACCAATGTAATAAAAAGATGGAGAAAATTTCATTTTAATGGTTAGAGAGAGTAACCTTAAATCTTACTTTGTTTTTTTACTTTGCTTCGAGCAAATTATATTTTACAAATGATTAAAAATTTTGCAAATTATACAAAAAGCTGTAAGAAATGGTTTTCAGTTGGTCACTGAAATCAAGCATCACTAGCTGCGGTCAGTGGGTACAGGGTGACCACCCTGATCAATCTGCAAAGAGGCCTAAGTTGCGCAGTGTCGGTTCGCGTTAAACCATCCTCCCATTAAGTGATTGACTTCGCGCCGACTACCAAATCCGACTACCAAAGAGGGGAAGACATCTTCTCTGAAGAGGATCTAAATTTTGATGGCATGCCTTCATCCTCAGAAATGTTTCGAAGACCGTCGCAATAGTCCTCTTTACCACTCTAGGGTGACATAAACAAAGTACACTGTATGAGAACAGTCTATTTTCCTCAAAAATAGCCTTATTGCGGCATTTTGATTCCTAATGGCGAACTAATTTTTTTTATAGTTAAATTGTCGTGACCTAAATAGCATCTATTGCAGTTCTGGCCGATTTTAATTCAGTAATTATCTTGCCACCAAGCTTTAAACACCTTTACGTTAATTGTGGCCACCCTTTGTATTAGGTAATAAAAAATGAAGAACGCAAAATTAAAAAAATTAAAAAAGGTAATTAAAATTATGTAAATTTTATTATTCAGAAAAGGAAAAAACTTATGTACCTCTTACAATTAGTGAGATTCTGAGCTATAAAAAGGGAAACACAAAACTTGCGACAGGGAAAACGATTAGACTTTTCCCCCGAGAGGGAAAAACGAAGAACTGTTTTTCTTTCTTTTTAAATTGTAGAAGAGTGTATACAAAATCAGGATCGAAACAATTGTGGTATTAAGAGAAATATATGTATAGATTTCACTAGGGGAACAATATTTTTTTATTATTTTCTGTTGGATGAGATTTTTTAATAGATCTTAAATACTTTCTTGTTGTCGATTTCAAATCTGCAATCCGAATTCGGATCGGAACAATTATGGTGCCGCATAACAGATACATATGTATAGATTTCACTGGGCAACAATATTTTTTTATTATTTTCTGTTGGATAAGATTTTTTAATAGATCCTAAATACTTTCTTGTTGTCGATTTCAAATCTGCAATCCGAATTCGGATCGGAACAATTATGGTGCCGCATAACAGATACATATGTATAGATTTCACTGGGCAACAATATTTTTTTATTATTTTCTGTTGGATGAGATTTTTTAATAGATCTTAAATACTTTCTTGTTGTCGATTTTAAATCTGCAATCCGAATTCGGATCGGAACAATTATGGTGCCGCATAACAGATACATATGTATAGATTTCACTGGGCAACAATATTTTTTTATTATTTTCTGTTGGATAAGATTTTTTAATAGATCTTAAATACTTTCTTGTTGTCGATTTCAAATCTGCAATCCGAATTCGGATCGGAACAATTATGGTGCCGCATAACAGATACATATGTATAGATTTCACTGGGCAACAATATTTTTTTATTATTTTCTGTTGGATGAGATTTTTTAATAGATCCTAAATACTTTCTTGTTGTCGATTTCAAATCTGCAATCCGAATTCGGATCGGAACAATTATGGTGCCGCATAACAGATACATATGTATAGATTTCACTGGGCAACAATATTTTTTTATTATTTTCTGTTGGATGAGATTTTTTAATAGATCCTAAATACTTTCTTGTTGTCGATTTCAAATCTGCAATCCGAATTCGGATCGGAACAATTATGGTGCCGCATAACAGATACATATGTATAGATTTCACTGGGCAACAATATTTTTTTATTATTTTCTGTTGGATGAGATTTTTTAATAGATCCTAAATACTTTCTTGTTGTCGATTTCAAATCTGCAATCCGAATTCGGATCGGAACAATTATGGTGCCGCATAACAGATACATATGTATAGATTTCACTGGGCAACAATATTTTTTTATTATTTTCTGTTGGATGAGATTTTTTAATAGATCCTAAATACTTTCTTGTTGTCGATTTCAAATCTGCAATCCGAATTCGGATCGGAACAATTATGGTGCCGCATAACAGATACATATGTATAGATTTCACTGGGCAACAATATTTTTTTATTATTTTCTGTTGGATAAGATTTTTTAATAGATCTTAAATACTTTCTTGTTGTCGATTTCAAATCTGCAATCCGAATTCGGATCGGAACAATTATGGTGCCGCATAACAGATACATATGTATAGATTTCACTGGGCAACAATATTTTTTTATTATTTTCTGTTGGATGAGATTTTTTAATAGATCCTAAATACTTTCTTGTTGTCGATTTCAAATCTGCAATCCGAATTCGGATCGGAACAATTATGGTGCCGCATAACAGATACATATGTATAGATTTCACTGGGCAACAATATTTTTTTATTATTTTCTGTTGGATAAGATTTTCTAATAGATCTTAAATACTTTCATATTGCTGATTTAAAATATGCAATCAGATTTTCGCTCCAAGTTACAGAACCACTATTCAGAAACATACGACGAAACAGTTCATAATAGCAAAGCGCTCCTTGCCGTGTACGACATTATTTCTGGGCATGTGTTCATGCGCAATTTTAATCCTGATGATGAGTCCTAACTCTTCTAGAAGTTTATTGCAACGTTTTTGCGACCCCCTGTTATTTATAACGTTTTTAAACTTGTACATTTCAACAAAAAATTTACCAAAATGTCATTTAAAAAAATCAGTAGCTTTAGGAGCAAAATTAATTTCAGATCTGGAATCCCCACACTCAAATTAGAAAGGATCAAAGATTTGTATAAATGCAACAAAAAATGTGTTTCCCATTATTATCATCATCTTAGAGTAGTTAATTATCTGTAAAGTTTGAATGCGTAAAAAAAAAATTTGCATGCTAAGCTATTTTAAAAATAGCTTAAACATCAGACATCAGAGTTTGCATCGCTTTATATCTATCAATCTTTACTCATCTGTCAACCTTATAGAGTCATTGCACTTAAGAAAAACTCTAAAGAATCATTATGTAACTACTTATTAAACAAATATCCGCTTGAAGTTTTAACTGATAGGTAAATTTTGAAATACGATAACTATACTTTTCAATTGTTTGAATTTTCATATTTATCTTAATCAAATTATTAAAGGAATATGAAAAACTGATTCTAAACGTTTTCACAATAATTAATAAACAAATGTACATTTGAGAATAATTAATGCTTCAAACTAGTGGACTTAAAAAAAACTCTATAGTGTTATTATGTAATTACTTATCAAAATGATATTCGCTTGCAATTTTAGTTGTAAGATAAAGTTTGAAATGAGATAACTGTGTACTTTGATTATTGGAATTTTCATATCTATCTTATTCAAATTAACAACTAAATATTAGGGAAATTTGAAAACCTAATGCTTAATAATTTGTTATTACAACATATTTAGTAAAAAATACAAAACTAGAAGTAAATTAAACAGATTAAATGGTTTTCATGCCATGTTCTGAAATATCATAATAAAATTACCAAATTTTACCACAAATTGTAAAACCATATTTAGTTAATTTTGCCAAAATAATTTACCAAAGAGCTTCGATAAAAATAACCGAGGTTTTTGGAATTTCCATAGAGGCAGAAACACGGTAAATTTTACCACTTCTGGTAATTTCGACCATACTTTTTTCTCAATTCGATAAAAAGCGTTTTTTCGTTTGATGATATAATTTTAAAGCACTGTTATACCATAAATACTATTATAACATAATATTAGCATGTTATAACCCAAAATTTCATTAAAAATTGCATAAAAGTATTTTTAGAACTTGCAGTGTTTAAGCAACGTCTATAATTTTTTATTATTTATTTTAATTCAACTATTTGGCTAAATTTTTAATTTCATACAGAAACTTCTTTTCTCAAAATTTATTAAAAAAAATAATTACTTATAAACTTAAAACAAATAAAATTCACTAATTACACTAATTACTTGCATGAATAATTTTTTTAAATAAAGAAGTCTACGAGAATAAAATATGAAAAAACATTAACTGTTTTTCCTCAACAATTATTTTAATTATAATTATTTATGAAAGTGCTATGAATATTTATTTTATGAAACATATTTTTCATACTTTATTCATTATTTTGTATTAATTTAGGTCAAAATAAGTGAAAAATATTATATTTAGCATTTTAATAATTTATGGTTATGAAATACAACGTGAAACACCGGTGTCTTTTTCTGGGTTAAAGAAATCTTCCTAAAACGTCTCACTTCCAAAGAATAATTATTCAAATTCGCACTTATTTGCAGTTATTTAGATCTAAGATAAACAATTATTCATTATTGGAATTTATTTAATTTACAAAATTGATTTTTGATAAATTTTTGCATATGAATTAAAAAAAAATTTCAAATTAATTTTTTGGGATTTTATATTTTACTATAAATATAATTCCGACAATCTAACAGATTTTTTCAGTAACTATTAATCTATTTTTTAAAATTAAAAAATACCAAAATATATTTTTTAATTTAATTACAGCGTTAGAAAAATTATATACAAAAGAAAGATAGGTGCGTCAAAGAGTTAAAAATTCATCATTTTGAACGAACTTTATAAAACTTTCGACAATTAAATATCAACAAATATTTATGATTCTTTCTGAAATTTCCATTTGAACAAAAACCCCGTTAATGAAAAAACAGTTCAAAGTATGTAACATCTAAAATAAAGAAAATTTTTTTAAAATTTCAGGAGACTAACCTTTATTTTCTGTCACATTTACAGGAAATATAAAACGGTATGTTTAAAATAGACCAAAACGATTGCAGGAAATATAAAACGTTATTACATTTGCAGGAAATGTAAAACGTTATGTTTAAAATTGACCAAAACGAATGGCTACTGGTCTAAGCGAAATTCTCAATCATCACTGATAACGATATTCATTTCCATGCTTCCTGTTTTAATACATCCCTGTATTGATAAACAAGATAATAATTATATCGTGATTATCATTAGCTGGAAATCAGCCACATAATAATGTACGCCTTTTTCTTAAGGTATCAATATTCTAGAGAATTGAAGGGTTGATGAACTAGGTTATTACAACAAATATAAATATAAAAAAAGGAATGGGAAAGTAAAAAATAAATTTTTTTATTGTAGAAGCGGAAATTGGTACTTAACCCTTTAACGCAGAATTTTTATTAAACCTAGTTTTCATATTTATTAAATTATTTTGTATTGAAAAATTTTATACTTAACATCTTAATAATTCATGGTTATGAAACATAATATGAAAATATAATGATTATATATCTTTTTTTAGCTTTTTTTCTTTTTATATCATTTTTAATATCTTTTTTTGCGTTAAAAGGAAAAATCTCAACAAAGAAAAAGTAAACAATATTTTTTCAAATTTGCACTCATTCTCAGTTATTTAGAAAGAAGAAACAGTTATTCATCATTGAAATTTCGTTAATTTGCAAAACCAATTACTGATAAATTCTTGAATATGATTGGAAAAATAATAATTTTTGAACTACTTTTTTTGGGTTTTATATTTTAGTACAAATAAGATTCCTATAATCTAGCAGATTTTTTTAATAGTTACTATTAGACTGTATTTTATAATTAACACGTTCTCTGTCGGATTTTTTTTTTTTTTTTTTTTTTTTTTTTTTTTTTTTTTTTTTTTTTTGAATTTCCAACCCATAAAAAGCGTTTTTTTTTTTAAACTTAAAATTGATAGATGTTCTATCTTAAATTCGAAAATGCTAAATATTTTTATCAGGAAGTAGTTTTTTTGCTTGACCACCCATCCACTGTCCAACACACCCAAGTTTAATCTTAAAAAAATATATACTGTGATAGCAAATTTATTAACTCCGTTGCTTTAAGGTCTTTAAGATAAATATCTGCATAAAATAATTATTATAACTACATAAAAAATATTTTGAAAAATAATCTTCCAATCTTAGAAATTAACCTTTTCCGTTAAAAGAGCGTTACAATCAGTCTTGGACATCAGACCTTAAAAATCCCATTTATCGCAAAACTGAAATAGTTTATTACAGATTACATGCAATGGTAACACTAATGAAAGCGAAACTACGAAATAGCGAAATCGTTACAGAAAGTACAAAATGATTTGGATTTCAATTCAAGGCGAGAAATCTCACTGCGAGAATTGTGAAGTGGGACTAGTTGCGCCAGCTCTTAGTAATATTCTGAAAAATAAAAATGATTGCTGGATTTAAAGAGATGTGTAAGTAGTGACGAACTCAATTTCAATGATGCAAATTGAAGTCTATAAAAGCATTTATTAATAGCTAAAATGATCAAATTTCAATTGGAGTCTTATGCTTAAATACAGTGCAAGTTTTAAATAGTGCTCAACTGGTTACAGGCAGAATTTGTCGGCAAATATTACTTATCGTCAATTGAAATTTTGACCACTGCCCTACTAGCTAGAATGCTCAAATTTCATTCGGGGCTCTTCATAGTCTAATGTAAAGAAAAGGCAGTATTTTTTTCAACACAGCTTCAAAACGTTCTTTTTTCTGCAATTTTATCACCAATTGATATTTAAACACTTTTCCCTCTAAACCAGCTAACAGTTACAAAATTTTTAAAAAAAGTATGAAAATGAAATAAAATTTTTAAAAAAAACTAATCTGCATTTTTCAAATAGACTATAAGAGAAAATAATTTTATTTTTGTGATTTTAAGCGAAAAAGGAAAGGAGCACAAATTTTGTGATAAAATTTTACCACTATTGGAAATTCCTCAAGCCGTCCTTCGAGAGCGTCCTTTGTCCTTTCCGTTACAGATCTGAAAAAAATTATTCACTTCAGTTTAAATCACATCACCCTTTATGACTATAATTTACTCTCTTATCAAATATTTCACTCTTTAAATTATGTTATTTGTATAATAAATATTCGAGTATTTACATAATATAAAGTGCATAAAAAATCCTTAAAAAAAATTTTTTATAAAAAGGACTAATCAGGACAAAAATGTTTTTTCTTTCACAGATAGTAAGTACTAAAGTAATTACTACTTTATTTAAAAATTAATTTATCGTCATTAATGAAATCTTAAGTACCGAATCTAAATAGACTAATTTCTTTTTTTAAGAAGAGAATCATCTAACTAACCAAACTCATAAATACATTAATAATAATTTTATGCAAGTAATCAATTTATGACATGGACTGCAATATTTTCGTTAAAAATAGCAGCGAAATAACAGATGAAAGTGGCACAATTTCTTTTCTTTTGTGTTAATTTAATGGCGTCTAGCATGTATACTATAACACATTAATACCTAATTCACAATTTTTTTAAAAACATTTGTACATTTATTTCAAATGTCATGAAGTTAACTGGAAAATTGCTAAAAAAAAGTCCGGTTCGTTGAGCTTTTGTTTCATAAATTATAAATATTGGGCCTAAAATAATATGGCCAACACCTTGGCCAAAGGATACGAACTCTTTGTTCGCCAAGGCCAACACAATAGCCAAACACAATGTCATAAACACACAATGATCAAAAACGAAAGAGATTAGTATTTATGTACGGAAAAAGACATTTTTATAGTTATTTGCTAAAATACAATATTTATTGAAAATAAATTATTCAATTAATATTAACAACTAAAAGTAACATTCTTTTTTTAATATATATTTTTCTCTTTTTTAATATAATTTTTTATTTTTCAATATTTTTTTTTAATTAATCTAAACAAGTCATACTTTAAGACAAAAAAGAACTGAATGCTCAAATGTCCCACATGTTCTGTTAATGAAATAAAAACTTAAAAGAAAAATATATGAAGAAAAGAGATATTCATTCAATTGTATTTCGTAAAATATAATATTTCTTGACTATAAATTAATTAATTAATCAGAAATTAAACTTAACATTTTGTAAATTTCTTTCTTTTCAAATAAATCTAAATAAATAAAGCTTCAAAATAAAAAAGGCCTTGGTTTTCAATTAAATGCTCAATTCGGAATGAAAAGAAAACTAAAAAGAAAGATGTATGAATATCAGTTAAATTAACTTTTAAAAAAACATATACATATAACTCATATTAGCTTATGACGTTTCTTGAAACCGAGCTAGAAAGAGACAGTGTACTTATGAATTTTAAAATATAGATAAGTCCACTTTAGAAAAATTATTTATCAGTGCACGATACAAAATCATGACATAAGAAATATCTAATTTCTTTCATTCTGCTACTGATACCCTTAATAAAATTTTATTCAAAAAAATTGATCGAGTTTGATAGTGTTAGATGTATGTCACCATTAAACATTCTGGATCATTCTCTTTCTTTTCCCTATGTTTATATAAATCTTTTGAAGAACACTTTCTTTCAAATTCTGACTGCTTCGCTGAGGTAAAGAAGAAGAAAACATTAAGTTTTTTCCACGTGTTTCCACAACGGAATTTTTTCATGTAAGCAAATGAATCAGAGTTAAAATTAGCTCTGCTCTTCTGAATCATTTCATCAGAAAATTTCTTTTTTACGAAATTTTCTTAGCCCAATTAATAATGATGGTAGCCAAAAGCTAATAATTGGAATATATTATTAACCATTGATCAAATGGTAGTTGATTTAGATGCTTTTATGTCATGGCTAGGATTGGGCTATAAATCGATGTATCGAGACATATCGATTTAACGCATATATCGGCAAGGCGATACAGCGACTTTCATTCAAGGCGATGCATCAGAAATCTGATTTAAGCCGTCGAGTAAAGACAACGAGCGTAAAACGATATAGCGATATAAGACACGCAAGGATATAAGGTAACGATATAGCAATATAAGACTCTTCTCTTACGTTCCGATGTCGACTCGCGCTGTGGAAGACGATGTTCGTTTCGTTATGTTGAAATGGCCTTGATTGGTGAGCTGTGGAATCAGAATCAGAGTTTTGAGAACACATATCGTTATATCGCATGTTCCTCTTCGCACCTCTTAGCTTTTTTTTCTTTGTCGCGACTTTTCTTGTAGATTATTTTCAGTGGGACTAACTTCGTGATCGCCGATGTTACCTTGTTCTGAAACAATCTATTATTGAAAAGAATATATAAAGAAGAGTTTCTTCATTAATTAGATAAGTTTTTTTTTAAAAAAAAACTTCTTTTTATTTTTAAATGTGAAAATTATCGGCGATCTAATTTAAGCCCCCATAAAGAGTTAAATTTGTCAGGTTATTTTTTTACTTTCTTTTAATTTATTAGAAACTTTTTGGATGAAACTTCTAATAATTTAATGAGTTTTTATTACTGATTTCAAATTTATAAATCTTGCTTTTTTTTTTAGAAATAAAGTTGAAAAAAAATTTATTTTTGTCATTTGGATTTGGACATAAGTCAATCAACTTTGTTTATACAAAAAAAATTTGAAAGGTTTGCGTATTTTATTCATTTTTAAATCATTTAGCACTTCGTTTTATTTGAGAGTATAATAATTTTTTTTAAAAATATTCTTTTCATATTATTTGTTAATTAGCTAAATATATTATCGAATATCACAATTTTTTTATTTTTAAGAAATTAAATCTTACTTTGTTTTTCGTTCATAATTCGGTCATTATTTAATTTAATTTAATTATTTATCTGAAATGATAAGGTCCCGCAGTGGACTGATCGTTAAGACACGGTTCCCTGCAGATCACCGAAGTCAAGCATCACTGGCTGCGGTCAGTGTGCGGGTGAGTGACTACTTTGATCAGTCTGCGTAGGGACCGAGGGAGTGCGGTAATGGTCCTCGTTAAACTGTTCTACCGTAAAGTGCTCGACTTCGCGTGCAGGTCGTCGAGCTACTGAAGCGGGGATGCCATCCCATCTGCAGAGGATCAAAATTGTGATGGCATGTCTTCGGATCATCCTCAGGGATGTTTCCCAGACCGTCGCCAATAGCCCATTGTGCAGCTCTAGTGTGACATTAATGAACTGCAATAGAACTACAATGACTGAAATGATAATAATAAAAAATAGTGTTTTAAAAGCGTTTTTTTTTCTAAAATTTATTTAGCACTTTGTTTTAAACATACAAATAATTTTTAACGTTTCATTTAGAAATTTAACATTACGATCGAACTTAATAATTATGTAATTATTTATGCATAACAGTACAAGAAATTATTAATTTGTAAAAAACGCTTTAAAAAAAGTTTTTAACACTTTGTTTTACGCGTATTATGAATTTCTAAACAAACATTTTAATAAATATTTTAAGTAAGATTTGAACATTGTAGTCAATTTATTTAATATCTTTCTTAAGCAAAACATATATATCTTCAAATTTATAAATTGATTTAAATCAATCTCAGTATGAAGTTTTGATAGAAATCTGACTTTCTGTGCCTTACGAGTAAATGAAATTCAAAAATACTATATCGCGATACATCGCTATATCGCGATGCAAAACTGACGATGCATCACGATATATACTTTCTAATATCGCCCAGTCCTAGTCATGGCATGATTTGACTATACTCGTGGCAAAGCTAAACTTTATACATTACCATGGCTACGGCAGTCTGTTTACACCATTTTTTTTAGTGTTTTTATACTGTAAAACCCATTCATTCATCCTAAGGACATGCAAGCTATAAGCGCATTGCAGAAAAGAGCACCAAAAATGTCCGCCATTATTTTACTAGAAGACTACCACATATTGATTATAAGAGAGCTATAAGCTGCAAATTGCAAAACGCTCCAAAACTGACCGTCAGTCATCATCATCACCACACATTGCTCGTTCCGCCAGGAGTTCCCTTGTCTTCTGAATTGGTTCAAAATTACAAGGTTACAGAGTTGAACATTAGTAGTAGTAAACCCCAAAAAATTGGGTCGACTGTTCAACGAAGGTTATAAAATAAGGTATTCGTATGTTATATGAAGCTTAAAAATTTTTTTAGTATTTAACTCATATTTCTTCATATATGATATTTTTAGTTATGCATGCTTTCCTCATGACTCCTGTGAAAAAGGTCAAACAAACTTTTAAACATAATTATAAATTTATACTATATCAATCAGTTATAGCTAGAGGCTTAAAGAAAAGAAAGAGAGAAAGAAATTGCTGGATAGAAAGTTCCCGAATATAAAAATATTATTCTAAGAGTCTTAGAATTTCAAATTATATCAATAAATAATTGTTCAAATAATCATCAGCAATCATTGTTTAAGATTTACTTTGTTACTTTTTAAATAAAAAAGAGTGAAATTGCAGAATTCAATTGAATTTCAGAATTTCAATAGAAATAAAAAATAGTTCAACTAATCACCACTGAAATAAAAAAAAAATGTTTATCATAAAGTAAAAAAAGAAATACAAACTTGATTTTTGATTAATAAAGCATACTTAATAAATGTTTTTGATTTGATTTCTCAGTATCTTTCCTCAAATTGTTTGAATGACCTACATTAACTCAGATATTGATACAATTAGCCTTGAATTCATGAACTCCTAAAAAAGTTACCATGACTTATGAGTCATCAAATATTTTCTGAAGATAAATTATATCTTTGCAAACAAATTTTATAACCAACACTCCTCGTTTAATTATTTATAATAAATATATTTGAACAAAAAAATAAAGGCCATCTTTATACAAATACCAAAATGATCTTTTTCAAGGATGCTGGATAAAGTTCATTTTTTAGAACTTTAACTTACTTCTTATCTGCTTCTTCACAAAGCGATTTTAATAAAAGAAATAATTATCTTTATGGTTTTAATTTCTATCATATAAAACGAAGCTTCCTAAACTACACTATAAAAAATTACGGTAAAAAGTACCAGATCCCAGTGTGTCCGTACTTTTTACCATGAAATGCATTTTATCGAAGCATGGTATAGAACAAAAATCTGATAAATCATAATTTTTGAAGTAATATTTTCCGTAAAATCACTGAATCACTCGAATTAAATAAATATCATTGTAAAAATTACGGTGCAATATTTTACGGTAAAAATGGAATCCAAAATGCCAATACTTTATACCATAATTAGATCCGGAATTTTTCACAGTGTATAGTCGAATGAAGTTGTGTAAAAATGGCTCATTTCACTATATAGAATAATAGAGGTTCATTTCACTATGTATAATAATAGTAGCTCATTTCACTACATATAATGATAGTAGTTCATTTCACTATATACAATAATAGTAGTTCATTTCAATATATATAATTATAGTAGTTCATTTCATTATATATAATATTTCGAAACCTAATTACTTAAAATTATCAGTGAAAATTTTATTAGTTCTTACATATCAATTGTCAAAATTTCAGTTCTTAAATTTCTATACAAAAAAATTTTCGATGAGTAACATTTTGAAAAATTATTTCGGCTGTTTAAATGCAGGAATTACTGTATCTCTTCATTCTCTTCTTATTATGTAGAACTGGAAAAATTATATTTTATTGGTAAGTTAATTTGCTTGCTTGTTTTTTTTTGTCAAAGAATTACTTTTTATTTGTATTTGAATTTGAGTGGCCTCTTGAAATTAGGAAGCAATCAGACATCTTGTGTGTGAATTAAATTCTGCCCAAATTGAGAAACAATATTTTTTTAAATAAATGCATCAAATGTTCACCTGTTCGTCTTGGGTTATTCAACGTCTATTTCAAAATTATTGGCTATTTATTAATTGGATATTTATTAATTTACCATGATTAATTCACTATGTATATAATATAAAAATACAAAGAAAACGACGAAAAAAATAAAATAGAAACGAATTTTTGAAAGGAGTTGAAAAACTACCAAAACTGACAAAATTATTTTAAATTCTTTTAAAAATTTGAAAAAAAATTTACAAAGTCATAAAACAAAATAACAAAACGATATTATCTCATCGTCAGCTTACGCGATAATCTACGTTTGAAAATATATTTTTTCTTTAATTCTTTTCTGTCTCTTCATTGTGTTATTTTAATTAATTTTTTAAGTCATTTTTCCGCGCGATTTGAACTTGGAATCTATTAGATTTATTATGTTGCGTGTAAAATGTTTAGATACTGTTAATATATCACAATATACTTAATTTTAATTTAAAAAAAGATAAAAATTTCACAAATAAATTCTAAATATTTGGAACCGGTTGTCTTTCTATTACTATGAATCAGGAAATATTACTTGAATATTACTCAGAATTACTTGAATCACTATTTATAAGCACTAAAACAGAATGTTTTAGTGCTTATAAATAGTACCTATGTATGTAACAGAAAAGATCAATTTTAAAAGAAATGTTGCAAAAAAAATTATTCTTTTTAAGTTCTTTTTGTAATAAATTGCGTAACCTGAAGATTTTATTTCATTTTCAGGAACTATCAAGCATTGATAAACCACTGAATAAAATAAAATTTCAAAAAAAAAAATATGCTTCTTCGCTCTTGCCTATTGGGCATGGATAATTTATTAAAAAACTTATGGTTATTTAACTTTTAGTAAGCAAATTCTTCCAGATTTTAACGACCTGATCGTGACTTGTTTGTTATTTCAGCTGAAATGGCTGAAAGCAAGAAAAGAACTTATCAGCTACCAAATTATGAATCATCCATGTTGATTGGGAAAAGTCTTTGGAAATTTTTCTAGTTATGATATTCGTTTTGTTTTTAATGATCTCTAACGAGTATTTCTAATTATTCGTTACGATGATCTTATATTTTACGCATGGCATTAACTAACTCAGAAAAAAACTATAAAAAGATTGGCTAAAAACTTTAAATTAAAATTATAGCGTATCAGAAAATGCATCTGGTTTCAAGATTTATTATTAACTAGCTGAATACCTTTATCGCTAGTACGAGGTAAAAAAAAGTAAGTAATGAATAAATCTGTAATTATAAACACCCCAACACAATTAATAAAGCTGATGTAATTATAATTTTCATTATTTATCATTATTTGTTGCCCATGTCAATAGCTCTATGTTATTAGATTAAACAAAACAAACTTTTAAAAGTTCAACTCATCAAAAATAAAATTAACAGTACTAAGCATTATTTGACATATTTTTTTCTCACATTCAATTCAAGATAGTCATAATTACCACATTCAAACATTTTTTCCGGTACACAACTTAACTTTTTTACTAAACTTTGTTTTTAAATTATTTAGTTTTACCGCAACCCGCTACAAAAGTGTAACAATAAACAAAATAAACACGTGGATTTCATATAACTTTCGAAATACAAATTGGATAGCTGCAAGTGACGTCATCGTAAGTAAATCGCAGCATTCGTCGATTCAAAAGCCAATCAGATTCGACACACACATGTGACGTCGCTTACAGTTACCCAATAAAATCTGATTTATTAGTGACCAACTAAATTTGATGCTTAAGCACATTCACTTCAATTCTTCTTTAGCTGCAAGTATTCAATTCTGTGCCGTAGCTCTTACACGTCATATATACGTTGATCCATGAACTTACTATACATAACGAATAAAAAACAATTAATTGGATTCTTGCAATTCAAGAAGAAGATCAGAAGAGAAGATTAATTAAATACAGCTCCGCATCACTCTTGGAATTTGCTAAAATATAATTCTTTCTCGTCTGTGTCTCTTATTTAACTTAGACATATTATTTGTTTATGTATTTTATTATAACCAAGATATATTTTTGTTTGCGTACCTGGCAGCTTTGATGCATAATTAGTTTGATTATACTCTACATGGCTTCGTGCCTGTCTTTGTGTTCAGTAAGAAATATATAGTGAAAAAATTAAAATCTTTGTGAAAGAATATAAAATGTCTCCCCTAAGAGAATTGATACTTGCCGGGCTTGGATTACTCGAAACAGAACTGAAAGAACGGTTGCTAACGTAAACAAAAACCACGTTTCAGCAACCCATCAGAATCGAGATACCCACACAACGTCACTTGCAGGTATCCCATTATTAAAGAACGTGTAATTTTGATTAAACAGAGCAGTAAGTTATCAAACATCACTGATAATATCTTAAACAAACATAATCGCCTGCAGTTTAATTTATAACAATTCTTAATACAGAACCAAAAAGTAAATAGTCACGTCATTGACCTAACAGATAACTGTTTTCATGAACTTCCCAAATCCTATTTTTTTGAAAACTTAAAAATTTTGGAAGAACGCTAGGGAAAATAGTTTGGAGAAAAACAGGAGATTATAGGGGAAAATAAAGAAGAAAAAACTTTCCAGGATGATTTGGTTTTTAAGAAGGCTTTTCCTAAGCATTTGTCGAATAATCCTCTTATTTTTTTCAAATTTCAAACGTGAACTTAAAATATCTCATTGGTTATGATTGGTGCAGTTTATTTTTAATGAGAGAGTTAAAAAAAATTATGAATGGAAAAGAGTAATTTTTGTGACAATGTGACAACTACTCTGTGAAAAATTCAAAAATTCCGTATCCCATTTCCGGGACAAATTATATCTTTTTAAACAAATTTTATAACCAACACGCCTCGTTTAATTATTCATAAAATATATTTGAGCAAGAAAATAAAGGCCATCTTTATACAAATACCAAAATGAGCATTTTCAAGGATGCAGGAGAAAGTTCATTTTTCGTGTATGAACATCAGCCTGTTTACAAAGCGATTTTAATAAAATAAAAAAATATCTTCCTGATTTTTATTTCTATCATATAAAGAAAAGCTTCCTAAACTACTCTATAAAAATCTCATATATCATGATTTTTACTGTAATAATTACCTTAGAATCACTGAATTACTCTAATTAAGTAAACATTACTGTAAAAACTACGGTATATTATGATATGAAAATGGATTTTACTATCAACTGGATTTTACGGATGACTCACCCAATGTTCCAGTCCTTTATACCGTAATTCAATCCTGAATTTTTTTAGTGTAGCTCCGTCCTCCAACTTTTTATTATGAAATCAAATCGAAAAAAGTTAAGTTTTATCTTTTTCTGGTACTCAGTTTCAACTGCAAAAAATCTACTGAAAGTAATGAATGAAATAAATATTATCAAGTCATAAGAAATCCCAAGAAAGTTTCGAGAAGTTTTTATAAGCCACAAAAAAAATTAAAAGCGGCATGTGAAGTAATAATCTAGAAAGTGAGAAAATTGAAGTTATTTCAGCTTGATTTATCACTGAGAATATTTTAAAAATATATTCACAAAAGCAACGGACTGTTGAAAAGCACTTGAATATTTATCTTAAAAATACAATACAGCATGCAAATATTGCGTGAATGATAAATTTTACAGGTTTTGACAACCTTATCGACACTTACACAAAGAAAAAAAAATTCTGGCATTTCTGATTTTAAAAGAAAATGTAGTTCTGGTTAATAAAATCAAAAAATACGGTATATAAACTATTTATTTTCTAATTATTCCATTCATATGGTGACCAGATTACAGGAAATTCTGGTTTTCGAAACTATAGTTTTCATTAGCACATATTTAGTAAAAAATACAAAACTGAAAAGTAACTGTAACCGAATAAATGGTTTTCATGAAGTTACTTTTCAATATGCTAACGTGTTAATATCATTTTTGGAGTTGTTTAATATGTTCTTCAATTACCAAAGGATAAATTATGAAATTAAAATGATAATTTACTCAATTTATAAAATTTAAATATTTAAAAAATAGAGGGCTAAGCCCCCTGTTCGTTGCCGCTCACCAACCCCGATACAATAATTTTCGCAATATTTTTTGTTTCTTGGCAGAAAACAGTTTATAAACTTAAGTTAAAATTAGTCACTAGTTAAAATCATTAAGTCACAGTTTCTGGGAAGATTTGAAATCTAAATTTCATATTAAAAAATATCATCAGAAAACGTGTAACTCAAAGAAAATTTAGATAATTTAGGGGGAATGTGATAATGTTAATTATCACGAGTTTATTCTCTTCTTAATATAATTTTGTTTTTTTTTTTAAATTTGCTTCACTTTTGCTTTTCTTAATATTTGCCTTAACTTTGTTTTTTTATTAATTTGCTTTAATTTTATTTTCTTAATTTGCTTTACTTTTATAACATCTTAACTCTTAACTTATTTTTTACGAATTCCTGCTCTTAAATGCACTTAACGTTCAGTTTATAATTAAATCATTTATCAATTTACAATGTACATGTTAATTACTGCATATTTTTTTTAATTATTAACTTTTATATGTTATTATTATGCTTTATATTTTAATTATGCAATTGTAATTTATTTATAATTATCTATTATTGTTTTTTTCCTTTTTTCGGTCATGCACTCTCCTCAAGAGATATTTCCCAATCTTTTTTTTTTCACATGCGGTAACCTGATATGCCCTGCACCCCATCATCTTGGTCCCCTCTTCGGATGGGTCCCCTCTTCCTTTAACTCTTAGCAGTTGACACCTGCGTGGGAGGATTAGGACCTTTTTTTTAAAAAACTTTAAGAGGGAAATAAATAGAACTAGTTCAAAAGTTCATGGTAGGAAAGCGCTTTAGTGGCACAGGAGGAAAATTTCGGTAATGGCAATGTAGTTTTTAATTTTTTGATGTGCCCTCTTTTCCTCCGTGTTTGTAAGTGGAGTTCATAATCTTCCTGGATAAAGATCACGAAATCATGAGAAATAAATATGATTTCAAACGACGTTATTTTACTATATAATAGCGATGTTATTTACGCAATAGAATAGTCGTAGAGGAATATCTTTGTCCAAGATTCACGCTTGTTTATGAATAAAATATACATTCCATTTGATTTACTTATGTTATTATAATATGAAACACGTGTAGGACCATGAAAATTGACCGTGAAAAAAACAGGTGGTATGTGTACGAGCATTAGCATTTTCCTCATACAGTTAGGAAATGTACTTATCCCTTATGCGTTGAAAACACCTCAGCACCTGTACAAATATCACCTTAGAGCTCTAAAAGTGGAGTAAAATTTTAAAAATAAAAAAACACGCATTTATTTTTAGAAATTTTTTTCATCTTAGAATATTTAATTCATGTTCTTAACTTTTCTTTTATCATTTAGATAAATAGTGCGCTTTTAACGCTGCTTAAAGTTTCACCTCACTTTATAATTTTAACGGCAGGTACTGAATTTTTGTTCTTCACCTTGGAAGATGCTGAAAATGTTGCTCATTTAATGTTATCCAGTGAACCTAAGTCACGCAGACGAGCAACATTTCCCACGCTATACTGTCGCAGATACCCTCTCATAGGTTGGGCCAAATTCACACATCACCCACAACAGAGGACAACACACAGAGAGAAACATCCGTGCCGTGAGCGGGATTTGAACCCGCAGCCATTGGCTTCGCAGTCAGGCACACTAACCGCTATAAGAAACTGATCCTGGAACTAATATTTTAAACTTTTTCTAGTAAGAAAATTAATTAAAAAATAGATGAAATATGAAGCTCTAAAGCGATACATATTACAAGAGAATTTGTTCTAAAAATTTTTATTATTCTACTGAAAGAACAGCAGAGTAGGATACTAATATCTGTAAAAGTGAAAAGTCTCATTTTTGAGAAATATTTTTGATATTTTGATAACTTACAATGCTGGAAAAAGAACAAAAAAATCGTAGCAGTAATGTGCAATGATGTACTAAACAGCGCGTGGAAATCAAAGTACTTCTAATGCAACTAAAATAAAATTTTAAACTGAGGGGCTAGGATTCGTGAGATTTTGAATTTTATTACGATAAAAGTTCATAATTTTAATTCAAACTTATTATAAAAGAAAACTTTTTGCTAAAAAACTGCTATGTGACCCTTTAAGTATTGACGTAGTTTTCTATACATCTATACATCTATACATAATAATAAACGCGGCTGTGTGTGTGTCTGTCTGTCTGTCTGTAATCACAATATATCGCCCCAGAAGCCTCGCCAAGGCACGAAACTCGGCACATAATTGTGTTTTGACATAATGAAGAAGTATTTTTTTTCTTTTTCAAAAATTTTGATTAGTTATTTAGTTATCAGTCATTTTGTAAGTCTATGCTTTTCGTCTGCTTTTTCGTCTTCAAAGAGCCATATTCAAAAAACTATTAAAAAATGCATATACTTTTCCCCACTCTTATAAATGTATGCTAATGCGAACCTCACAATTGAAATATTAATTTTCGACAACTTAAACCAATAATATACGAAGGAATTAATAATTTAGTTGTAAAGTTCGTATTAGTTTACATTTAAAGTGGAGAAAAGTTTAACTTCTGTATTAAAAATGTGGCAACATATTCGATACGTAAATAGAACGCTTCGCTTTGATATATTTGTCGCTGTTCATAATTGTTATAATAAGTTTTTCTTCTTCTTTCCACGCTCTATTTTTTTTTTCTTAAGCGAAGACGATAATTTTTATAGCGATATTGTAGTACTTTGTACAACTAAAAATTCTTTTCACAACACTTTAAAAATATTTACTTTATTTTCTTTATATATACAGAGAACAGTCGGCAAAGAATTCGATTAGGTTGAAAAACATTTCGCTAAAAAGGAACGAATTCCAAAAGAAAAAATAAACAACTTAAAGAATAAAAATGCTGATGCCAGCCAATTTTTTGAAAGTTAACTTAGAAAAAACAAACCAAACGATGTTAACAAAATGACGTAGAAAGCGCAACTAGATCAAAATTATACAAGCACAACTAGATCAAATTATAATACCTGAGTACTTGACGTAACAGATATAGAAATAGAATTTGATACCATAAAAAATTATATAGAAATAGAAATTGATACCATAAAAAATTTATTCGTTTTCGTGTTCTTTTCATGCATTTAGCATTTTAGTTTTTTTTTTTCTTAAGCGTTGTAGCGACAGGAACACTTTAATTGTCCACTAATCTTCAGATTTCCGGCTATGTTTTAAAAAACTTTATTTGTGAAAACCTTTAGCTTGGCGGACAGCTGGGCGCCTTTGGCGGCTAGTCTGAAATAAAATCATTAATAATATGAAATGTCGTGATATTATCATGTCGTGATATCATAACTAATATGAAATGTCGTGAGATCATCTAAATTGAATAGAGAGCAATTTTATTACGATCAAAGTTCATAATATTAATTCAAACTTATTATAAAAGAAAACTTTTTTCTAAAAAACTGCTATGTAATCCTTTAAGTATTGACGTAGTTTTCTGAAATAAAATCATCAATAATATGAAATGTCGTGATATTATCATGTCGCGATATCATAACTAATATGAAATGTCATGAGATCATCTAAATTGAATAGAGAGCAAGATTCAAAATAAAAATAATTAACTTATCTTATTATAGCAAAAACTGTAAAGGCATCTCTTTCATTTTAGTATATCAATTAACATAATTTCATTAATTTATCAATTTTCATTTGTTTTAAAAACGCATATCATTAAAAAGTGTTCATTGAATACTTTAAATTTGGTAATTATTGGTATAATTTGCATTAGGCATAGGCGGCATAGTTTGATGAAATGGGTGTTTAAGAACTTGACTAACCTTCTCAGATCCCCAATTTAAATCCCATAAATCACATTTTGGGTGAATTAGAACGTATATTGCGTATCAAACCAAATCTACCATCATCACTGTCAGCACTCACTTCAGCCATGGTGGACGCCATAAAGTCAACATGTCCAACTATCAAAAAGTGGTGGAAAATCTCCTAAGATGTTTGCAGACTGTTATCGATTCAAAATAAGGACCGCAACATCATATTAATATATGCCTAAGGACTCATCATTTCCGTACCACTTGGTGTCCTGATACTTTTGATCAAATAGTGTGTGTGTTACTGTGATTGACCGAAATTAGTGACTGTTGACTTCCACCGGTGAACGTTGACAGTCACATACCGTAAACCGGGGCGAGTCTACCCATCCAGAGGCGAGTCTACCCATTTTAGTTTTATTTAATTTTCACTATTTTAATTTGCAAAAAAAAATTTACCGACGGAGGACTTAGTTCAGACTCTAAGGAAGATGGCGCTTTAGTAGTTTGATCCGTTTTTATTTATTTGGTGTCTTTTTAACCGACCTGTTCAAACGTCTTTTGAGAGATTTGTATTGAAAATCAGCAAACTTTTAGTTGGTGCTCCGTAAGTATATTATTATTATTACTATTTTCACTTTGGTTAAGTGATAAACTTATCTAAGACTAAGATAACATTAATTTTATATGGAAAAAAAAAACAAAAAGAATGTAAGTCTTGCTGTTGTAAACAAAAAAGCCAGAATTCGCGGGGCGAGTCTACCCATTCGTATTTAGTTTTAATAAAGCATAATAATATAATTTAGAACTTTGTTTATATTGAAATTAAGTCATTTTAAATGAATTTGAGTATATTATTTTAATTCTGCATTGATAAATTTATCATTAATAAGAAAATGTATAGGTTAAATATAAATGTAAATATAAAATATGTTTATTTTATCTATTTTTTCAATTTTTATATTACAAAATTAACTTTTTTTATTTAATGCAAGTTAAATAAATTATTATTTATTATCTCAGATGGTTCGAAATTATATTCGCAAAACAAATGGATTTAAATGTTACAAAAAAATGCCACCTGAGATGGAAAAAGCTATCCAAAGGATAAAAGCCAAACAATAACAATATTAATTTTAATTTGTTTTTATCAACAATAATCAGAAAAAAATGCTGTTTTATAATGTTAATGATTATAAAAACAAAACTGTGATCAAAATGTGATAATCGATCAAATACTCAATTTGTGATATTTTATGAATAAAAACATGGAATACATAATAAAGTTATGAATTTTACTTCGTAAATATCTTATATAGTAACTAAAATAACAATTTAATAGTAAAATTTGATTATTTACAATGTTAACATTCATTTTAGTAGAATGGGTAGACTCGCCCCATACGAGAGATTTGTCAGCAGTTCTATAAAAATATACAGTAACAGCGTAACTGTTAATATTTTCTAAAATCGATTTCACAGCTTTAAAGAGGGATAAATAGCGATTCCGAAACACCTATTAAAAGCCTTTTTTCTTCAACATTTACAAAAGTTTGACCACTTGAAAGTTAACAAACTGAAAAAATGGGTAGACTCGCTCCGGTTTACGGTAGTCACTTTGGTAATTGTCAGAAATACGTACCAGGCCTAGTTAAGAGCCACTGCACGGTATACATTTGCCCGGTATATCCTACGTCCTTGTTTTTTAAGGTACAGTGCCACTGCCCGGTATGCCCTACATCAATGTTCCTTAAGGCCAGTTGCCACTACCTACTATGCATTTATTCGGTACTCCGAACACTGATGTTTCTCTAAATCTATCCTCAGCAGATATTAAAATATTGAATAAATATAATAATATTAATGACTAATTTAATATCAAATCGGATATAACGAATACTTCGGACATTCACCAAAGCGACTATGTGATTGTAGACATTCACCGGTGAAAGTCAACATTCTCCTGATTTCGGCCATTCTCGGTAACATCTACTTAAAGTGACCGGAAGTCCTCAGATATTGAAAACAGTTCTCAAATTTCATGAATTATCCTCAAAAACTTTCAAAATTCTCTGAGGACAGAAAATTTTACCAAATTTTTACATATGTCCTCAAATATCCTTGAATTTTCCCGAAAACATCTCATCTTTTTCAAATGCCGTGAAATATCAAAACAATCAGAAATGCTCTTGTTTTTTAAACAAGCTAGTTATATCTTATTGTGAATACAAACGAAAAGCAAAAAAACACCCTGTTGAAACCAACAAATGAAAACGCAATACTTGACTTAGCCAAAAATAAAACAAATTATAATTTCACATATGATTTTTCAAAACTGCTTAGCAATGAAGATAGTTCTGCATCTGATATTAGTTATCAATTAAAAAATAATGTTTGCAACACACATAAATTAATATTTTCCATAAATGCTTGGTTGCCCTCAAATTGTAAAATTTTTCGAGAGTGTTTCGCTGATTTGTCCTCAAATCATGGTTTATAAATGTGGTCAACTTATGTACTTCAAAGTAATTTTAAAATAAAAAAAAGTTTCGGTCGAAAATTATTATGTGACCCTCATTTAAATATGAACCATACCATAATTACTTAAAAAAAATATCAGTATATTAATAAAATTTATAGTATGGTCATTAAAATTGAATCGCAAAGTTTAAAGCGAAACTAAATCAAATGTGTTAAGCATTACAAAATATAAAGGTTATAAAACTTTTCAGTTTCAAAATAGTTTAATATATTAATTTTTTAAAGGTACACTAAAATTGGAAAAAACTTAGAGGCCCATTTCTTAATTTGGTAATAATTCGACAATTATATTAAAAAGTAATAATTATATTGCAAATTAATTGTAAAAATGCAATGGTGTCCTACAATATTAATCATAATTTACTAAGAAAATCGTACTATATAAAAATAAAGATATAAATTGATTAAAATTGAATAGTTGGTAAAGTATTAAAAGAAGATATGCAATCCCATGTCGTGACAATAAAAAATAACACGATTTTTACTTTTGTGAGCATGAAGGAAATTAATTTTATTTGTTTTAATTTGGCATTAAGATATTTCAGGTGCAGATATGTTTTTATAAAAACATTATTTTTGACCTGCATCTATATATATATTTCTCTTACACGGCACAAAAAAAGCCTCATTACAACTCCCCGAATGGCAACGTTAGAAAATCGACCAATGATTGCTGCTAATAATGTCACATGCCAAATCTAGCTCAGGTGGCTCAACATATAGCGCTTTTAAAAACGGAAACAATAACCAGAGTGAGCATTGTCAGGTTGTTCAATTCAGATTCATGCCCTAAAAACATGATAATAAAATTTAATGCCATCTAAAGGACTCTGTAATGGCACTAGATTAATTGTTACAAACTTGCAGCGTAATTTAATTGAAGATAAACTGATTGATGATGATGAAGCAGGTACATTTTTCATTCCGAGAATACCTCTAATCCCCTCTGATAACAACGTGCCGTTTTCTTTTAAGAGAGAACAATTTCCTATTAGGCTGGCCTTCTTCATGACTATAAATAAGTCACAAGGTCAGACTTTTGAGAAAATCAGTTTAGTATTGACTAAACAAGTTTTTAGTCATGGACAACTTTATGTTGGCCTGTCAAGAGTTAAGTCATTTGACAGCCTTTCAGTAATTGCTCCAAGATGCCAAATCTATAATTGTGTTTTCAAAGAAATTCTAAATGATTAGTGTTAATTTCTTAGAGCTTTGCAGAAAAAAAATGTTTTTTGGAAAAAATTTAATTGAAACTTCTATTGGCAGTAGGCAAGGGGAACTGCCAAAATCAAAACTCCCCGATTAGAAATGCAGCATGGCGACCTCCACGTGGTATTTCTCGGGTAATGCCAACAGCCATGCATTTTAATTTATTGTATGTAAAACATCCTTATTTTGTTCTAAAGCGTTATGTACTTTATGACAAATGTTAATTAATATAGAAATTGATTTCAATAATGCTGTTCACCAAAAAATATTTCATTTGGCGATAAAACAAATTTTTCTGTTCGTGAAAATGAAAGACTTTTTGAGGGTTATTATCTCACAAGGAAAAGTTAGGGTTTAAAGTTTATATTTTTGGTACTTACGTATTAACGCAACCAGGCCAAAATTCGCATAAATTGCCAAATTTGGCGACCCTACATACGGCAACCCTACGTGTTATACGTGGTTTTTCGTAAAGAAATTATTTTGCTTACTGGTTAGATTGAATGCCGCGAAATACTTTAACTATGGGTATTTGGAATCTGCCTGCGAGTGAAAAAGATGCTGTTGAATTGTTACAGGGATATGGAATTATACCGAACGAACGTACTTGTAAAAATTCTCATAAAATGAAACTGTATTTTGGAAAGCAAATCTTCTGGAAATGTAACGTCGAAGAGTGCAATCAACACTTGGGTGTGAGAACCGGAAATTGGTTTGAAGGTAGCCGAATTTCATTTGTGACAGCGGTGCGCTTCATTTATTGTTGGTGTAAAAAGTTAACCTCAATTAAATTTTGTGCAGAAGAGGTGGGAAATGCTGACAAAACTGTTATAGATTGGAACAATTACATGCGGGAGATATGTGCCCTTGAAATGGATGAAAAAGAAAGAAAGCAAATAGGTGACGTAGGACTTATTGTGGAAATAGACGAAAGCTTATTTGTAAAAAGAAAAAATAACGCTGGGCGTGCACTACCACAGCAATGGGTTTTCGGCGGAATTTGCCGAGAAACGAAAGAGACTTTTTTGGTTACTGTACCTAACAGAAGCGCCGTTGCCTTCATGAAAAAAATTTACGAAAATATCAAGGAAGGAAGCATTATTTATTCGGATTACTGGAAAGGATACAAGACAAGTGAGATGGAAAATGCTGGATTTCCGCATGGAACTGTTAATCACAAATATAACTTCGTGGATCCCGACGCGGGCGTTCACACACAACATGTAGAGCTCATGTGGGGCTCAGCCAAATGGCTCAACAAAAAACAGAGAGGAACAGCCCGTCATCATCTTGACTCATACCTTATCGAATTTATATGGCGCCAAGCTCAAGCTGTTAATGGCGAAGACGGTTTTCAATCAGTGCTAAAAGCAATAGCCGAAAGATTTCCGCCGAAAAAATAATTCTGCAACTTATTCAAATCCGAAACCGGAAGGGTTTAATTGCTATTTTATATTTTAAAACAAAATAATATTAAAAAAACTGTATTAAAAATTATATGTAATTAATAAATGTACATTTTCTTTCTATTCATACTTTCTTACTCAAACTTACAAATCGCGCCAACCTGGTTGCGATAATACGTAAGTACCATATTTTTAAATAATAAAATTTTTTTCTAAAACTTTCAGAATTTCTAGCATTAACTAATTTATTATACACATTTAGTTGAATTTAGGTGAGTAACTGCAATATTTGATAATTTATTTTGCTAATATGCTTTTCATATAGCTAATGTTTTGATTTTTTCACCATGTACAATCTAAATAGCTAATATACTTTTTTAAAAGCCAATAAGAGCATTGATAGAATTCTTCTGCATAAGTACAATACTATGTCTTTGATGATAATATACTATGTTTTTGTGCTAGAGCATTATGTTCATTGGCGAGCGAGCGCAGCGACCCATGGTTCACGGCGTGAACCACATAGGATTGCGTAGCAATTCTCGGGGGTTGGCGAGCGTTAGCGAGCAGGGGGCGGAGCCTCCTAGTATTAAATTATTCCATATGCCACGTCTAAAAGAAGACCATTGATTTACCCAGATACCTAATTTTTTTTAAGTTTTAGAAATTGCAAAGGTAACAAAAAATTTCCTTTGATTGGTTAATTACTGTTTATTAATACATTATTTATTTTTTATTAATTTTACAGAAATATTAGATTAATTTTTTCCGTCGAATATTTTTAATAGGTTATTCTAAATTTGGTTATGAATGGATTTTGATACTAAAGCCTCGACGCAGTGGCGCAAAAGTGATAACTTTTGAATGGATAGTGACCAGACTTGACCTTGTTAGTTGACCTTTCGGGGAAATTGACTAAAAATCATTGTGAAACCTCATGATCCATGATAAACAATCGCTTTATCTCATTTATTTATATTTTACGAAGTTCAAACAAAAAAGTCAAATTTTTATCAATTAATGTCTTTTTTCTTCAATTTAAAATTGCTTCTCCGCACTTCCTTCAAACTTTGGTCAGGTGGAAATCCTTATTCAATGTCTTATTAGTATTAAAATCAGATAATTTTCAAAAATGACGGCTAAAGGGCTGCCTCCAAACTATTAATTGAACAAGTCGATTTCTACTGAGACTGAAAACTTTTATGTTATCTTAGTGCAAGTTTGGTACACATTAGATTATAAATATTTAAAAAAATTTGCTTAAGAGACTAGAATTTATGTTATCTTAGTGCAAGTTTGGTACACATTAGTTAATAAATATTTCAAATCATTAGATTAAGAGACTAGAAAACTTTGCGTTATTTTTTTAGAACAAGTTTGATGCGCATGAATCAAAAAATATTTTAAAAACGTTAGAATAGAAAATAAAATAGTTTTATGTTAGGTAGAACAAGTTTGATACGCATTAAATTATAAAGATTTAAAAGCATTAGATTAAATGACTCGAAAAAAACATTGCTATTTTCTTAGTATAAGTTTGATACATTAGACAATAAATATTTAAATGCATTAGATTCAGCAATTAAAATATTTTGTATTATCTTCTTGGAGCAAGTTTGATAAAGCATTAAACAAAAAGGATTTCAAAGTAATAGGTTAAAAGACTAGAAAATTTTGTTATCTTAGTCCAAGTTGGATATATTATATGATGGGTAGGTAGTTCATTTACGTCGCACTAGAGCTGCGCAATGGGCTATTGGCGACGGTCTGGGAAACATCCCTGAGGATGATCCGAAGACATGCCATCGCAATTTTGATCCTCTGCAGAGGGCATTGCTCTTCTGCTTTGGTAACCCGACGACTTGCGCTCGAAGTCGAGCACTTAACGGCAGAACAGTTCAACGAGGACCGATATCGCACACCCATTGATCCCTACGCAGGCTGATCAAAGTCGTCACCCATCCGCTTACTGACCGCAGTATTTACCATGTTGAACATTTCTTAATTTCGCAAGAAATAGATAATTCAATATTTGTCGATATAATCAACAGAGTCTCCTAGACACAGCGGTCTTGCTGATTCACGAAATGTTTTGTATCGTAAAGGTAGCAGGTTCGTATCTCGCCGCAAGATTGGATGTATCCGTATGATGACCTTCTCTAACTTGTGTAATCATATCTTCTACTTGACATGAGCTTATAAAGGCACTTTTTAAGGAGCAGTAGTGGTAGTACTTTATGTCGCACTAAAGCTGCACAATTGACAATTGGCGACGGTCTGGAAAACGTGTCTGAGAGTGATCCGAAGACATACCACAGTTTTGATCTTATTCAGAGGAAATGGCTCTCTTGCTTTGGAAGTTTAACAATGGCCAATACCGCGCAACCTCGGTTTCTTTGCAGGGTGATTAAGTTGTCACACACACTCCTTCACAGAATGCTGCCAGAAAGCGGTAATCTACTGGGTAGTCTACTGAGGTAATCTACCCATTCACAGAATGCGGTAATCTACTGGGAACCATGCCTTACGAACAATCCTCTGTGGGAAATGTAATGAGCAAAAAGCCTACAGATGCATCTGTAACAATGAATGAATAAATGAATAATAAACACAAAAAGAGTCTTCCAAGTAAAGCAGTCTTACAATCCACAAAATGCTCTGTAGCATGGAGATAGCTAGTTCGAATTCTACCGTAACCCTGACTGCAGCTTTGCAATTCTTTGCTAACTTTTCTATTATTCAACATCTTATATATTATTCAACATGAAAAGGGCTCATAAACCTTACTTATGCATTACATACTTACCTATGTATCTGTAGCAATGCAAGTTTACTCCCAAACTTACATATCTTTCTTTAACAATAAATAAACAAATAAAATAAACACAAAATGGGGCCAAACTCAATGTAGCGACGGAGGTAAGTTGATCCGAATCCAGTCATAACTCTGGTTGTATCTTCGTGCTGTCCTTCTCTGAATTATACTATTCGTCTTTATACTTGACAAAGGCTTATACATCGTATTTAAGTAATTAAGCACACCTGCATATATGTGTACCACTAAATAAACAAACACGGGGACCTACCTGACCGACTGGTATTGCCCGTCAAACGCTCTGCAAAGCATGGAGGTAGTGGGTTCGAATACCCTGGATGTATCTTCGTGCTGTCCTTCTATGTATTGTGCTATCTGTGCTATCTAAGGTTTATAAGCCTAAATTGAGTACACAAGCCTGCAAATGTATATAATTCCAATAAACAATAGATAAACACAAAATTAGTTTCACCTTGTTTAAAAAAGCTTATTTTAAAATTTTACTGGCAAAAGTTTAACTTACTATGTTTTTAATGATGGTAGAACATATACAAATTAAGCAGACTTTTTTGGCTTTTTTATTCGACTGTGAGGATATAATGATTCCTACATGATGAATTGTGGATTAGGGTAAGTGTTTAAAATTTTGATATTTAAAATTTTGATCGTCATTTCAAAGCAAATAGCTATCTGAATATACACCAGACAAATAACTAGGTAACTTTTTTAAACATATCTCTGTAATTTTATTTAAAATTTAAAAAATTTTCATGTTATGTCTGAAATGAGTGTCTAAAATGATTTAATCTAATGTATTAAAATTTCTGGTTATAAGACTACCAAAATCCCGATACTATTTTACGATCATTGTGTACAATTATATTTCCTTTTACTCAAAATGTAACGGTTTACTTTTTATTAGAAAAATGCTTGCACAGTTCCTCGTATTTAGATGTCATATGTAATCAATATATTTTGCAGCAAGTAAAGATGAATATTGTATTAAAGATTGAGCTTGTTACTAAAATAAAAATATCCATTCATTCATTTTCTCTTTACATAAATTTTTAGAACAATTTTATTTCTCTCATCCGTTTCTCTCAGTTTTACGAAATTGAAGAAAAGCATAGTGAACAAAAAAAAAATCAGTACTTAATAGGTAACAAGATATCCGAAAAAATATTTAATTAAAAGAATTTAATAGCAATAAAGTGGACAGATTCTGTCGGAAGAAATAAGAAAATTTCGGAAATGAAAATATTGCCTATATATTTGGAATTTCCCATAATTATCAAATTTAACTACACTTCTAAAAATTTTGATTTACGTTGAACCACAATATCGTTTACAAGCTTATTGTTCAATTTGAGCTTTATTATTGAGCATATTATCTCTGCTTAAATTCGATGCAAGTTCTGCGTTGCTTTTAATTTTGCCGAATGGAACCGCTGACTGTTAAAACCCTCTATGCATAAGCCATCTATCAGGTTACCTACAGAACCATTTTAAAAACAAAAGATGCTGTGTGAATTGCAAATTTACGAACGAGAGAAACATAACTAGCTTAAAGATTGACCATAGCTCGTTGATTCCTATTCGTCCCTCTGTCAAAAGAGTGTATAGTCTACTCAAAAGGACGATTGCTTACGCCTTAGTATTACTGTTCCTTTATATCAACCATCCACTGTTGCCTAACTGAACTTTTAGATGCGTTTTTTACCCATTTTTTTCTTTTAATGAGTTATGGCTTAAGGCCGGGATAGCCTGGCTGGTAGGGCACTGGGCCCATGTCCAAGAGTTCGTGGATTCGATCCCAGTAGGCCGATGACTCCCCGTGTAGTAAATGGTGACTGATGCACGTTAAATCTGTCGAGTCACGAAATCCTCCATGTTCATAACAAATCAATATCTCTGGGGGTACTGATCCAGGAGTTTCCTTGTCTTCTGGATTGGTTCAAAATTACAAGGCTACGAAGTTGAACATTAGTAGTCGTAAACCCAAAATTTGGGTGTGCTGTTCAACGACGGATATAAAATAAAATAAAATGAGTTGTGGTTTAATTTTTAATGAGTGATTTTTCTACTTGAAATTGTTGTTGGAATTATTTAATAAGTGTTGGTTCATGGCAGGACCTTTCGCGCGCAGGTCGTCGGGCTACTGAAGCGGGGGTGCCATCCCTTCCGCAGAGGATCAAAATTGTGATGGCATGTCTTCGGATCGTCCTCCGGGATGTTTCCCAGACCGTCGCCAATAGCCCATTGTGCAGCTCTAGTGCGACGTAAAGTAACAACAACAACAACAACAATCATGGCAGGACTTGCGGTTTTGCCAGCAAGAGTTATGCCTGTGGTTCATAGTGTGGTCATTAGCTCACTGCTACCAGCCCGGAAATTGGCAGGTTGACTTATGACAAGTAATGCCGTGGCACAGTGCGTTTTGGGGCTAGAAGTGTTTTGCTCACGTGCCTGTTCTTTCTATCGATCTGCTCAAATTCGTGCAAATTCTTTGGCTCTATTTTGTTTAAGGAATAGTGTTGATGGGTTGAAATGTTTAAAATCAAATAGTTTTTACATTTTTAGCATTATGTAATATTTTTGAATAGGCAGAAGACACGGCATCTGAAAATGTTAAAACTTATTTAACCTCTTGGGATCCAATGTCCAGTAGATTGGACACATTTTAGAATAATTTTAACACTCAAAAAATCTTTTATAATTTTTTTTTCTGTTTGTATGCCTTAACAAATTGATTGTCTTTGTTAAATTATAGTTGGTTTACTCTCGCTAGTCAGAAATTTTCATCGCAGTGAAAAATTATTTGAAAGACACGAAATTTGATTCAAGTAACCTTTTGGGCAGTTATATGACAAATAAATATTTTATCAAGTATCCTATGATATGTAAAAAAAAAATGCTAAAAATTAAAATTTAACATTTTATGCTGTATTAATAACACTAGGGAACAAATTTCGTTGCATTAATACAAATATTTTTTGTTGCATTTATATAAATTTGTATTTGTACAAAAACATAATATATATGTTCTTGCCTAAGCTACGTGTGGAAATTTCAAATTTCTAATTAGTTTTGCTTCCAAAGTTACAGAGTTTGTTTGAATGACAGATTTAATCCATTTTTTGTTGAAATGTACAAGTTAAAAAAAAAAATTTATATATAGCAGGGGAGAGCGCAAATGTTGCGACAAACTTCTAAGGGAGTTAGAGCACATCATCAAGGCTAAACTGCATAGGAACCCATACCGAGAAACGTCATCGTACACAACTAGGGGCCCTTCCTTGTTGTGACTTGTTCAAAAGTACAGGAAGAAACAGTTTATTATATAAAAGCAACCCTTGCTGTGCATGATGATAACTCAGGACATGGGTTCCTATGCAATTTTAGTCCTGATGATGTGCCCTAACTCCTCCAGAAGTTCATCGCAACATTTACGCAATCCCTGCTATATATAACGTTTTTAAACTTGTACATTTTGACAAAACAATAAACTAAGTCATTTAAGCAAACTCTTTAGCTTTAGGAGCAAAACTAATTTTACATTTGAAATCAGTGATGCGGAAGTACTATGCGTTAAAAAATCATCTCGTGCAATAGAAGAAAAAAAAATTTCCCCAGTGTAATCATTAAAAATAATGGTTAAGCTTTATTAATAAAATTTTTGTTTAAATTTTATCGCATTCATGAGTCTCGGGTCTCAGGATTACGTTTTGTTACATTTCCTTACGCTAAATAATAAAGAAAGAAAATTGAATTTTTTTTCCCCTCGTAGACCTCTTGAACCAGTGCTTGTGGTTGCCTCATCGTCTCGCCCTGTATTAATGTATTTGTATTAATAATGTATGTGAATGCGTCATAATGTAATTTCAGAAGAGTAACAATCAATTGATATTCACAAGAGACGTACCTTGACATAACCTTAAATCCGTCGCATTGTCCGTGGGACTGTTTTCACTCATTTTTTACAATTGTTATCCACTAAATTTGAAAATAAAAAATACTATCCTATTAAATTATATGTGCATCAAATCAAACTAAAGAAATATTTATAGAAAAACAATACTTTATGACTTTTATTATTTTTATGCTAATGAGAACCAAAACAATATGGAAATGAATGAAGGAAAACTGGATCCTATCACGTGATTTCCCGGCCAATAAAAATGTAGCGTTAAACGTTTAACGCAACCTTGATGGAAGTCGCATAAGAAGTATAACTTCAAAAAGATGTAATTTCTTTTTTAAAAAAAGTTGTTATATGGATTTGAATGATTGTTTAGAATTGGGTATAATATTAAAAAAACACAACTACTTCCACTTAGTAGGAATAACATTTACCATGACGCAATGCTAAATTCTATGCCACTATCCACATAAATCAATTATTAATCAAAAATCGAATATCAATTACTTTTCTTTATAATGCAATAAAATCTGGCGAGCAGCTACTTAAACGATCAAACACTTCGTTTGTTTATTTGTGGCTTGAAGTTAGGCTCGCAGAAAATGCCGTTCATGGGTTAAATTTAGTAGGAATAACACAACCTGTGACGTAGGCTATAGTATACCCAGTTCTTAGAATTTTGTGCATTTGCAATGTACCTAAGTTAGAAGCGAGCGAAACGAATAATATAAGATTGCGTAGAAATTTTCGGGGGTTGGAGAGTGTTAGCGAGCAGGGGGAGCAGCCCACTAGTAACTAATTATTACTTTTCGCTTAAAACAGCCAGATATATTTAAACATGATTTTTTTTTTTGAAAATATAAAGCATTGTTTTTCATAGCAACGTTTATGAACCTTGAAGGATAAATATCACTACCATTTTAAGAGGGTCAGAAATGTTTCTACTTCAATATTTCAAGAACTGTTTATTCAGTTGGAAAACAATTCTTTTAACGAGATTCTAGGAATAAAATAAAAAAAAATATTTTGTTTTCCCTCGTATCATCGTACCAGGAACTTACACTCAGTTACGACTTTTTAATGCCGTCACTAACGGCATTTTATTGTTTAACATTGAACTATGTATTATTATATTGCTTTTTTCCTAAAAAACACTAAATTTCATTAAATTTAATTGATTGATTGTAATCTCAAATCGATTTATCGATGAGTCGTACGTGATATATAGATTCAGAACATTTCTTTCCATAATACAACAATTATTCATTATTTTAAAATCGCGAATATGTTAACACGGTGGTATGCAAAAAAAATAATGTGGTTAAGAATTAATTTAGAGCTATAAATATAAAGGATCAGCTATCATTATCTTATTAAATTACAAATGAAAAATATACAGGCCACATCAGTAGGATGCATGAAGATCAGACCACTAGGCACTTGAAGAAAATTTGAGATGGTTAAATGGCTAGATATTTTATTTTATATTCGTCGTTGAACAGCCGACCCAATTTTGGGTTTATGACAACTAAAGTTCAACTCCTACTCATCGTCTTGCATTCCAAGACTAGCTACCATAAGATATTTATAAAATTTTAGGGTAACAACGGATAAATATTTGAAAACGGTTATTAATACATTTTATTATTTGATTAATTATTATTTTATAACAAGTGTTTGGTAAATAACTCTTAAAGCTGCAAGCTTGTAATTTTGAACCAATCCAGAAAACAAGGAAACTCCTGGTTCAATACCCCCAGAGGCATTGATTTGTTATGGGAACGATGAGGACTTTGAGACTCGACAGATTAAGCGTGCATCAGTCACCATTTACTAAACGGGGAGTCTTCTGCCTGAGGGGATCGAACCCATGAACTCTTGGACATGGGCCCAGTGCCCTATCAACCAGGCTATCGTGGCCTTCAAAATGGCTAGATAGAAAAAGACGATGAAGAAATGAATTGGAGATCAGGTCGAAGACTGGCCTGCAAAAACTTCTTTAAAAGGTCAAAACCCAACCTTACTGTCGAACAGATAAAGATGCTACACATATACGTCCAGGATTATTTGCATCGTCGTTGAGTGAATGTCGGCATATTTTTGATAGTTAATTAAATAGTATAATGCACGATAAAAAAATTTCTTCATAGAGATGTCCAAGTCAGAGGCTGAACTAGATCAGTGTCGCACTATCATGTAATCAATTTCCATTTGCACTACTCTAATTAAATTATTCGTATTTCTATTCCAACAGAAACTTATTCCTAATGGCTGCATGCAGTAACTGATAATCATTAATGAATTTCCAGTGGACAAGTAATTGAAGTGACGTCAGCTTAGACATCTCCATTGCCTACAAATGTGACTGTGAGCCGCAATGACTCAGGGGATAGAGCGTTCGCCTTCCAATGAGGCGAACCGGGTTCGAATCCTAGTCGATACGAATTCTGCATCCGGCTTGCACCGACCACAGTGCTGACGTGAAATATCCTCAGTGGTAGACGGATCATGGGTTAGAGTCCCCTTTCTCGCGGTCAGTGGGAAGTTCTTGCGGTCTTGCAAATGCGGGTTAGCTCAACACCTCCTAGAAAAGAGTAGGCCTCTGCACGGGTTACCATAAATATCCTTTAGTAGTCCAAACGTAATGACATATGTCGTATTTTCAACCACTGCGCAGCTTAGTACCCCGAACGTAATGACATCTTTCTTATTTTTCATCAACTGCGCAGTTAACTTCGTCACATCGGACTACTAAATTGATCCGTGCTGAGGCCTTCATACTTCTAGGAGGTGTTGGTCAGCTTCATCAAAAAGTCCTCCATAAAGTCAAATTTCTCCCGATACTCGATCCAGGAGTTTTGTTGTCTTCTGGATTGGGTTCAAAATTAGAAGGCTACGGAGTTTAACATTAGCAGTCGTAAACCCATAAAATTGGGTCGGCTGTTCAACGACGGTTATAAAATCAAATAAAATAATATAATTGACTGTAAAATGGTGAATTTTTGTCATGTGAATCAATAAGTCTTACTTAATCCAATTTTGCAAAGTCTGGATTTTAACACTTTAACATCTTCAAAAAGCACTTATGCTAAATTTTCTTATTTATCAACTTGGGTCTTGCACCGATGAACTCTACGTTAAAGCAAAAATGCCACAAAATTTCTTTTATAGTAGAATGTATCCATGTTATCGATCCCTCAAACGGGAAATATTCGTCGGAAAAATATTGTTGCATGATTTTTCCCAGTGATAGTCTTCTTTTTATTTGGCTTAAATTCTCCTTCATATTTCATTGGACTTACGTTTCATTAGACGCCGCCTGACTTCGTTACATTAAGTACATATAGTTCATCTATAGAAAGAATTCTATAGGTCTTTATTTTACAAACGTCGCTGAACAGACGACCCAATTCTTTTGGGGTTTACGATCACTAATGTTCAAAGCCTTTGCCCTGTAATTTTGAACCCAATCCGGAAGACAAGGGAACTACTGGATCAAGTATTGGAAGAAATTTGCTTTCGTGGAGGACTTTTTGATTTAACTAACCCGCGTTACATGGAGAGGAAAACCATGGAAAACCTCCCTCGGTTAGACTGACGGCAATGGAACTCTAATCCATGATCCGTCTACCACTGATAATATTTTACATCAGTATTGTGGTCAGTGCAAGTCGGATGAGGAATTTGTATCAGCCAGCCCTTGCTGGGATTCGAACCCGGTTCACCTCAATAAAAGGCGAATGCTCAATCCCGTAAGCCATCATGGCTTACATACGAATATTTTATTTTATAACAGCCGTTGAACAGCCGACCCAATTTTGGGTTTACGTCTGCTAATGTTCAACTCCGTAGCCATGTAATTTTGAACCAATCCAGAAGACAAGGAAATTTCTGGTATAATTTGTAATGGGAAAATGGAGGACTTTGTCACTAGACAAATTTAACGTGCATCAGTCACTATTTAATAAATGGGGAGTGTTCGACGATTTCCATAAAAAATTCCTTATTCTGGAACCTACCAACTATTTGTTCGACAAGTCGACCAAATAGTAAGTGTATAATAGGATTCAAAAATGATTTTTCTGTTTTACCACTCAGTAATATTTTCTAAAAAGGTATAGGTTTAAAAAATAGAATGGTTTAAAAAGGTAAGCACGAGATCGTAGGTAATAAATTTTTAGTGGTTGGTACAGAGTTAAGGAAAGTGGTAATACAGAAAGTCCTGCGCAATAACCATGATGGGCTCTTGTCGGTCATTTTAGGGTGAAACAAAAGGAATTTATTAATAATTGGAGTAGTGAAAAGAAATAAGAAAAGGTGAAATGCTGAACAACAATTAATGGAAAGATAATAAGCTTAAAACCAGAAGGAGAGTAAGAAGTCAAACGAAATAGGTACTGACGCGTGGATAAATATATATGTATCCGCTTAAATAATTAAAAAAAAACAATTTACATCATAAAATTCTGTGCTCCTGATCTGGAATAAAAGGGAAGAACAAAAAACTTTAGTTACTCACCCAATAACGTTGAGGACGCACCTGATGAAGAGTCAGGAAGAAAAAAAATTTGAATCATCACGAAAGGTAATGATACGCCAAAGATTATGGGCAAAACAACATTTATTGCATAAACAAATTACATTAAAAATTAGCACAGCATCTCTTTCACATCGCATTCCAACCTTGCGTAAATCGATAATACGAGATTAGAAATAAATAAATGAATAAATTTGAGAAAAGGGAAAAAAATGCCATATCATGTTCAAAAAAAAATATATAAACTTGAATTTGCAAAAAAAATTTTATACAATTACATTAAATTACCATGGTGATATTTACTTAATATTAATTTTTTAATATAGATTTCTTAAGTAACAAGGGAATGGGTTGAGGGGAAAATAACATTCGAAAAAAAGAACGCCGTATCAATGGCGGATAAGAACTCAAAAAAAAAAAAAAAAAAAAAAATGCAAGAGCAAAAACTAGACTAGGACGGGGTACACTCCCAGAAGTGTAATGGTTGAAAGAAAATGGTTGAGAAAAGTAAATTTTGAGTAAGGAAGGGGGGAATTGATCAATAATAAAATAATAATAGACCCTGAATTGACCAATCAGGTTCAGGGAGAATCCTAACTGCAAGACGGGAAACTAAGGGGTCACAGTACCCAAAAAATGACCAAAATATCAATATTTTTTTATTGCTTATAATGAAACTTCAAACTATTTCAAATGCACTGAGAAAAAATCATCTCTCTATCTACATTTTTAAGAAAGTTATGAATTTTAGATTGCCCTAAAACAGAAACTTGAACAGCAGACAAATGCTTTTTCTCATAGTTGATAATTTTGTGTTTTAGCCTTAATTAAATCCCTAAGGAATTTTTTTCTATTTAAGACAAAGCTTTGAAGTAAACTTTTTTATCTTAAGTATAATACACTTATTTAAACTATCCATGGAATACGCATTTTATGCGGTAATAAAATTTTTACGGCAACTTATAGGCAACCTGACAGGAATTTTCAACCTTTTTTTTCTACTTTTTTACAAAATAATCTATAAAAAATTTTCTAATTGATATATCAACAAATGAATGCACAAAATTTGTTAAGATGAAAATTGTAAGCACTAGGAAAAAAAAATTTAAAAATATGTTAAAATGAAAAAGACTTAAGGATTTAAAAATGTTGAATTTTTTCAATTTTTTTTTAAATTTAAAAAAAAATTAAACAGATTAACTATTTTTTGAAGATAAATTATTGATTATAAGTTAAATGAGCATGTAAAGCATCCACAAAATGAATGATTATGCCTTTATTTTTAAAAAAAATTTTAAAAGGGATCCCTTTCAACAAGCGGGGAGGAAAGATGTAGAAAGATGAAAGAAAAGAAAAAAAACAAGATGGCTAAGGAGTCAAAGACTAAAACTTAAGTGAAGGATAATTAAAATTAGATGGCGCTTAAAATTAAAAAAACAGGCAAAAGGAGGTTGAAAAATAGTTAAAATTAATTATAAAAAAATCGTTAAACCAAGATTTACAACAGGAAAACAAATTAAAAAAAGTATTTACCTTCATTTAAAGATAAAATTAAATAATAGAAAAACCATGTTTAAAAAAAAAATGTTGCAGATCACTGTGACGCCTGTCTTAAATATTGACCCAAACCCCTCATTTAAATAGTTAAACCTCGCACCACAATCACCGATATCAATATTCTGATATCACCCGACTTCTATTATGAAAGAAATAGTATCATTTTAGAAGGCAAAATGTCTGAAAACACGATTAATTGGAAAATAAAGATCTTTTGGTGATTTTGTGACAGCTACATTGCGCGTGGTAAAAGGCAAGATAAAACGGATGCGCAATATATCTAGCTTCCTCAATATACGTCAGCAGCTGATTTTATTGATCACGAAATCTATCGCCAAGGTGAGAACCTCATCGCTGTTTAATGAATATAAATTTCTTCAAAACACTTCATACCGTCATCAAACACAACATTTTCGTTTACTTTAATAAATTTTCAAAATTTGTTTATCAATTTTATTGTTGATAATTTTTAAATATATTTTTGACATTTCGTACGGAATTCTCTAAAATTTATCCATCTGTTTTATTGCTGTTAATTCCTGAAAATATTTTTAATAAATTCTTTAAATTTATTTTGCCATTCTGTTGCAGTTAGTTTTCAAAAATATTTTTTCCTTTTTATTTGGTAATTCCTTTTAAAGTTTGCTGCCATACATTTACTTAGAAAAGTTCAAAATTGGTCTGTTTGCTATTATTCCCAATTTTTTGCGATCATAAATTGATACTGTCATCGTATTTCCTTTTGAGAAAAGTGTGCGTTGGCTTCGTTTTCCAATTTTTGCCATTTTTTCCAATTTTTTAACTCTATATACAAACTTAATCCATTTACAAACTTATACAATTTTATAAGCTTTAATGGTATGACAAATAAAGTGGTGCCTGTACTTTGTCTATTGAACTGTTTTACCGTATTGTTTGGCACGGCATGTCCTTTTTTGGACTTTGTGCCACTAAACCATACATTCAATTCAATTAAAATCCAATTTTTAAACAGCTTGGTTGAAATACCTTTTGCCATCGAACTTACCATGGGAAGTTTTCGTGGTTTTCTACTTCGTATAACGTGTTAGTTTCTCCAAAATAGTTTGTTATGCAGCAAGACCCTTGTTTGTTACTTAATCTAGGAGATTTTTTATCTTTCAGGGTTCGAATTTACTAAGATACAGATATAGAATCGTAACATTAAGGACAACAAAACCATTATCTGACTCTTCTGTTCAACATTGGTTACAACATGAAATTTCTTGCCGAGTAGGTAGATCTCATTACACGTAAATTATACGTTAAAATTTGCACACCCGATCACTACACGTAAATTATACTGTAAAATTACACGTTTATAATTATCGGGTGAATAAAAATTACACCCTGATCGTTAAATTCTTTTTCATTTAACATACCGTCATTTTATAAAAATATTTTTAGAATATTCTTCGTTTAGCAGACGCTATACATTATTAGATGCTTTTGAAAATTTAAGCAAATAAAAAGAAAACTTAATAATAAAGTCCACTGTTAGCAGATGTCTACCCTTCATAAGAAAATTTCACTTTAATTATTTTACATCCAAACAGCCATCCCAAATTTCTTTTTAAAAAAATTTATTTTGAAAAACTCTAAAATTAAAGCTATTTTTTTAATTTATGTAGGCAAACGATAATTTTCCTTGGAATTATGTCTAAAATTTTTGTTTGATAAAATATTACATTGCAAAATGCAAAAAGTTTTGCAAAAATGCTATACTACCCGACCGGGTAACAATTAAAATTCATTGTAAAAGATTCCATTTTCACTGAGTACCCGAACCCGGCAAAATGTAAGAACCGGTACATTTCAAATTTAGATGATTATTCGTTATATTTTTTTTTCGTTTCTATTAATAAAAAGCTTTCTAATTCAATGTCAAAACACTGATACACACTGACTCTTCGTCAAAACACTGACAATCTAGTAACCTTTTGACGCAAATGGAACACCGATGCCCCTTTTGTATATATTTTTTTTCGAAGCTCTAATTACAAACAGAAATACATTTTAGTTTTTTTTTTTTTTTTTTTTTAATTATAAAAAACAGTCTAATAGTAGCTAAAAAATTCTGCTAGATAAAATACTAAAATATAAAATTCTAAAAAGTTATTCGAAATGTTATTTTTTTTTTTTCATTCATACTCAAAGATTTATCAATTATTGATTTTGTAAATTAAAGAAATTTCAATGATGAATGTTTTTCTTAGATCTAAATAACTGCAAATAAGTGCAAATTTGATAAAATATTTTTTGGAAGATTTAATCTTTAACGCCGAATAAGACACCAGAATTTCATGTTGTCTTTCATAACCATTAATTATTAAAACATTAAATATAGCATTTTTCACTTATTTTGATCTAAATTAATGCAAAATAAGGAAAAAAGTATGAAAAATACGTTTGTGACAAAGAGATAAAAAGCTGCGAAAAATTTGCTTTTTATCTCCTTTAATTAGAGAAAGTAGTGACATCTATGAACGCTTTTAGACACTAAATATGGATGTTGCATTGAGAGGGCACAGGGGGTCACGTGCTCCCCAATAATTATTTTTATACTACCCAGAATTATTTTTTTAAACTTCAAGAAAAGCTATTCTTTATTTTTTATTTTTTAAATATTAAAATTTCTAGATAGTATATCAATAATTTAACGAAATAATTCTTTAACAGTCTTAGTTTAATGTGAGTGGTATCTTGAAAATCATTTAATGATGAAAAAATATATATTACGATTATTACTTAACAATTTGAATGTTAGCATATAATTGTATTTAGTAATTTGTTTTAATTTTTGCACGTTGCAGTTTTTTTTTTTTAAAATTATAATTACTTTCTTTGAACATCAGGCTATCATTTAGAGCAGCGTTCCCCAACCTTTTTGTCACCGCGGACCTGTCAACGTTTGATAATTTTGCCGCAGCCCGGGGGGGGGGACGTTGATTGTTTATATTTTGGATTATTTTGATTTATTAATTTTAATTTAATTGTATTTAAATACGCCTTCAAAATAAAATACAATTACACTAAAAAAATAAATATTAAGTGATTTAACATTTTAACTTACCAGAACGTTAAATCAATGAGATCCCTGAATTTGTGTCTTTGCAATAAGACGGTTCCATCTGGGCGTAATCGGAGACAATGATACATTACAAATATTAAAAAAATTATGTCACTACCTTCGGGGCCCTTTTTTTTAAATAAATAAAATTTTAGTGGAACACAGATATTTCAAATTTGGGGTATAAACCTAAGAATTTAAATTCAGTTTCAATGAAATGGGCTGCCCGTTACCGTTTGATTCACGGACCGGTACCGGTCCGCGGGCCGTTGGTTGGGGAACACTGATTTAGAGAAACCCTTTTTTGCTTTTCTTACTGTCAAAAGTTTTTAGTAACTCCTTTACTTTTTTTTTATTGCATTAAACAACTGACAGCTCGTTTTGAACTCTAAATGTATATTCCAATTTGTTCCAAGTATAAATTTCTAGGGGGAAAAATTCGATAGACTTTTCTTATGTTTAATAATCGTATAATCTTTAAACAATAAGTTTCCTTTAATCCGAATTCCGAAATATCCTTATTATTAAAATTATAGGAGGATTAAAATTGCATAGAAACCCATGCCCAGAAATGTCGCCATATGCCGCTAGGAGCAGTTCCTTATTGTAAAGTGTTTCTTATTCTGCTACGGGAGAGGTCATAATAAGCTCCTCTATCCGCGTGCGTCGACATTTCCGGGCATTGGTTTCTTCGAAATGTTTATCCTGATAATGTGCCCTAACCTCCCTTGAAGTTTGTAGAAACGTTTGCGTGAGACTCTGTTCTATATAACGTTTTGAAACTTTACATTTCGACAAAAAATGGACTAGAAATTTGATTTTAAAACTAATCTGTAGCCTTCGAAACAAAACTAATTTCAAATTTAAAAGCACAACCGCATTAGACGATTACAAGCATTTGCATAAAAAATTTCTTCCTCAGTTCAGTCAATACATTTCAGAATTGGTAAAATACTATTGATTTTTTTTTTTTTTTAAATTATTCTACTTCATGGCAGTCCAAAGGTTAAAACGGGTGTATCAATTAATTAGTTCACCCTCCAATATCGACAGCTTCTGTAATGTCATATAGCATAGATATACATAAAAAGAAATTCTGAATATCACTTTCTATAAATTGTGAAAAATATAAGTTTTGATGGATTGTAGAAATTAACTCAAATGCGCAATTCGGAAGAACTATCTTAAAGATACTTTAAGAAAATAAATTTCAAAGAAGAGTCTTGTTCTTATTCATCAAGTAATTTAATAACTTGAAAAATGCATGTAAAATGCAGAGATGTGGTTAAACTCTGGAATTTATAACCAATATGATTTCAATTATAGTTTTTATATTGAAGTTAGTCTTTTTAAAACGCAAATATTATAATTTTTTCAATCAACGCTGCTCTTCATCAACGGGACAAACAGAGCCTGATGACGTATTTTAAGTAAAAATTGTAGTTTATAACTTCCTTACTTTGACAGAGACAAAATAAATTTGATATTATGTATTATTTCATTACGAAAAAATTTGTGTCTAGATATATAAATAAAAAAAGCAACCCAATTTGCGCGTCAGGTACCTTTCCTGTTAGACGGATTTCGCCTGAGGCTGAATAAATATTTACATAGAAAGTGAGCTTTCTCTTCATGGTTCCTTAATAGCTGTATCATGCCATGTTCATGCAAGTCCCATAGCACAATGTGCCAATCACGTGATCAAGTTAGACTTGAACCACAAATAACTAGAACTTAATCATTGTGGTAATTTTTGTTTTTGGGTCTACTGTCTTATTACATATCCTGAGAGGTAAGCGGAGCATGGGTTAGAGCAATACCTCCTAGAAAAGAGAAGGCCTTATCACGGGATACCATAAACAAGAAATTTGATCCTTTAGTAGTCCAAACGTAATGACATCTTTCTTCTTTTTCATCGACTGCGCAGTTTATGTTCGTCACGTCGGACTACGAAATTGATCCGTGCTGAGGCCTTCGTTCTTCTAGGAGGTGTTGGTTAGAAACCCCTTACCATCGGAATAACCGTGGGAGGTTTTTGTGGTTTTTCTCTCCATGTAAGGCGAATGCGGGTTAGTTCCATCAAAATGTCCTCCACGAAGGCAAATTTCTCCCAATACTTGATACATTGTCTTCTGGATTGGGTTCAAAATTACGAGGCTAAGGAGTTGAACATTAGTAATCGTAAACCTACAATTGGGTCGGCTATTCAACGACAGTTATAAAATTATAAAATAAAATATTGTCTTATTACGTAATAAAACTCAAAATGTGGTTTGTTTTTTTAGCTTCTGATTTAAGTGTTTTATTCCAAGTGAATTTTTGGAAGTTTCTTTCTCCTTTAAAAAAATTTTTGCAATTTCAAGTTATCTATATATAAAACTTATTATAGTCACTGAACTGTTATTGTGAGGAACTGGTGTTCGATCCCCAGTGGCGGTTTGATTAGCTTCAGATCAATTGGTTCCAACTTTTCTGGGAAATAAAAGTTGCCTGTGCGTAGTGCTGGTGACATTGTCACAATCATGTCATTGGTCACGAACCTGTGAAGCCTTTACTTCCATGACCAGCCAGGCCCACAACAGGTTCAGTACAGTAAATTTTTTAGGGTAGACAGGGAAATTGAGATTGTTATTGTTTTTATAAAAATTATTATTGTTTTACTTACTTATTGGTTTACTTACTTATTGTTTTACTTACTTAATCGAAAGAATTAAGCAATTAGAAGAAAAGTTTTATAACATTACAGTAAAAAAATTTCCTAATACCATTTATATGCCCTTTTCATTTTCTCATTTGCGAATTCATGTGTTTCTATAAATTAATGATTAATTACACTGTGTACGACTTCTTTTCTCACTGTGCTCGCAAAACAACCAATAACTACCACGGTAGGAGAATTAAAAACCATCTAAACCAGTTTGATTGCCAAATCAAACTTGGAGCTGCTTTCGGCAGTTGTCGTTCGACTAGTGTTTATTTCCTTCAGCAATCAAATAGATTTTGATGTTTTTAGTACCGCTTTCTTCAACTGCTGGGCGTTCCGGAGTCGAATCTACTCTTCAAGCCTAGCCCGACCAAGGATCTCCCTCTGGCCTTGGTAACAGGCTGGGAAACAGACCAGGGCCGCCTCGAAAGAGGCGGCCCTGGTCTGTTTCCCAGCGAGGCGGCCCTGAACAGACACACCCAAGGAGAGCCGACAGTAGCGTTCGAGGCGGGGGCCGCTAGCGATCCCCGAGTTGCTATTCATAATAGTTCGAAAGCGTTTTTACTTTTTTCCTCCTGTAAATATTAATCTGTGATGTATTGTATTTGCTTTTTAAACTTTTTTCTAAAGATATATATTAAGGGCAGTCATTTAAGATCATTTTGTTCAGTACATCATTTTAAAAATATTTTAAAAATTTGAAATTTTAAAATTACATTTTGAATTTCAAATTTAATGAAAAAATCTGCTCAAGTGGAAAAAATGATTTGAAAATGGTTTTCATTTAATCATGCGTAAATATTACTCTCAGAAATGCTACCTTGGCTATTTTTTGAGGTTAAATTTATTTACTTAATTTTCAGATATAAAAATCTTTTTTTCTCAAGTCAAAACTTATTTTGTATACAAAAAAAAATATTTTAAATGGTACGCTAATAACCACATTATATGTTTTGTTTTATGTATGTAAAATTTGTACTTGATATTGGAAACTTGTTTTTATCTATCTTAAAAATGCTACCTTTCTATCAATTAGCCGAAAATAGCGTATTTGTGACTGTTAAGTTCGTTTCGAAACAATATAATATTTTTATGTTGTTTTTCCTTAACCTGTGATGGACTTTTTTTTTATTTTAAATTTCATTTTATACTTAAAAAAAAAACCTTTTATAAAGGTAAAAAGTCTAGACAAAAATTACATATTTTATGATCTTTATAATCTCGTCGATTTTATCACAGCATTAATCAGTCGGAACATCATTAGAAGTCATAATTACATTGGAAGCGTAATAAGGAGACACAAAATGTAGTGTAAAACACTTTATTACACAACACGAGACTACAATGTATGACTTACAAGTATCACAGGTGTTTGAAATAGCCCCCAACTTTAGGTATCCATATTGGGCCTAATTACATCTTTTAAAACATTTCCGTTAATTATTCCCTATTAGGAACTGGCCTATTTAGAGATACTGAAGGGGGAAAAAAAACTTATTTCTAGAAACCAAATCTTACAATGCATTAGGTGTTCTTTATCAAAAAATTCAAACAAATTCACGTGGTTGGGAAAGTGTCTAAGTCAGTAATTTTTAAAAAAAGAAAAAATTGTTTATGGAGTTAATTTCTCATTTCTCTCCTGGTGGATTGATAACGGTCAATAGACTGACAGATTTAATGTTCATTCATTAATTTAGACTGAGAAGTTCTCCGAAATTAGATTAAATGTTATCGAAACTCTTCTTCTCTAAATGGGAAAAACAAATTAGCAATCAACAAACAATCGTTTACTTCGTAATCAACATCAGTAGTTTATGTACTGTTTATTTCTTTTGATGCTTTATTTTTGTTGACAAGTTATGATTCTAGAATAAATCGAACAGTCTCTTCAGCTAATTGTAGTCCCAGGAAATTTCTGCCACTTTAATGTTCATTCAATTAGGTGATATTTGTTTATAAAATATCTTTTATGAGCTATGTACAAGACATAGTTACAAAATATCTTTTATATAACTATTTAGGAGAACTTTATAACTCAATATTTATAATATATTAAAGATAACTCGGATTATTCTTATATTATATCGACATTGCTGGTACTATCATAATAGATATTTTAAGAGTTGGCTGAAAAATAGGCGTAAGAGTAATCTAAAGCTCCAGTAAGGATCATTCAACCTCTGCGTGTATATCTCGTAGACTGTGTTATTAATCTATGATATTAGACTACGTTATTAGTGTAATTACATATCTTCCTGAGACGTCAGCTATATTGAAAAGCATTTGATGAAATGTCAAAAATTTGGTACAAAACATTTTAGTATTGTACAAAAATTTGGTGCATACAACGTTTAGTAGTACAATATCACATGAAAATATTTTAAGGATTTTTTCTGTTTGTTTGACTTTACAAAGCGTAAAAATCTATATGAATTTACTCTCAATGGTCAGAGGTTTTAATTGCCATGAAAAAATTTTAGAAAAGTAAGAAATTTGATTCAATTAACCTTTTGGAATGTTTTATGGCATATTATCACACTAGACTCGGATGATTATCTTATTATTTTAGTCTAGTGAATTTTGTTTCAGTACCAAAAGGTGAAAAGATTCACGGTAAAATTACTTTATGTTATGCAACAAAAAATTTATCATTTTTTTATGTAATAACTGAAAATAAATAAAATTAAAAGTTAAGTAAGTTCAACTAATTCGAAAATAATATTTTAAAACTTTAAATTTAAGTCCGCCATTTTAAAGTATGATATTTATTATATTAATTTATCTCAAAATAATTTCAAATGTCTCTGAAAAAATTTGCAAAATTAAATTTTTATCTATCCTTTTTGGCAATTTTAACACATTTTTTTTCCGACCACACTATATTTATTTGCCATTAAGAAGAACATTTTCAACTAAAACTTTTTTCAAAGTATAACCCTTATTAATAATATTTATATAAATTGAAAAAAAGAAAGATTCTTCTTTACAAATTGTTTTCTGAAATCTCCCTTTTTATTTTTTTTTACTCACATTTTTTTCAAAAACAATTCAAAAAAAGAATTTCGGAAGCAATTGCAAAACAAATCAAAAATTTATGCCACACTTAAAAGTGAGATTTTACTGAAAATAATTACGTCAAAAAATAGGTATCGCAATACACATTTGTATAAATAATTTTTAAATTGTCTTTTCGGATGATTTGTTTTCGCACCTTTTCATAAAAAAAATCGAAATTATATTCGATATTGCTTAAAGACATAATTCCCAGATCGATACTATATACTAAGTTGATAAAGTAATGAAATTAGTAACAGAAATCAGTAAATTCAGTATCTGACACAATCTCAAATCTGATGATCTTGAATATTTAAGTTAGGGGTTAAAAAAAATTGAATTTCAATTGATTTAATAAAGACAGAAAATATAAATTTGCTTTTGTAGTTAATGGAATCTAACATTTTTATACGAAAGTATAATTTAAGTATATGAATTTGTCTATGCGTTAATATTATACAACATAAATCTTAAAATATCGCGCTTAATTAAAAAAGAAAAACCTGAGAAAGCATTGCAATGAAAAATTATTAGAAAAGTAATAAATTTGATTCAATTAACTTTTTGGAATGTTTTATGGCATATTATTACACTAGACTTATATAAGTGCATTATTATTTTAGTCTAGTGAATTTTGCTTCAGTACCAAAAGGTAAAAAAATTCACGGTGAAATTATAGAAAAATAATAGGTATCGCAGATAAAAAATAGGTATCGCAATACACATTTGTATAATTAATTTTTAAACTTTCTTTTTGGATGATTTGTTTCTGTACCTTTCCATGAAAAAATTCGAGATTGGACAATTATTAAAAGATATAATCTCCAGAAAAAACTCTGTACTACAATGTTAAAGTAATGGAATCAGTAACAGATTCAGTATCTGGCTCAATCTCAAATCTGGTGATCTTGAATATTTAAGCTACGTGTGTGAAAAAAATTATTTTCAATTGATTTAATAAAGACAGAAAATATAAATTTGCTTTTCTAATTATTGGAATTTAACATTCTCATACAAAAGTATAATTTAGTTATATAAATTTGTTTATGAGTTAATATTATAGAACATCAAACTTAAAATCTTGCGCAGAATTTAAAAAAAGAAAAATCCTGAGAAAGCATTGCTTCTTTTTCTCATACAAAAAGCTATCTTAGCCATTTATCTGACCCGAACTTTAAATTCGTCGTAAAATTTGATTAATATTCTGATATGCAATGAGTAATTTCTTGCCACCGTTTCATTTATTTCATTTTCGTTCGCTATAGTTCGGAAATCGTAGATAGATTTTACAATATATTTTTTCCAAGATGAAAAATTTAACCTATGTATACATCAATAGTACTATGGGCATCATGAAAGAAATATCTAAAGACTCTAATTTTACATTTATTTTCGATAATTTGCTGCTATCAATTCTGATAGTTATTATGTTTGCGATTGGTTGTGAAATATCTTGGGTAGAGGTATTTATGAATTTTATTATAATTTTGCTCACATCTTAATTTAGAAAACAATTACAAAAAGTTGATATTAATAGAAGAATTGTTATTTTTTCATTGATGTCCTTCGATACGAACCTTTTATGGCGCGCCCCAAGCATGGCCTGGTCGCTAAATTTTGAAAAATAGAAAAAAAAATATATACTAATAATATATACTATATAAATAAATATATACTATATACTTTGTAGTATTAATTCTTCTCTGCCAAAAATATTTGATTCTGTTTATAGTTGTGTGAAAACTTAAAAACTGCTTTTATAAAAATAATTGAAAGTTAACTTCCAAAATTTTAAGCAGCCTTACGGTCAGTTCTCTGTTATTTTACCAGGTTGTGGGTAGGTACCCTGTATTTGATGAGGTATTCTAATGGATACCTAAGATCTGAAGATGATAAATAATGGCACTGTAGACATAATAAAGAATAAAAACTTAAAAGTTTAAATTTTACTTTGATTTTTTATATAGTTTACTATTATATTTACTTTAATCATTTTGCTTTCTCTTTCTACTAATACATCCCATTGAATCGATGTATTAAGTATTTTTTACCTTAAATCTGCATTACTTTTTTGTAGAAAACAATTGCAAAAATCCAACATTAACAGAATTGTTTCCTTTTTCAACGCTGTTCCACGATGAAAAATTTGACACTGGAATATATCCATGGTACTCAGGGTCTGATCTAGAAAAGAGGGGACCCTAGGCATAGAACTGTCAGGGGCCCCTGATCGTTACTGTAAACAAAATTTACCTATTGTTCAATTATAAAGGGTTTTAAAATTATATATAATTTTAGTACATAACGATAAATTAGGAAATTTGAGCTCATATTTATTTCAATCTATGTTAACTCATAATTCTAAGACATAATTCATAGACAATTCTTAAGGTAAAACACGAAAATAAATTATTTGAAACATTAAGGGGGTCCCAGAAATGAGGAGGCCTGGGAATGAGTAGCCTGATTTATCGTAAGGCCTGGGCTTCTCAGTCCTTATGATAAATCAGGCTCTGATGTTTCTGTAGACATAAAGAAAAGAGTGCTAATAAAGTCGATGATTTGATTTATTATAATGTATCCAACCATAAATAGATGTATTTAGGATTTTTAATATATTTTTGCATAGCTTAATGGGGAAAAAATCTCAAAAAAACACCATATATAGAATTGCTTCATTTTTCAAGATGTTACACAATGAAAATTTCAATGTATTTATGTGTAGGTGAATTTGGCTTCATGATACTGTGAGGAGAGTATGATACCGACAATGTCAACTTTTATCTGTCAAAAGGTACCCCAAATAGAATTAAGTTAACTTGTCTTATATTCTAGTGAATTGATATTTAATAATTGTAGTGGTAGACACGCCACAGTATTCCCCCACTAGAATTATATCTTTTGTTGTTGACGTATGCCTGTTTAAGGCAGAGGGGTGCGATTGTTCTTGTTTTCCAGTGGCGCCATCTATGGCCATGAATTCGACTTCTGCCACACCCATACGTCGCACCCGTTAATTGGATAAAACCTTTCATACATCCATTCATTCATCCACAGATCGTAATGATGACCTGAATCAGAGAACGATCAATCTCCAATTCAGCACCTCCGGAGGTATTGATTTGTTATTGGAAGATGGAGGACTTTGCGACTCGACAGATTTAACGTGCATCAATCACCATTTACTGTACACTGGGGATCTTCGGCCGGCGGGGTTAGAACCCACGAACTCTCGGACATGGGCCCAGCGCCCTACGACCAGGCTATCCCGGCCTTAATTATCTCTCTGATGACAGAATTCGATGATTGATAATCACTAGTTGATTCATTGCTGTTCAGACGCCGGGAGAGCCGTATTAAGATCACGGTTGTGTGCTAATAGCAGTCGACTGTGCGCAGGCTTCTTGGTGAGTGTGTATGATTGAGACTGAGAAGCAACAGCATGAGGAGGACAATGTCGCAGTCAAAAATAGTAAGTCAACTGTTCAATGTAGACCATCCATCGAAGTGGACGTTACTGTCTGGGTAGGGTTGTTCAGATCACGTCCGGTTCACCAATGTGAGGAAAGAATGTTACCGACAATGTCAACCCTCATCTAACAAAAATACCCCCAAGATAAAATTGAGTAAATATGTCCTTTATACTAGTAAATTGGTATATAATACCTGAAGTGGGAGACACGCCACAGTACCAATAACCGATAAGTTCAGATTTTTAAGATATTTGCATTTAAAGGATAATAATATAAAGTTGGAGAGCTTGAAATTCGTGATCGAAAAAAAATTTGAACAATTAGTTATCATTATTGATAGTTGGTAATAAAATGTTTCAGTATTAAAATTTAATAAATTTAGAAACCTTAAAATTGAAGTGCCTTTTGGACGAATAAGAACAAGCGTATTTTATGCTTAGCATTATCATTAATATTTAAATATAGTATTATTTTCTTACAGCATAATATTTTTTTTAATAAAAAAGATCTCTTTTTTTAATTTTCTTCCCTTGATCTCTTCTGTAGGTGAAAAATCACATAAAACATCCCCTTGGCATTGGAATTGGGATGGTCAGCCAATTCTTTATCATCCCACTGACCACATACACTTTATTGAGGAGTTGCGGAGTTAAAGGGCATCACGCCACTGGTGTTCTAATCATCTCTTGCTGTTGCGGGGGCATGTTATCTAATGTCTTTGCCTACTTCAGCGACGGAAATTTATCTTTAAGGTATTCTTAATTTAGTGATGTTTTATTATTCCATACAATCAGATTTTCTTAAAGATAATACATACTTCTCTTGGATTAAGATAAGAAGCGCTAAATATTTCAAAACAAGAAAGATACAGAACGGACCCAAACTTCCGATCGCTTTCTTGACAATACTCATAGCAAGGGGGTCAGAAGAGTACACTTGCACCTCTCTGGAAGTAAAAATTATATTTCCTTTTAAATTTTATTAATTTTATTTTAAACAATTACAAATTATACTAGTCCCTAGTAGTAATTGCCCTATTAAAGTCACCCTTATTGAAATAGCATTTTTAAATTTAGTACTAAGACCAATTTAGCTTTTAAATAACTCTCGATTAAAGTAAATAACTCTCCCAATAAAGTAAATAACTCTCGATTACAAAATGAAAAAAACAATACATTTTCCTAAAACTAACTTTTTTCACTTATACATTGTTTTTAATTAATTAATTTACAGGATTTACAGAAAGGGGATAGTTCTAATTTTTTTTATACAATAAAAAGTTTTGTTAAAATTTTATTGCATAAAATTTTAGCAAAGTAACGATTAAATAGCTTTAATTTTATTATTAAATGTAAAATATCTGCCTTGCATTAATGTTTTGATGTACACACGTAAAGTATTTTTCAAAAATACAAAGATATATATGTGTGTGAAGCATTGTCATAAATATTATCACTGTACGCGCTCTTGAACTATAGAGACTAAGGATTGGGGCTATCTCCCATCCCCTTTATTTTGTGAGTCTAAAATCCAAAAGTCATAGGAAAAAAAAAACTTTTTAATTCTAAAGAAGTACGCTTCTATGTTTGATTTAGTAACTTAAAATATCGTTTGAACAAATTAGTTAACATATTTAAGATTAGACCCTCAAATGATCACGATTGCATCTTAGTACGTTAGAGTTAAACGTCACATAGAATTAAACAAGTAAAAAGAATTGTGCATGAAATAAAATCCACAAAACAACTGAAGAAAAAGTGCAACAAATCTGTTTCCGGATGCCATACAGAAATATCAACATTACATTTTAATACATGTTGAACATCGAAAAGGCTATGTATATCAAATCGTTCGTTCCTTTTGAACAAGTAAAAATTCCTTGACATAAATAAAATTCCAGAAATTCAGTTATACCTTCAACCATTATTTTAATTCCAATGTGGTGCCAGAGGCAAGGTATGAACTTAACCCCCCCCCCTCCCTATAAGGAAATTTATAGTACCTTTTCGTAGAAAAATAGAATAATTTTATTAAATAAATAAAAATGTATGAAATGATTAATTAGGAATTCAATTTAACTGAGTTCTTGAGTGAAAATATTTTTAAATAAATGTCTTGAAATTGATTACCATTTATTATAGTGCCATTGTTATATACCATTCATATATTATGTTACCATTATTATAATATTACCATTACCATATTTACCGTTTCAAGAATTGAAGGTATTGAGTCATTTTTATATCATCTCAAATTACATAATTTATAATTGTAAAGTCCAATTTAATACGGTGGAGTATACAATGCAGCAATTTTTTATTTATTTTTATAAAATTCGATTATTTATTTTTATAATTTTTTTTTAATTTTAATTTTTTTTAAAAAATTAAGAAATGAGTTGAATTTATTGTTTTTTTAAGTGTGGCAATGACGTTTTTGCTCTCGTTAATGGCCTTGGGCATGATGCCATTCAACCTGTGGATCTATGGCAACAGCTTTGAAACAGATGATTTAATTATACCCTATGGAAGAGTAGCTTTACACCTAGTATTTATCTTAGTGCCAATAATAGGAGGCAAACTGCTCCGATGGAAGTTTCCAGATACATACAAATTCTTTACAAGGGTATGTATAGCGATATGCTGCAAACACAAATGATTTTCAAAAATAAAAAAAAAGGTTGAAACAACAAGCTACAATGATAAAAAAAATTTAAAAAAAAAAATTTTTTTTTTATGTAAACATTCACTCTTTATAAATTAGTATTTCCAATAATAACTTCTTCAGGTTAACAGGGCCTGACCATGGTTAACTTGGGCCCAGAACCGGTACTTCGGTTTAGTGCGCCCTTTAAAAATGTACCCCTCTTAATTTTCATAATTAGGAAGTCTCAATTAAAAACAAAAAGTCCCACTTTAAAAATAAAAAAAAGAAACTCCACAATGTTAGGAAAATCTGTATAAATGTTTAATATCACTTTCTGAAAATAAAATAAAAATCTAAATTATGAATCTTGAATAGAATACTAATTAGTATTTTTTAAAAATAGGTAATAACTTCAAATTCCCATTTTATCGCATAGATATAGTTTAAGTAGAGAAATGAAAAATTTTTGTTCATTAAAGTAATCAATAACACTGTGGAACAAAATTTTCGTGGCATTTATACAAATGCATAAATGATCTTGTCTAATTAACATACGGGGATTTCAAATCTAAAATTATATTCATTCCTAAATCTAGATTATTGTTAAAATGACATTTTTAGTCTATTTTTTTGTCGAAATGTACAAGTTTAAAAAAGTTATATATCAGGGGGTCACGTAAATGCTGCGAATTCATAATGAAGGCTCTTTCATTATAAATTCTTTTCAGCAATTAATTAGCTATTTTGCTGATACAATTTTATGAGTTCGTAACACTTATTCATAACTGTTATGTATGTTAAGTTCAATCCATCTTCAGCATAAGCTGATATTATAAAAGGCGAAATATGAAAAGAGCAACTTATCTTCAGAATGAATCGCGTTTAATTGTGGCATAGTTTGGAGTGATAAAAATATACTAATTTCTGGATTTTCTGATGATTGCTTTGTGATTTGACGAAAGAGAAAACAACCATAAAATGAATTTAAATTGCTTAAAAAAGAACTTGAAAACTAACACATTGACATTGATTATTTGAAGCATAAATTAAAAGACAAAAAATGCTCTTCCAACAGATGGCGAAATACTAGGTTTCATTGATACATTTGTCTCCTAAATGTTGAAAATGTTACTGGCGATTTTCTAAAGAAATAACGTTTTAGTAATGTAAAAGAGCTCCGAAAAATAGTCTTAAAATTAGCTTTAGAGTTTTGATTGTTTAAAGACTTGAAAACTAACAGGTTGACATTTATTTGATGCACAAATTAAAAGACATCTCTTCCCACAGGTGGCGAAATACATAGGCTTCATTGGTATCATTTTCTGCATTATCTTGATAATTATTTTTTTCCCAAGAATGTTTTCAAGCGTGCCAAGCAACGTAAGAGGAATACTTCTCATGCTTCCCCCACTTGGTCTCTCCCTAGGATATGTTCTGGCATATAGTTTTAAACAAGACATGCCTGTCAGAAAAACAATAGCCACAGAATGTGGAATACAGAATGTCTCAACTGCAATAGCCATTATAACCTCGTCACTTGAACCCGAGGTAAGCTTTTAGTGTTTGCATGCAAGCTGATATGTAAAACCATTCTTAATCATTTGACAAAGATGGAAAGGGACACAGTCCTTTTTATATATTTGTTTTAATTACAACAAAAATATATTTCGGAATTTTTTAATTGTTAAAAAAAAACTGTCTAATAGCATCTAAAAAATCAGTTAGATAATCTGAATTATATTCGTACTAAAATATAATATCCACAAAAAAAATTGTTAGAAAAAAAACATTTCTTTCATATTTAAATATTTATCAATAATTAATTTTAAATTAAAGAAATTTAAATGATAAATAACTGTTTCTTTTAGATCTAAATAACAGCAAATTTGAAAAATTATTGCTTGGAAATGAGCCGTGTTCGAAAAATTTTTACCTTTAAAGCAAAAAGGGACACTGACACTGGTGTTTCATACTATATTTCGCAATAAATTTTTAAAATGCTAAATATACAATTTTTCACTTATTTTGACCTATATTAATACAAAATAATGAAAAAAACGTAAGAAAAATATATTTCATAAAAATTCTGGGTCAAAGGTTTAATAAATATATTTAGACTCCTTGTACTATCCGGCTATCAAGAGAACTACTCTAGATACCAGACCAGCATGCTGAGGATACCAAACATAAGTGACTTTGAATAGGGGTGAAATGTTAAATGTAACACTTAGGTTTAGTTTAAGAAAGTCATATTATTTCTTCAATTTTCTTCCAAGCCAAATTATTTTACTCTTGTTTCTAAATCAGCAGATTACCTCACACTTTCAGTCTTGACTCGTGATAGCTAACAGTAAGCATAAAAGTAGTATACATATTGAGCGACACAAATTATTCGAGAAAAGCGTTTTGAAACTTGGGTTGTCATTCTTGCAGAAAACTAATCTCTCACAGAAAACTGGAGGAAACTGAAAATGAGCAATACACTTGTTTAACAATTTTTTACATTCCCTTTTTTAAAAAAATGTTTATTTTCTTATTCTGAATTTAATTTTTATGTAGAATTTTAAAATGTATTTACATACAATCCAAGAGTCTGATTATCTTTTCTTAACTATATTTGATTATTAAAATTAGTATGTTGTTTATAATTGTAAATTCAAGATGTATTTTTAATATTCAATATACTTGGAGAAGTGTGTATGTGTTTAATGTATGATTTGTTAAATAGTATTAATATAATTGATTAATATTTTAACAATATATAATTGTAAAATAAGGTTTTACTCCACACCTTTGTGTAAAATTGTTGAGAGAAATAATTATTTTATTACTTATGGTTTCATTAAATTTATTATTTGTTTGTTTCCAATTGTTGCTTTAAAGTTTTCACTTATTTAACATTATATATTAAATAACGTGAATAATACCATTACTTAATCTAGATTGCAATTATAAACTGCCTAAATTTTTTTATGAGATATTTTTCTTTTTTAAAATAAGTTTTTTTCATTTCTTCCACTTGAGTTGGAAAACTTTTTTCCTCCAGAGCAGGATTTTTCCCCATGGAATAATATTCTCTGTTAAAAACTGTAACCAATCACTATTGAAATGGCACAGGGATTAAAATCACACAAAATCTGACTATTTGAGAATAAAGCTCATAGCCTTGCTAAAGACAAAACATTTTAAATCAAACTAAATATTTTATTTTTTTGATGATGTCTTCTATCTTTGCAAACCACAATAATAATCAATTAAAGTGCGAAATATTTTTCTTCCTTCTTATTCAGTACATATTAATTTGTAATCCTTAATGTGCATAGTTTTTGCCTTAATTTTAAACAATGATTCTTAGAAATTTATAAATATCAAGGACATTTAGTACAGGTACAGAATCCCTTGTGCAATTCCTTTTGTATAATGATCATAAATAAAAATAATTATGAAAATAAGGCTTTGGAGAAAATAAATTTATTCTTTTCAGGGCATAAAATAAATTACTTTTGTAATAAACTTCAATCCCGCTTAAAATTTCCCTTATACTTTTCAACAGTTATCACACTGTCACCCTACATTTTTGTTTTAGATCAAACGAAACTTAAGTTATTTTCTCCTTTTAGTTTTCTTAAAAAATGCAGATTTTAAGTTTACTTTATTTCATTAAAATTGTAATTTTTTTTTTTAAATTTTAAGTAAAAGCCACACCATTGATTGAGTCGACAAATTACTTTTGATACATATTAAGTTAGAGGGATAATTATGATTAATTTTCCTTGAATTTTATGAAATCCAGAACCAATCGATTCTTCAAAATTTTGATTTTTTTTCTTCTTATTTTCGATTTTTTTTTATTAAAAATTGTCTATTAAGTTAAATCAAAACCCTACCACAAAAATGTTAAAATCATCTTTTAATATCAGAAAAGCTTGATTTTAATAATATATAGTTAAATAGCACTAGATGCAATAAATTAAACTTGGCACATAATCAGAAACCAAATAGTCCTCTTAAGAGTGTTTACCAGAATATACCTTGAGAGCTCAAAAATAAAAGTAATGACCAACAATTACATATATTTTTAAAATCTGCGTGAAAAAAAGTATATATTAAGGGCCGCAAATTAATATTTAAATGAAGCAAAAATAAAACTATCAAAATCGAATCAATCTAATTTTTATGAAGGTGAAACTGAAAACATCAAAGACTTAACACCTACAAGCTCCATCAAGCAATCAAACTGGATTTAGTGTTTTTCAATCAGCTTTCTCGCGAGTAATTCAACAGTTTTTGACCTGCATCACTCACATATCAGCTATTACTACATATTTTGGTCTTCATTTTTAGTAATTTTTAAAAAAATATATTAAGAGCAGTTATTATGGCACAGCTCAAATTAGAGATCCTGTATTATTTATCTATATCCACTGCTTTTAGCGAAAAGTAAATAATCATTTCATTTACTTCTTATTAATTTTATAGAAGCTCTTTTCCTTTAGTAATTAATGACTAAAGAGCAATAATAAAATTAATAAAAAAATTTATTTGTTTTATGAAAAAAACTCAGAATTTCATGTATTAATTAACGAAAAAAATTAAAAAAGTTGAAAAAAATGTTTCTTATTTATGCAATATAATAACTTGAATGTCATATTAAATGTATATCTTTCTAGTTTCAGGATTCGATGCTTCTTCTTCCCTGGTTGTACACATTTGCTGTAATGAGTGGTGGATTAATAATATGCCTTTTATATCAAACATCCAAGCTGTACAACACTCTTAAGGCTAAAAAGGAAAATGGTTTTAATTTAGAAATGTTAAATGTATCTTGATTAGAAAAGCACAAGTACATTATCTACCGGTTGGTATCACTGTTTAGTTATAATATGAACCTATTAATACATTTTTAAATTTAAATAATCATGAAAATGCAAATTGTTTAATAACAGTAGTTAAAATAGTGTGAAGTGATTTAAATTTTTTAAATATAAAATAGTATTTAAGCTGTTTTTGGAAGCTTATTAACAGTAATAGTGGTGTACTTTAGAAAAGTATTAACTCATTAATACCTTCTCTTAATATAGATCATTCAATGTAAACTAGGGATTGTTCCCATTTTAATTTTGATAAAATTTTGTAATGCGTGAGCTATTAAAATAGATTCAGCTAAGTTCTAAACTAAAATTGCAATAACTTAATTGAATTTTTTGTGTATCTGCCTTTCAGAGAAGCAAAAATTTTACATTAGAATTTAGAAACAAGTAAATATTTTATAACGAAGTTAAGGAAATGTAAGTTCTTTATGCTTAGCTTATTTTTAGTTTAATTTTTCTTTTGGAATCAAAAATTATAAATAACAAGTTAGAATTTACCATGAAAAAAAAATTTTTTAAATAATTTTTTCATTTCTTGCAAGGAATTTTTAACTTAAAAAGAATCCTGTCACAGAGAATTACAACTTATAGGTAACATTTTAATGACTTTAAGTAAGAAGAAAATCTTCCTAAAACAACAAAAATTTTATTGTAATTTTATAATTATGTAGCTAACTAAAAATATACAGGGGTTTGACAAAATAATGCTAAGATTCCAAAACTAACTAATTTTTTCCTATTTCTCAAGAAATACTTAGTTATTTTAAAACTTCATAAGTGTTTAAATCACGTGATTTCTTATACATATCAATAAAGTTTAAATGTTTCAGATATCGGCAATAAATTCCGAATAAAGAAGAATTTTTTTGAACAATCTAAGCCGAAAAATACAAAGTATTATAACTCATGTCAAATAACTGCACAAATTTACATATAGACCTAGCCTAGCTAGCGGCTTTTTTTTATTATTATTATTTTTTTGAATATTTCTTCAGTTATAGTAAGAAAAATTATGAATATTTTTATAAACTAGTTTTTTTGACTTACCTCCATAAATAACTTTAAGCTGAGTTAACGCAATTTTGTGCAATTTTTTCAATGTAATTAACATGAGTTACAAGCTTATGGCTGTATTTTTCGGTATAGGATTAATCAAAAACATTTTTTTTTTTATAATTTATTGCCGGTCCCTCAAACCTTACACTTGATAATTTTCATGACTTAACACTTAAAATAATTCTCTTTCTTGAGAAATTTAAAAAAAATTAGGTAGTAAGAAGCGTTTTCTTTATTTCGCCCAACCCCTGTACTTCCTGATACACGCTAGTTTTTATTATAGAATGTATGACATTGGCATCTTTAAAAAAAAGTCTGAGATTTCAGTTTTACATCATCAATAAATTTGAATTCTGTTTTCTCTATAAAATAAGATGAATATTACTATGTAACACAAATTTAAGGCACAGTTATAAATACTTTTATCTTTGCTTTATTACAAAAATTATATTTACAATTTCATACAGTGGTCATTGCATAGATTTCTTTATTTGTATTTTTAAATTTGCTAAATATGCAGAGTAACAATAAACATAATAAACAAAGACTTAAACCAATTATTTTAGGTACATTTCACAGATAAGGAAAACATATGAATAATGAATTTACTAATTATACAGTGGAGTCTCCCTACAATTGAATATTTAAAGGTTATCTAATTTTGAAGAAAGTTTGAATTGAAAATTGGTATTATCAAAGAAAATAACATAGGACTTGACACTTTTTAGAAAAGGACAATGAACTGCCAAAGATTTTATATTGTACAGATCAAGAGATTTGAGCAATGTAATGTACAGTGCACAGTAAAATAAAAAGGCCACCCTGAATAACTTTTACTTTAATGATCTTATTCATCCCGTTCCAGGACTCAATCTTAATTGTTCAAAGGGTGTGATCTCAAATATGTTAATTGATGCAAACGATATTTTAAGCAACGAATTCAGACACAAATTCGTACTTTCTCTGAATAAACTTACCTTTTTTTCAACAGACTCAGATTTCGGGATTTGAGGGTCATAAATTCGAATTCGTTGAAAAAGAAGGTATGTTTCTTCAGAAAAAGTACGTTTTTGTGTCTGAATTCGTAGCTTAAAATATTGTCTGCACTAAGTAATTAGCATATGAGGCCACCTTCGAGATAGTCCTAGAATGTGAAGGCTCGATTATTAGATCCAAAGTTATTCTGTGTGGTCCGTTTTGTATTTTGTACACTGCACAACTTTTTAGATGTAGAAAGTTAACATAGTGAATATTTTTCAAGTAAAATACAGTAGGTATATATTACTAGAAATTGATGAATTTTCTTCACTTTTAAGCATTTTATTTCTATAATTATAATAATAAATTTATAGTATGTGATGTATTAATTTTTAAGTCATATCATACTGCTACTCATTATATACTTTTCACTTAAATAACTGAAAACATCTCTAACCTCTGTATAGTGGAACAGTATAGCAAATTTTTCAACTGGAACCAGATTATTTAATTATAGAAAGACTTCACTTAACTCATAAAAAAATTTTGTGCATTTAACAGCAAAAAGTAAGAAAATAAAATTGCAAAAATGTGCAAAATGTTTGTACACAACTGAAATAAAAAAATACATAACCACATATGCCAGAGAATACTAAGTAAAAATAGTGCAATCAATATTTCTTAAATAACTTTAAGGAATGTTTAAAGCAAGTAGTTTGCCTAAACAATATTTTAGTCTTTAAACATAACTTTTAAAATAAGAGTAATCATAAGGTATAAAATTGAAATTTATTCTAAAACAATGTTTAAAAGTCACAAATATTTAAATCTTATTAAACATTTCAGTTTTGCATAGTTTTATCAGTAGGAAAAACGGTGGAGATTGTAAAACAGAGATTGCATCAATCAATAGAATCTTTTATATCACACTAATTGAGTAAAGTTAATGAGTAATCATGAAAATGCATCCAACTGCATCAAATTAGCAGTAAAATTAAAAGGATTTCCAAATATTTAAAAATTATGGTACAGCAGTGAGATCATTAACAATAGAATTTTTGCTTTTAATAATGTGGAAAACTCTTTCAGAAATTTAGGCCAATGTACGAAATAAATTTATGGACAACATAAAGTGACAATGCATTTGAGGAGGATATTCTCACCCAATATCATCTATAAATTAATTTCATGCATTAATTCAGATTTCTAGAAGTTTCCACATCAATATAAAAAAATATATATATTAATTTGGACCCATATTCGTAAAACATCATTATAAAATATAGATATATTAATTTCTTAAACTTATTCGGAAATCATTGATATTTGGTTTTACAGTCAATTTAAAGTTTGCTACTCTTTAAATCTAAATTTGCTTCAATTAGTTCAATGTAACCTCTTTTATCAAATTTTATTCCCTCTGCCAATTTAACTAACTTTCGAAGGAGAACTTATATGACACCATTACATGTTAATGTTTTAATAAAACTTTGCTATTTGTGATTTTTGAACAATTTTAAATTTAAGTTTCTTGGCATCTATTTCACAAGTGATAAACACTTTAACTATATAGTTAAATTTTTTTTTTTAAATAATGATAAATATCCACTATTTTAACAAAAGGAAAAAAAATGCAATGTTATTTTGAGAAGCAAAAAGATCATTTGAAGTGACTTTTCATAACAGAACCAGCATTACAGGATAAGGTATTTCCTGAACCTAGTTTCTTCTCCATATCTTGTAACTGTTTGCAAAGCACCTGCACTTTCTCAGTGAGCTGTTCTTTTGTTTCCTATAAAACAAATTAAAACTTTACATACAAAAACTTTATAAATTTAAGTCTCTCCTGTCGTTAACAAAGAGTAATCAATCTCATTAACCAAATATATAACCTTTAATATTCATAAGCTATAATTAAATAAATAACTGACTCTTACATCAAAATTGCCAATTTTTTCATTTAATTTAAACAGACTTTAACACTTATTCGTAAAAATCAATAGTACATTATTTTATCTGATTTTGTCTTGAAAATCTATATTAATTTTTGATTATGTTTCTATTAAACACATAAAAGAACATTAAATTACTGATATTATAATATCAGTAATTTAACTATAGCAAAGAATATTGTTTTGGAAGTAGTTCTTTTTTAATGGTATAGATAATTCAGCTCTACACATACATGAAAGTTTTTAAATTTCTACACAATTTGCAGAGGAAAGAAATTAGGTATGTTTGAGAACACTTACAGAAGAAGAGGGATGTTTTAATTTTTTGGTATTTAACTGTTCATATAGTCTCGAATAAATAACATTTTTGTAAAATTACCTATATACTTCTTAATAATAAGTTTTTTGGCGAAAAATAATTTTGAAATTTCCAAAACAAGATCCTGGCAGGAAATATCAGTCAACGAAAGTTTAAAATAATTATAAAATGCATTAATTACAAAACTTTGTTCGATTTTGTCTGTTAATTACGCTTAATTTGAAAGATAATTTTAACATATCTTTCTTACATCTTAAATAATTTGTCTTAAATAAATGAGGTAAACTGATTCAATTACACAGTTCCTACTGAGTTTATTTACCTATTGAATAACATTGGGAACCAATATTTGCTGAAAGAAAGTCACCAACTATTAAGTTGCAAAAAAGCTTTAAAGAAAGAGTAGAAACAGGGATTAATTATAAATATAAATAAGTTAATTTTTATATTAAACTGCCAGAACTTTAATCTTTTGCATTGAAATAGTTACTAGTTACTTTAATGTAACTAATAATAATAAAAAAAAGGTTTTATATCAAGGAATAAGAATTCAAAAAGATGAAGCTATTTTAAGTCAAACTGAACTTTTTAACAGTTAATACAGTCGAACCTGTTTATCTCGAATCTCACAGGAAAGGCAAAAAATTCGAGATAGAGAGGTTTCAAGTTATACAGGTACTATAAAGAAATTAAATTTAATTAAGAAATTTGATTAAAAGTGCTTTGTTTTTAGTAGAAAAATATAGACATTTCTTTAAATTAATTATACCACATACATCTATTTACATAACAGTTTTTTAACATACATTTAACACTGAAAATAATAAATAAGATTTTTGACTGATAACCTTATTTGTTTCAATTATTCTTTTGAGGTTAGAAAGATCGCAAATTCCTCATAGATCGTTTTCTATAGTTCACTTTATCCTTTGATCCATTGGTTGCAATTTTGAGGTCAAAATGAATTTCTATTCTTAGCTTTCTTATCTATGTTGAAAAGCTAACCCCTGATGGTCACTACTCATTAACCCCTCACTTACTGCCAGAATCATTGTATTCCTTACTAGTTAAGGAAGTGCAGGGATAGTGATTGAAATTTCAAGAAACACCCCCAACCTGTTCATCCTTACTTCCTGTGGATTCACGAAATTCATCTCTGTCTACGAGTTCTGCTGATGAGGAAAGTTTTGACATTTGTGCTCTATAATTAGAAATTCGAGAAATGGAGGTTTTGAAGGAAAAAAAATCGACATAAACATGGAAAATAAATTTATTTTAGACAGTAAATGTAGGGAATTTTAAAAATTTCGAGATATAGAGGTTTTCAAGATAAAGAGGTTCGAGATAAACAGGTTCAACTGTATTAGGTTGCGAAAGCAGTTCTTCCAAATTGAAAATATACCAGATCATGTAAATTATTTTTAATTGAAATTCACATCTCTCCCTAAAACTATTAATGGGGCACATCACTGTCGGAAAAACATGCGATTTGATTTACATAAAGTAAATTTATTAAAATCAATTTACTTAATTTATAGAACTAAACTAGTATGACCATCTCCGTATTTTCATTTGTGCTTTAGTCTCCATAGTACAAAGTATACTAAGTAACTATCCCATTTACATAAGTATTGACTATTTTTACGCATAAAGAAGCACTGATAGTGAGAAGACAGAAACAGAACTTTGTTATCAAGAAAATAAGTATTAAGTAAATACTACATGACTTTAAAGTGCTTAACATTCAGGTGAGTAAAAGTGCAACTCTAGAATTTTCAAAAATATTTTCAACCCTTTCAACTTATTATAATTTAAAAATAAATGAAAGTAAATAGAAAGCTAAAAATCTAGACACATTTAATGTATGTGACTAACCTCCTGAGCTTTGACAAGAAGGTTCATTTCCCTTTTTAGTTCCGCCAATTCTTTCTTAGAATCTTCAATAGCACTGAACAAGGCAACTGGGTTGAGCTAAAAACAAAAATAATTATTAAAAGAATTTGTCTTGATGAAAGAATGTGAGAAAAAATATTTAAGAATTTAAGTGCATTAGTTCGGTTTAAAGCCCTTCTTCAAAGGTTTTTTCATTGTGTGAAATAAATTATTTTTAACCTTTTGTGAGTTGAAATAATTACTGATGATTGTTAAGTGAAATTTTGCAGCACCATCTATGGTGGAAAATAATATATAAGGAAAAGCCACAATTTTCTTTTGAAATGTGCAACAGTGCATAGCTTGCTGTATAAAAATATGCTAAAATTTAAGAATTATTCACTGATTTTAATGACTTTCTTGCTTCTTAACAAAAATAAATATAAAAAAAACTAGATTTATGATATTCAAAGGGAAAAAAACAAGAAAAAAATTAATAATTCTTTAAATATTTCACATATTTTAAGCCAACACATTTTTTTAGCAAAATAATGTATATAGTATTTAACTTTGCTTCAAATGCAATCCTCCTACATGAAACTACACTGAATTATATGAGTATCAATTATTACCTATTTAAGTCACAAATTAATATTTTGGAAACACTTTGCTTCATTTTATTAATTAAAATATATTTTACAGAACTTAGATACCAAATTTTAGATTTCAAGTATTCTAAAAAAATTATTAAAGCCACTTGAGTAGCTTTGGTAAAATTTAACCACGTTTAAAAAATAATTTAAACCATAAAAATCAAAATTTGATAACTAAGTTCCATAAAAAAAAAAATTATGAATGAGAATTATAAAATTTATTCCATGATAAAATTATAAAATTTATTCCATGATAAATATTAGTAATTTAATTAAGAAATTTAGATTCTGGTAATCCCTATAATTTAATATAGGAAGCCTTATTAATATATAATAGCAATATCTGACTCTCTTAACACATTGAACTGATATTAAAATCTATTTGATATTCTCTCAAAAAGAGCTTTGAGAAGGGCTTTAAGTAAAAAAAGTTACCTTAATCGGAAAAATTAATAAAAACTTGATGAAAAACAGTGCGTTTTTTTTTAAATAGCAGGCTTCTTATTTCAAGGCTTTTGAAAATATATTTATGATTATCTTGGGAATAAAACATTAAAAGCACTATATATGAAAAATAGCTCTATGCAAAACAAGGAAAACAAATATACTCATTGACAGTTAGTTAAAAGTTTAGTTTAAACATAAAACTTCAGAAAATAACATTAAAATAATAATTTAATGTTATATTTTCTGATAATGATGTTTAATAATGTTTATAAATAACTAAATATAACACAAAACATTTCAGAGAAAGAATTTGACCTAAATAACTTAGTTAAAGTAACTAAAGATATAAATCAACGAGCCTAGCCTGGTAAGTCATAATAAATGTTCATAAAATAGCAATATTCTATTGAATCTAAGTATACATGATACAAAATTGATTGATAAATTAAACTTAATTTTCTCTAAAAAAATCATAAAGTTTGATGGAAAAAAAAATACTTATGGACTTCAAAAGTTTGTATCTGTTAAAGATCTACTTTTAAATCCAGCTTCAAATTCTCAAAATTAGTTTTATAATGTAAATTAAAATAAATTATGTTCCAATTCAATTATATTTCAAAAATAGAATTGGTAATTTAGTAAAAGAGTGTAAGTCGTGAGTAGGTATTATTGTATGAATGTATTTGGAAATTTACTTGAAAAATGTTTTTAGAAATGAAATTTATTACATTAATTTAAATTTAATTTTTTTAAAAATTAATCTATTACTGTGTTTAAAAGCATAAAAATTATATATATGAAATGAAATTAATTGAACAACAAAAAACTGTAAAAAAGAACTTTTTTGAAGAATAGAACAATTAAACTGTTTGTTTGGATAATTAAATTTATTTTTTCTTTCATTACAAAAAATTAAATTGAAACAAAATATAAATATTTTATAAAATAATATTTTTAGAGAATAGACTAGAAATACCTACTACTAGATAATTCAAATTAAGTACATTAACATTCATAAACATAGATGTAAGAAATTTGAAGATAATAAGTGAAATTGAAAAATTTATTCTCCAAATTTTGCAAAATCTGTTAAATTGTAAAAGAAAAAAAAAATTCTAAGATATTAGAAAATGTCATTTCTAATTAAAATTATCCATAATCAAATGTTTCAATTCTTTTTATTTATAAAGAATTATAATTTATATTTCAATGGCGATTTCTTAAAATAAATCATGTTACATAAATATGCTTTTTAAATTTTTTTCAATTCTTACCATTTAAGAAGATTAATACTGTACTAAAAATGTGTGTGCATTACAAATTCAGATTTTGCTAAGTAAAACTAATAATACTGAGACAAAATTATTTTCTATCACAAATTACTCAGAAGTAAAATGTGACCCTCTAATAGGCAATGCACAGTACCCTGCTTCAAAATCGAAAATCTTCAAATGTTTTTATTAGTGTGCTGCAAAACTTTAATCAGGTGTTTCTCAATTCAAAACAGTAGACATACATACTCATTCTTTTAATTTTTGTACAAAGTTTAAATAGTTCTTATATCAAAACAGAATAATTAAGTTATCAAGTGATAAAGATTGTACACTCTTAGTTTGGTTCATTGGGTTTGCAGAAAAATTTAAAAGGTGGTGCAGATGCTACAATTGAGTGAATGTTTTATCAATGTTTAACTTTATTAAATTTTTCAATTAATGTGTTATTTTTTTATTTTTCTGAATATATATATAATACAGAAATTTTTTTCATAGAGAATTTTATGTTTTAATCAGGATAAAAGGTGAGAGAAAGTAATTTATGCTGTTTTATCATAATTAGGGATAATAATTTAAATAGTTACTGTACTGTTGGATTCAAGTAAACTGTTAAAGGAAATTTAACTTCATTATTATTTATAACAGGGTGCGTAGCCAAATCTCTCAACAAAAAATAAGCACCTTTAAAGTACTTTTTAAACACTCATAAAATATTTTTAAGCACTATATGCATTAACAAAACGTAAAATAATTTTCTAAGATTTTACATGATCATGATAAAATAACTAGTTTCTGACATAGAATTCTTTTCTTGATTATGATTATATTAGCCACCATAAAAAGATTGAGAAATTTTTCTGTTCGATTTCAGAGGGTGGAAAATGAAACCTGAAATTGAGAATATCTTGCAAAATGCAGCAGAGTCACACATGAGAGTGCAAGAATCTCACTGAATGCAGCTCAGTAGAAGTATTTCATCAAACTTGTAACATGATTGGCGCTACCATACGTTACGGACCGACGGTAAGCTGAAATGGATAGTAGTGGAATGAATTGTAAAAACGTTGAATGGAACAATGAGAAAACCACACTTTTGCATAATTCGTAGAGAAAATCGAAATCGTAAAGAAAAACAAATCTTACTCTCGAAAAGGGAAAAATTAAGCACTTTTTAAAAACACCCCACGAGAAAAGCACCTTTAAGGGCTTTTAAAAAACGAAATTAAGTAGCTTTAGGCACTTTTTAAAAATGCTACGCACCATGTTTAACAAGTATATTTAGAACACTAAAAACTGTTTCAATTAAATCATTCAATTAAAGTACTGATTCAATTAAAGAATCTAAGCATGCAGTGCTATGTATACTCACCAAAATAATTATGTCCACGAGATCCAGCCCTCAAGAAAATTTTGGAGCAGAGCAGGAGAACGAAATTTGACACTGAAAATGGCTTTAAGTACCAAATTCTTTCTCTGAAACATATAACTAGAGCTTCATTAGAAAAAGCTCAGTTACACAGGAAATATCAATAGTTAATCTCTGTCAACAATAATGGGTGATGAATATTTACAAACTGTTAAAAATGCTCATATATAAAAATAGTCCTGTACTACAAATAAAATATATATCCTTAAACAACAAGTTCAGAGAAATTTTGAAAATGTCCTCAATTGGAACTAACTAGTTCTCTATAAGAGCTTAACTGATATCCTCTGCAGAAGATGAAACACATATGGACAAATATTTACATTGAATAATTTACATGGTGCTCAATAAATAATGCTTTATGATACAGAACAAATAAATTTTAGAAGTGAGATCTCGCATTAACTTTCAGTGTCTGAATCATTTGATATGCTGGTAGATTCCCCTGTCACACGACACCGGTGCAAAATAGCATTTTCAAAAGCCTTTTTTACAGCTTTCCGCTCAGCTGCTTTTTTGGACTCAACGAGTCTCGCTTTGTCTAAGTTGGAATCGACACCTAAAGGCTCCAATTTATCTCGAGGTAACCACTGCCAAGTTCTCTTAGTATCAAAGAATAAAACTAAATAAACATCTGACTTATAATTAGCTTTTAAAGCTACAACATCATCTGGTGGTATTGGTATTGGCACACCATTATGAAAATATCCAGAATTTGGTATATCTGGACTAATTATCAAAGCTGGATACCAAGGATATCCTCGGCATTTAGCCCAGACTAAATCTAAGGGCTGAAGAGGAATTTGCTGAAGTTCTTCTGTTCTTGCACTAACAGCAGCAGAAACGGGCTTTTTATCTTTTGATTCTTCCTCTTCGTCTTCATCATCAGTTTCATATTCAGATTCTTCTTCTTCCTCTTCTTCAGAACTACTGTTCTTTAAAGAATTATTATCAGAATCAGTACCATGATCTTTTGTATTGGATCTGTATACTTTGAAACTATCAGTTTGTGGTAAAGTTGAAAAAGGTGATAAACAAGAGGAAAGAGAGTTATGCAGTGCAGAGGATTTTCTTCTGGTAAAAACTTCTCCCTCTGTCGTCATGCTGGTTGTGCGGTTTTTCTTGGGACTTTTCTTTGCTGGTATAACATCAGTTTCAGACTGTGAACGACCTTGAGCTCTTGTAGATTTGCTACGAGTTTCCCTTTCTTTCAAGTCAAAAGATTTGTCGGTTTCAGCTTCACTAGCTTCAGAACTAAATTCTTTAATGCTATCCCTTCTAGTTGCCATAGAGCGTCTAGTTCTAGATGCTAAGATTGCTTCCTGCTTTTGAAATCTTTTATGGTGCATTACTGTAGGACTTTCAGTTTGATCTTCAGGTATGTTTGCAGATATCTGGGGTTTCAAAACAGGAGGAGATACAGCTTTTGTAGACTTGGGTGATATTGATGAAACGGAAGGACTTTTGACAGCTTTCTGAACCACCTGTTGAGATTCAGATGAAGTAGATGAACCTTTTGGAGATTTTAACAATGTAGGAGGAGGAGACAAATTTTTAGCATTTAATGATTTTAAACTATTCTTAAAGCTTTTCTTAGGAGGTCTGCCCACGCGAGGTGGCGGCGAGACCACATCTTCATCGGCAGAATCAGTTCCTGGATTTCTGAGATTACGTCCATGGAAAATTGCTTTAGAAGAAACAGTTTTCATATGATCAACACTGCATTTATCTTCTTCATCTGTATCAGTAAAAACCATATTTTGACTTAGCCCTTCTTTAGCAGCTCTTCGAAGAGGTGTACGTAACATTTTTTTCTCCTTCACTCTATTATCTTCCTTAACTTTATTTTTAACGTTTGGGAGACTACCTTCATCAACTTCAGATGAAGAGTCTTGCCATTTCTGCCTATTTCTAGTTTTATTTAAAGATGCTTTAGGCTTGACATCACACTCAGAAATGTTTGGTTTAACATCACTTTCACTGGTGCTATCTTTTATTTTTGTTCTATTTCGAGTAAAATTTCTGGGACTAGCAACAGCAATTTTCTTCTGGGATTTAAGAGAAGAAGGTCTCCCTCGTTTTTTAACAGCACTGACCTCTTCAATTTCATCTTTTACTTTGCTTAAAAGATTGTCTTTGAGTTCAGGAGAAAGCGTTAAAGACTTAATGTCACCTGATTTAATTTCTTTCTTTGTATTAGGTGTTTGATCTAAAGCTTTTAAAGACGAGTCATCTAAATAATTAGGCTTAGAATCACTAGAATGAAGTTTAAAACCAGATATACTGCGATTTCTTTTACGTTCAATAGCTGCTCGTAATGAAATTTTTCTTCGCAATATTACTGATTCGGTGCGAAGTCGTTTTATTCTTCTTGTCCTTGACACTCCAGGTTTCATTTTATAAGCCTCATCCAACTTGTTTAGACATCTATCAAGTTGCCTCTCTGGCGTTGAACGAGATTCGTTTTTACATTCTTCAGAGCCATAGTATTGAATTTCACTCTTAGCTCGAGTTTTCTGTTCCAGGAACAAACCGGTTTTAAAATCAAAATTTATAACCATAAACTTTCGGGCTTCACGTAAAACATGTCCACCTTGCTCTCTCATTTTTAGAGCTGCTTTGTAAAAAACCGTATCTTTTGAATTATATGATAAACAATTTTTAATCATCAAATTAAAATCATTTTCAAAATTGTCAAAGCTATTATAACTGTATGAGTCTACTTTTGCTAACATCGAAGATAAATCCATAGGCTGTTTTATATAATCTAAATAATCAGGTACTTCATTTAGATCAACAGGTTTGGCAAATATCTCCCCTATATCCTTTTCTTTTAATTGATCTACAACTTGACGGAACTTCACAATTAGAGGCTGAATCTGCATTTCAGTAGCAAGCTGATGAGCTCTAATGTACTCACGTTTTAATTTCTCACGTTTCCGTATTAATTCAACCAATAGCCTAGCTCGCTCTAAATCTTGACGTAATTTTTGCCAATATTGCAACTGTTCACCTAAAGAAGCAGCATCTTTATCAAGATCGGGATCTCGCCTTGATGTTTGAGATGTCTGAAGACGACGCAACAATGGCACACCATTTCTAGACTGCCTTTTGAGAATCCAGTAACTTAGCAGTCTATCTAAAAATGCTTGTTTTTTCGGCATTGAAACCATGCTTGCAATCTTAGTTAATCTTTCTGGAGGGATTGTAGGTAGAGAAACAATTGGAACAGCAGTACGCTTCTCTGCTAGGATTTTTCGAGCTTTCCTCATTTTCTCTCTTGATTTAGCTTTTGCTTTAGCTTTTTTAAAAGTGTCAGTTTTACTGTTGTCATCATCTTGACTAGTATCCATATCTGCTGGAGCATGAACATCACAATAAGCAGTTTTACGTACATTATAAGAAGTGCCATTTGCATTATTTTCTCTAACAGCTTCCATTCGCATATAAAGACCTGCCTGTTGAGCACAGGTAACATGAAATGCTGTGTAACAGTTGGCTTTATGGCATTGAATGCAAGCTCCAACACTCCTTTGTTTACAAATATAGCAAGACAATTTCCATCTAGCAGGTGGAATGTTTTCTATACTGTCTAACGGTTCTAAAAATACTGTGTTTGCAAAACAAACCTCCGGTATCCAAAGAGCACAAACCACATGAGCCCATCTTCCATCATCAGTTTGTTTAAATGCACCCCCTTTATTAGGACAAAGTACACAATCTACTGCTCTAGAGGGTGATTGAAGACACCTTCGACACAACCACTGGCCCTCAGGTATATATGGGACACCATAACACTCCTGATGTACTGCTAGGTTACACATATCACAAAAAAGAATTGCATTGGAGTTCTGGCATTCACCATCATTGCATATACAACAGACAGCATCTTCATCAATTGAAGGATTGGGATCTTTCCCAGTAGTTTGACTTTGAAAATAAGATTCCTTCTCAAGGCGATCCATGAGAAGCTCAAAAGTGTCAGGCGTCACTTCAGATAAATCATCAACTTTACGTTTTTCATTCATAAATTCCAGCCAAACACAATCCTCCTCATCCATATCATACTCTACATCTTCATCCAATTCTTCCAAAGATTTTTCTATAAAACGATAATAAGCTGTAGGCATAGGGGGTGCATCAGGAGCATTATAATCTGAAATAATACGATAAGAAGCTTCAGGAAGCTTTGGTGTATTCACAGGAGGTGGTTCTTTATGTTTTTTAGAAGCATCAGAATGACGATTGGATTTAGTAACTTTAGCTTTGGTGTGTTTCACTTCCATTTTTTCATGTTTTTGTTCAGTTTTTTTCTCAGTCTCAGTACCATCATGCAAAACAAAGTCAATTGGTTCACAAATGTTCAACTGATGAACATGGCCATTTAAATCAACTTCAACGACTTTTTGCGGTTCATTATAGCGTAAACTGTCACGAGGACTAGGTGAAACTTGCAGAGGTGAGGGAGATCTACGGTTGGCACGAGGATGCCATTTATTTTTCTTTTTTCTGATTTTAGATGAGGATGTGGAAGGAGACTGTTGAATTGGGGGATTGTCATGATCATAATTGTACAAATGAAATTGAATTCCTTGAAAACTTTTATAAATTTTTCCACATGACTTGACAGGACATTCATAAGGTGGCTTGGTTGCTCTTAAGTTTTGGCAAAATGTTTTAACATCAAAATCTAAGCCCATTTTGAAATATCAAGGGCAATACATTTCAAGTGTAAAGCTCCATCTTTTTAAGCAATTTGCTTAAAGCACCAATCCAATCACTTAATGAGAGAAATTTAGGAAAGTCAAAGGAGCACATACAATGATTCAAATTATATGTTAAAACCAACCTGCATTCCAGATTGCTTGGTCAACTCAGTTTCAAGCTGAATTTCAATAGAGTCAAGAGAATTTTCAGCGCAGGAAATCTGAAATAGAAATTTTTATTGAAATTATTAAAAAACACATGTAAAAAATTTACTTGAACATAAATATTAACCAGTTAGCAGATAAGAAAAAGAAAGAAAGAATGCTGTTTGTGAAAACTGTTTGCAATCACATTAATAATCTTCCTAACAGATGCTTATGAAAGCACTAATATAACTTTTAATAATGAATCTTCATACACATTTTCATATATATTATTTCTAAACTATGTCTCCCAAAACATAGTTGGAAGCTATAACTGAAAAGACATTTAGTAACAGCAATATAGGAAGAAATTTTCTTAATTTATTTAAATAATGTATAATAATAGAAATTTATTTAAATAATGTATAATAAAAAAGAGTTCGGAGCCATTAGTAAAAATTGTTTGAGGAACGGATATAGTGAGCTCCCGGTTATAGTGAACCGAAATTTCGGTGCCTTGAAGGTTCACTATACTGTATTACAGTAAGTTATACAGTTATTTTAGACTATTGTATAGAGTCAATAACATTAGTTAGCAATCCAGTGTTTTCATCATAGAAAAAAAATGGGTGAGAATTTCTCGCCCTTTCTCAAAAACAGGGTGAGATTTCAGAAAGTTAAGTGAGATTTCCAAAATCTTAAAAAACACAAATAGACTTGGAAAAAAAATCATTTCTTTTATTATAATACATTTTTAACGTCTTCTATTTTTTAAAGCATTGAATATTCTTGCTGCATCAGCATAGAAAATTTTGCCTTTACTAGGTATTTGTCCCTCTTACATTAGTGCATAAAAAATTTGAACGTCTTACATGAAAAAACTTTACCTATGGTAAACACGTGGTTGCAGAGAAATGTGTTCTGAAAGGGGTTCCGTGGTTCGGTTGTATTCTGTTGTTCGAAAAGGTTCTAAATAATACTGGTAAATAGGGAAGCTAGATAACGGAGCAAATGTTGAAAATAATGAGAGATCCAGGAAGAAAAGTGAAACGGATTTTATTCTAAATAGCGTAATTCGAAGCTTCTTCCAAAATGCTAGAAATTCGCGAATTTTGAAATTGATTTATAGAATGCGCAAATTTCTCGCAGTAATAATTTTTTAATGCGAGAAAAGAAAAAAATATGCGAGATTCTCGCGTTCTCGCGCTGTAGTGAAAACACTGAATCAATGCACCTCCTTATTTTTAATTTTGGTAATAAGTACAGATTCAAATTTTAAAAAAAGTGTTAATAAGTTAAAATTAACAGAGAAAAGGTAACTATCCATTTATAACTGTAAAAAATTTGCCATACTGTTACTGATGCCAATAATGCTTGATCAATTTTTGTCCCACTTTTATTATAAAAATTGGTGTTTTCTTAATATATACTAATATTGGTGTCAAGATAACTATTTTAGATACTGTGTAAATAGGATTCTTACGACCTAACGAAAGGAATAAGCAGACTTAGATAAAATTGAAAACTTTTTATAAACAGAAAATCTCTATTGAAAAACTTTATGCAAGCAAATATAATTACAAACAACTGCTTTGTAAAAAAGAATTCCTAACAAACTTCAAAGCTAATCATCAAAATGTATCATGTGGTTAACAAAAAAAATATGCTTCATAGTGGTGTCATAAATTTAATTATCAGGGGTCTGTCTCGGTTTTTCTGAAAGGTACCTATTTTGAGAAAATTTACACATAATTTGAGAAAATTAAAAATTATAATGAAAAAATCAACACAAAAATATGGTAAAAATAAGAATTTATCGTTTCTTATGGCATACAAAAATAAAATTTTAAGAAAAAGTATTTTGTGAAACTACTGTTTTTCCTAAAGTTGAATTCGTGAAGGTACCGCTAAACGGTATAGTAAATTTGGCCCAGATGGACCCCTAATTATAGTCTAGCTTATCCATTTTTACTATAATGGATATTAGATATAATATAATGAGAGATACAAGATTGCTTGCAGGTAACTTTTGCCCGTGTCAAACACTGTCAAATGAGTTGAGGAGTTAAAATCAATTTGAAGAATTGCCAATTGAAGTTGCCCTGGCAGATCATGATACGGAATATACCCCAAATATCACATTATTTATGAAGAATGTCTAACCCATTACGCTTAAATATTTACGAATAAATTTTTAAATATCATATTTATGAATTTGCGATACTTACAAATTTACTAAAAAATGTACAAAAAATCATCTTTATTTCAGTTTAGCCAAAACTTTTCACATACTGTGGGCATTAAACAAATCCTTGTGTTTGCACGGTTCGGATTAGTGTTGTTCAGCGGTTAACACTAATCCGAATCTTACAGCTATAATTATCTTACAGCTTGGAGCATAAAAATATTTCAGTTATAACGCACATTTAAAAAAAAATAACAGAAATAAGTTTCTTTTTCAAAAATAACAGAGCCAATAAAATTCTTAATATAAATCAAGTATTATTTAGATTTCTGCAATGACAATTTAGGAAATAGTGATTAGAATCTGAATTTGACAGTACCAATTATAAACGAAAAATTAATACAGATTATTGCTTTAATATATTATCTAAATTTCCTCTTTTACTACAGACTGAATAGTTTTAGCATTTATGCCAACTAAACTTCATCACAAAATTTGTTATTTAAATTGATTCAGAACATTACCAAAATACGTTGGTTCGGGAAATCCATGACCAGTTTAAGCTTTATATTCAATATATAATCAGTTTTCGATCATAATATTTAAATATTTTTCAGAGGATGCTACTCTTGAAAGCTGTTTGGAATGGAAAATAGGTAAATAAAAAAAGTAAACAAACAATCCTTTTAACATTATTTACTGTTATAACTTTTTTTTATCAAATTTCAGGAAAATTTATTAAAGATTTTAACTAGAGAGAAAATACAAATTTTAAAAAAAAATTTACAGGTATGAAAGATAATTAAAATGAAAAAATAAAACACTTATCATTGTAAATTAGTCATACAATGATAGTGTTGTTTACAAGCATCCAAACATAAGCAAAAAGAACTATTTCCCACTACTAAAAATAAATTAAAATATCTCACATTACAGAAAATTCTTACCAAAGCTTCAAGTTTCTCAGCGACAATATCCATTGTTTAACTCTTGATTTATGTAGCAATATTCCAAAGAAATTTTAAAATTTCACTAGATTTTACACAATATTAAATACAGAGAATGCAGCCAGTTTTTCAATATTTCTATGGTATGGTTGTAAATACAGTTAAACTAAAGTTTTCATTCTTTCTGCAATTCAGAATAGCCCATAGATTATGAATCTCTAAATGGTTGGTTGAAAGTGATCCAAGAGGCGATTATGCAACTTCTTATGTCGTGTTCCAAATTTATAATCACACTCTCAAATTTGAACTCCAAATTAATAATTTGAAAATATAGCTAATCGCTGTACCTCATGCATGGTTTTTGAGAAATTTTATAATTGAAGAATGACTTTTTGCACGAAACAACCCTACCGAAAAGTGAAAACAACTAATTAGAGAAAAGTAAAGAATTCTATTTTATTCAATAAATGAATTCGAATATCATCCATCATTTTTCTTCTCAATGAACTACATCGAACCACGAAAAGAAATCTACGTAGGCAATAAAAATCGAGAAACAAAAAGTGCTACCACATATTTGCTATCACTCTTTAATTTTAAAAAGGTACTGTATTTCAGGTATCAAGGTGTGTATCATTAATATATTACGATGCAGATCTATACTATCTCTTGAAAATTGGCGATCGAAATGGGCTACAAGTGGTGAAGAGCAGAGCTCTTTATCTATGGCAACCCTTCACATGCTTTCACTAATAGCGTATGGAGAGTCATAGGAGAAGGAAGTACATGTAGTTTCTTGATTTTTAAATAGTAGTTAAAAAAAACTTTTTAGTAGGGGAAACTATTTGGAAGTGAAAATTATATTGAACATAGTTATAAAAGAAAGCTTCGAGGAAATTAAAAAATATATTTTGACAATCTAATATGAAAAATTAGGTAGGTACTTTATTTACGTCGCACTGGAGCAGCAGAATGGGCTATTGGCGACTGTCTGGGAAGAATCCCTACTGATAATCCGAAGGCATGCTATCGCAAATTTGATCCTCTGCGGAGGGGAACGAAAAATATTAAGAAAAGGAAAGTATTGTAGTACATTTCTAAGCGACTGAGAAGAAGAGGGGGAAGAGTCAAGAGGTAGAATCGGTTTTCTCCCCAGATGGCGTATTTAAGCGTTGTAATCGCGAAGGTGGCAAGTAGATTTTAAACTTACAAATGGGGCCTCCCTGGCCGAGTAGTATCGCTCGCCAAACGCTCTGTTGAACGTGGAGATGGCGGGTTCGAATCTCGCCGTAACCCTGGATGAACCTTTGTGATGTTCTTCTCTATATTACGCTATCTATTCTTCTACTTGACTAAGGTTTATAAGCCTTAATTGAGATACACGAGCCTGCAAATGTATGTTGTATACCAATAAAACAATAATTGCAAATTAAAAAAAAAAAAAGAGCATGTAGATGTTTGCCAGAGGATGGTTACGTGTTACACGTTTCGAATTTGTCCTTTTCTGTGATGTTTTTTTTTAAAGTTTCTCTTGGGCCGTTGGTTGTAAGTTGCCAAGACTTGGCGATAATTCTGCCACAGATCACCATGCAGAAATCTCCCACCATTTAACTACTAGCAATTGTTACCTAGTACCTTCTGTAACCCCAATCACAAAAAATGAAAAATAATGAATCATGTATTTATGGTTATAGATGGATTATCCAATTTATAATTTCTATGTTCAAGTCTACTAACTTTTCACAGGGATCAATGGATCATCCATTACATGTGCATGTATTCTCCAAGACAGGGTATGCAGACAAATTAGCGAAATAAAAGGTAACAAGCAAGGATAGATTAGATTTTCAACAGCTATACAGTAGATTCTTGCAACTATTATGTATTTACTTGATTAAAAAGTCATTCGAACTCGTTCTTAACAGTCCAAATTTAGATTTCAACTTCAATTGAGGAAATTCTCAGAAAAGTTCTGAAAATTTCCTCAACTGAATTTGTTGGGTTCTTACTTAAAGTCAGTAGAACAACAGTTAAAAAATCTATTGTTCAAATTCATCAGATTTGTCATGTAAAAAGAACTATTTTAATTTCGTTTGAATGATGTGTAATAAATCTAACTTGGCTTTTGTATTTTCTGCATCTGATCAAGATGAACACAAAATATTTACCAAATTAAACTGAAATGCAAGTTTTGAATCAATCCAAATTCGGTAAAAATCCTCAAACATAAAAATTATTAAACTTACAATACAGTTTGCCTGTATTGTAAGCAAAATTTCCTCAAAAATAAAACATTGTATATAAATATATGTTTGGAAAAAATAAATTTTTCTGGTATATTGAAAATTTTTAATGCAACAACAAACCATTTTGAAATTATCTTAATCAGATAATGGAAAATTCATGCCTTCACATGAATTTAACACTTTCTTTTAACCAAAAATTTAATTTCTTATATATCATATAAAAGGGCTCCCCCTTTTTTTGTCAAATTTGCAATTAAGAGGAATATTTTCATACATTTGTGTACCAGATGGCTTACTTTCCATAATGAAATATATATGTATATATCAGGTTAATAAAAAAGTTCTGCAACACCCCTTGGTGAAAGATCTCTTTTATGGCAATAACTAATAAAAAACCTGAAGTTCAGTTTTATCCAAAGTGATCTAGAGCTTAATGATGAAAGTTTAAACTAAGAGCACCAAAAAACAACACAAAATAAAAATTCATAAAAGTTAAAATTTTCCTAAGTGTTGCAAAACTTTTTTAACAATCTAATAGATAAAATTAGGGAGTTAGGAGAGACAAAAAAAACATGACTAAATAAAATTCTTTTTTTCTACTTCCCAACTTTTACATTTAAAAATATACAAAATTTTTAATAATTCTAAAGGAAAATTGTAAGATACGGTGCTTAAAAATATCTAATTGGTCTCAGAAAATCTCAAAAACTAATTTTACCTCCAAGAACTTTAGGGGCCCTAAAATACATAGGGACCATGCAGAGCCGGATTATACCTTTCGTAGGCCCTAGGCACAGCCGTTTTTGGGCCCTCCCCTCTTTTCAAAATATATGCTAAAATTTTCTTGCATATTTTTTTTTAACATTTTTATTAATATGGATTTTAATTTAAAAATTTGTTTATCGAACTTTATCTGCAATTCGACAGCATAATACAAGATTTCGTTGATTCCAAAAAAGTAATATCTTAGATCATAAGATTCTGCAAAATAATTTATTACCGAAAAATATTATATTTTTATACACCTGTTGTTTTTACAGCTAAATTATTTTTGTCAACAAATTTTTTTCTCCCAAGTTTTTCGTAGGCCCTAGGCATGTGCCTATAGGTTAATCCGGCCCTGGGACCATGTCTCAGTAGCCCCTCTTACTTACAACAAAAAAGTACCAGGTTGTTTTTTACAATATTCTGTTCAGTAAAAGGGCAAAGTATTAACTCCAGGATCTAAACCTGTCCAGATGTACAAGGAAACACAATAGTAAAAGAAATATTTATGTATTTCATTTGAATGAAATCACTCAGAATGCAGCATTATCAAAATTTTTAGAAATAAAAAAAAAAAGGTAAAAAAGAAACAGTACTTTTGTATTGTAAAGGTCGCCATCAGGGCTTGATAGCAAATTTTACTATGCAAAACCGTATGATTGGCAAAATAGAAGTACCATATAATTGCAGACTGTTTTAATGATTATGTTTATTATTGTTACTAGGAGACAAATATTTATTGTACATAGGAATGCAGAATATGTGACACAATAAGTAATAAGTTATTTTACTTGTTAATAAAGCCTAACAATAGAACAGTTCAATTTGTAAATGCTTTTTCTGTTTCGGGTATTTTATATTTTGAAAAAGTTTGGCATGAATTTTAAGATTTATGACTGGTAAAAAACTTTGCTCTTGGAGTTTAATTTAAATTTTATTTTTACTACAATTGTACTTTAGCTTTCCTCAAAAAGATAAACAACAGAGGCTTATATTAAGCCCGATAAAGATATCAGAAATAAATATTTAATGAGAAAACATTAAAATAAAAAATTTTCATTTTAAAGGAAGAAATTAACAGAATTGCTCATGATATTCCGATTTAAGTCTACTTAAAACTAACAATAAGTGTCTTTTTTTATATCAAATTTTAAAATAAAATGAAAAATATCCCATATTTTTCAACAATGAAGATAGAAAAATCTTTTCTTTTTCATTTTACTTTTAATTTTCTCTTGTTCTGTTTTTTTTCTGCTAGTAATTGTTTCTCTATTTCTTTTCTTATTTTTTTTTTTTTTTTTTAAAAGGAGAGAGAGAGTGTTTGCCATTCTGGAAATTCTCTGATATTGGTTATAGTGAGATTCTTAGGATATTGTAATAATGTATATTCTTATTATATTAATATGTTCATTTTGTTTCAAACCTGACAATAAAATAAGAAAACTGAGTGATTAAATCACAACACTTGAAACAGTCAAACCTTTTCTTAAAAAAATTATTTATTACTTAACATTTTATTACTTTTTAGAGTTCATAGAAATAAAAAAGAAAAATTTTTTTCTACAGAATTTTGAAATATATTATAAATGAGAAACACATTCATAATAAAAACCTTAACATAACAAAGAATATCAGGAAATTGTAAAAATACATATTGCGAATGAATGTACGACTTCAACAAGAGAGGCAGTTTTAAAGATAAATATTTATCTAATTATTCTGTTAAACACAAAAAATTCAACAACAAATTATAATAAGGAGTGACAACACAGTTTACTACAACTGATAACATTCATAATTAAATGAAAACAGACAACAACGAAAAATTACTTCAGATGATACAACCTTTATTAAATAGAAATATGGATCATTGCTGTAGAAATATTTTAATCTAATGAAACAGTTGGATACACAAATCTATTATATTATTATCTTAATGTGGTACTCCTTTTTGGCTGGACCTCAGTTTCATCCAGATAAGATTGATTAAATGAAAAAAATCTTATCAAATTTTGGTAACAACAAGGCAGAGGCACATAAGAAACGAAAAAAGAATATGACAGAAGTGGACTAAAAGAAATGGTACACTAATTGTTACCTCTGATGAAGCTGCTTTACCCAGAAAATATATATAATAGCTTGCTAAAACTAATAATAAAATTTTTTTAACCCTTACCGTATTTTGGAAAGGACAATGCCTGGTTGTCACTAAAATTTGGTCGCTATTTTAGCCCAAGGGTACCGATTTTGCCTGGCACCCAGTAAATCTTAAATACTTAAAATGCTTTTTAAAAGCAAGACCATTTTCTCATATGATCAAATACTTGCATTCAGTGCCCAAAAGAAATCTAATTATAATGAAGTATATACCTATCTCTAGTCCATTTAAAAAAAAAATTGCTAAAGATTTACTTATGACTTCGCATTCTGAACTAGTTCTATGTTTGAAAAATTTGAAGTAAAGAATGTTTTTCTTTATTTTAAAGTAAATAGATTTTTAAAAAAAACTTTAGAATATAAATTTAGTTTTGTGCAATAATACCTCCATGCTTTCCTGTCTTAAAACTAGATAACTAAATGTACACATACAAAAAGATTATTTTTCTTACAAAATTAATTTATGATATACTTACAAAAATATAGTGAAAACAAAGAATTCATAATTTTAATAAATACAAGTATAAAATGCATTGCAAATAATATTACAATAACCTAAATCAATAACATCCTATGTTCCAGGCGCAATATTTAAAACAATTATATGTATATAAATGTATTTCAGAGATTGTAACAAAGTAAAATAAAAAGATGCATACTAAAGATAAAAATAGGTTAATTATATTGAAAGGGGCAATTAGGGTCACAAGAGTAAAGAAACAATAACTTAATAGAAAGCAAATATTACTGAACAGTTAAAATAGCATAAATTACTTAGTCACAACTTCAAAGCAAATCAGGTAGATTTTATCTGGTAGTACATACATGTAATTTCTATACACCCTTGTATTGCTAGGTAGTTATTATAAAAATATTGCTAAATTATTGGTGATTAAAAACTATGTATATAAACATATACAAAGCAAAAACTTATTAATTTAAGTAAAATATTTGCAATTGTCAACAATACAGAATTCTAGAAAATTGAAGCTGAAGTTGTGTACAGTGCTATACCTGTTTTAGAATTGCTTCTAGAACTCTTCAGGTTGGACTAAAAAAAATTTCTTCCCCATCACCTGATAGATTTGTATTGGTTACAATAAAAATTTAATTTTACCATATTTTGTTTTAATTTGCTAAATATTTGACAGTTACTGCAACACTGTTTACAGATCAGATAACTTGTATTAAACATTTAGTTAAGGAACTGTTCAAGTAGTTAAGTCTATTCTATCAGATTTAGCACCAAATGAAAATTTGTAAGATTTTCAAAAAGCAAGTATTCAATGAAGTAAAAGCAATTTAGTTTCACTTATCAATAAATAATATTTACTTATATAAGGCTACAATTTAAGTCTAAAAGTTACATTATTAGTAGATAAATAAAAACATCCATTTACATCGAATTTATAATGCTCTAAAGCAATTCACTTTTGATTATTAAAATTAGAAATAACGGTATTAAATCCTTAAATTAATGAATAATCAATTAAAGTTTTAAACTCAGATTCATTTAGTGCTAATAACTATTTTTTTGCACACAAAAAAAAAAAAAAAAAAAAGGAACTCTAATAACTTTTGATCTAGTGACCTGATTGTCATGTTATCAAATACCATTTATAACCAAATATTTTTTTAGCATGAATATTCAAACCAATTTTTTTGTCAATATGATATATAGATTTTAATATCCTGAATAAAACTAAAATAAATAACACAAAAATTATAAATAAATATATATTTTTAAAAAAATTGGAAGTGAGACACTAAATTCTCTGATACTACATTATATTTTAATTTATTTAAATTTAATACTTATTACATTAAGAAATTTCATTTTTTACTTTTTTCCTGTGTCTTGGAACAATTTCCAACCCTGTATTGCATTCACATTTTTATTAAAAAGGCAAGAAGAGAATATAAAATTTATTTCAAATTCAGAAGAAATATTTTATTTAATTTTTTTTCTAAATGAAAAGATTGCTTTTGGGCACAAGAATACACAGAATATTTTTAATACTTTTTTCGTATTAAATTCAATACAAAAATATAAATATATTTATTGGACTTATAGCAGAATATATAATAAAATTGTAGCAACTTTGGTATTCAGGGGCGAGCGAATACATTACACAATATTTATACAATGAAACTTTTTTTTTTTTCAAAATGTATAATTTTTTTAAATTAAAAAAATGAAATTCAGTTTGCAAATCAGTGTTACACATAATATAATCTTTGGCATCAGAAGCAATTGGAAACTGAAAAGAAAGACAAAATTTATAACAAAAAACAATCATAATTTAGTCGAAGTACGAATGTATTTAAAAACACTTGTATAAGTTTTCTTTTAATTTATTTTACAAAATATAACTCCATCCTTTGACTTTCCCCCTCTTCACACGAGGCTTGGGATCCTAGATAGTAAAGTATAAAAACAGTTGAGGTAAGTAGTCCAGTTTTTTTTAAAATATGCACCTTTGGAAGGAGGCAATGGACGAAAATATGACTATATGTTCCTCTTCAGTTATTTTCATCCTCTTCACAGTTTTTATTAGGAAATATACAGTAAAATATGAAGTATGAACATCACCACTTTAATGATTGAATAAATCTCACTTTAACCATTAACGTGTCATCTAGTACTTTTAGAGAAGTGTTGTAACTTTCTTCCACTTTAGCAATTATCTCCTTCACAACATCCTCTCTGCCCTAAATAGAATTCAAAATAAATTACTATTCATAATTTGAGAGTGATAAGCATTTAATGAAGTATGTAAAGAAAAAGGTAGTTTCACATTAACATTTGATTGGTTTGAAACAATATGCTGATAAATCACACTTTTTTCAAAGTTGAAATACAAACAACAAACTGTTCTTCAGTATTGTTTATTGTTTACAGATAAATAAAATAAAAAAAATTATTAAAAATATACTATATGATATTATGGTTATATAATATTACAATTATATAGTTCAGATAAATTATATGGTTAAAATTTCCAAAACATATACAATATGATTAAACAATACAAAACGTAACAGCTGACTGCAAATGTAAAAATACCGTAAACCGGGGCGAGTCTACCCATTTTAGTTTTATTTAATTTTCACTATTTTAAATTGCAAATAAAAAAAATTTTACCGATGGAGGACTTAGTTCAGACTCTAAGGAAGATGGCGCTGTAGTAGTTTGATCCGTTTTTATTTATTTGGCGTCTTTTTAACCGACCTGTTCAAACGTCTTTTGAGAGATTTGTATTGAAAATCAGCAAACTTTTAGATGGTGCTCCGTAAGTATATTATTATTATTACTATTTTCACTTTGGTTAAGTGATAAACTTATCTAAGACTAAGATTACATTAATTTTATATGAAAAAAAAAAAGAATGTAAGTTTTGCTGTTGTAAACAAAAAGCCAGAATTCGTGGGGCGAGTCTACCCATTCGTATTTAGTTTTAATAAAGCATAATAATATAATTTAGAACTTCGTTTATATTAAAATTAAGTCATTTTAAATGAATTTGAGTATATTATTTTAATTCTGCATTGATAAATTTATCATTAATAAGAAAATTTATAGGTTAAATATAAATATAAAATATGTTTAGTTTACCTATTTTTTTCAATTTTTATATTACAAAATTAACTTTTTTTATTTAATGCAAGTTAAATAAATTATTTATTATTACAGATGGTTCGAAATTATATTCGCAAAACAAATGGATTTAAATGTTGCAAAAAAATGCCATGATTTTGTTAATAATCTTTAATTATTATTATTTATTAATTATTTAATTGTAAATTTATATTAATTTTAATTTATTTTTATCAACAATAATCAGAAAAAAATGTTATTTTATAATGTTAATGATTATAAAAACAAAACTGTGATCAAAATGAGATAATCGATCAAATACTCAATTTGTGTTATTTTATGAATAAAAAAATGGAATATATAATAAAGTTATGAATTTTACTTCATAAATATCCTATATAGTAACTAAAATAACAATTTAATAGTAAAATTTGATTATTTACAAAGTTAACATTAATTTTATTAGAATGGGTAGACTCGCCCCATACGAGAGATTTGTCAGCAGTTCTATTAAAATATACAGTAACAGCGTAACTGTTAATATTTTCTAAAATCGATTTCACAGCTTTAAAGAGGGATAAATAGCGATTCTGAAACACCTATTAAAAGCCTTTTTTTTAATATTTACAAAAGTTTGACCACTTGAAAGTTGACAAACTGAAAAAATGGGTAGACTCGCCCCGGTTTATGGTAGTATTTTTCTGAAGAAAAAAAAAATTAAATCTTTTGAAAAGATGGCTAATTATACTGTCCAAAACTCTTAATTTAAAATACTTTCTGACATGCCAGTATGAAATACTCAGAGCAATGCAAAATAAAAGTCTTTGTTATCTAATTAAATATAAGTGTTTCTAAAATTAAAAGAAAAGTATGTCACATGCAAGTACTGTTTAATTGGAAAAATTTTAGTGACACTTGAGTTTGAACTACATATTTCCTTCAGCTTTTTTTTATTATTATTTATTAATAGAACATTTCATTGGAGAAATAAAAAATTTGAACAAATGCTCTACTTTTTATTTATAAACAAGGGCCTCCTAGTGGGATTTGTGAGCCATAGTCTGATAATATCTTAACATTTACAAACCAAATAAATTTAACAAAATAAACTAATATACATTAATAAGTAATTTGGCTTTAACATTAAGAAAACAGCAATAAAAAAATAAAAATTAGTAAAAAATTGAATGAAAAAATATTTCTTATATGAGAAATAATTTTTATTACCTTTATACACTTTGAACTATCTGACATTATTCCTAAATGTGATGCTAAATCAGAGCTAGATTGACTATTGAGCAAATCATGTAAATTATTTCCAAAATCTTCCATATCATTGATTAGATCAGTTACATGTTGAAATGTTTCGAGCTGTTAGGAATAGAAAGCAGCAAAAGTAAATATATAAGTACACTTATGACACAATAAAAAAAAAAAAATCAAATTGTGAAAAAGAGAATTTTTACACTTATGACACCTCGTGAATGTTTGTGCAAAAAAGATGTCAGCTTGGCTGCCAACTCTATGCTTGTATTAAGATTTTAACATTTTTAAAGTTTTAATAAAATTTGTTTTTTCAAGTATATTCCTCATTTAATTTTTTTTTTTTTAAATTAAAACAATTTAAACTAATACACAAAATACCAGAAAAAAACTATTAATGAGGTTGTTGAATAGTGAAGAAATTAAATGAATCTCTACTTATAATAATAAATTCCTATATTATTTCATTACCACAAGGAGAATCTCTTAAAAAGCTCATAAGTTGGCAGCTATGTGTAAGATTGCAAAAAATTATACAGATATTCAGTTAATAAGTCATTAAGAAATGCACAACTTACTGTTATTTGTGGAACATTGTCTTTTCTCTTTTTTCCTTTACGCATTAGAGAATTTCGAGCAGGCTTCAATAATGCAAAACAAACACTAACTAATAATAGACTTAAGCTTAAAGTCTGCAAAAATAAAATAAAAAATTCATTAAGAAGTAATCAGTAAGTAAAAAGTAATAAATAATATTCATGAAAGTAAGAATAGGTAAATGAAAAATTTTTTTTTTTGCTAAAATATGTATTTAATCATGGAAACTTTAAGTATCTAATATTTGATAAAAATGTGAGATGAACATGCTTGATTTCATTCAATTGTGATACTGCAACAGTGTAAAATGATAAAATACTGTGAGCTACATTAAAAATTATACATAGCAAATCTTAAGAAAGGATTTCACAAAAACAAAAAAATATTTTTTTTTAACTTTACCACGGAACAAACTAATGAACTTTATTAAATGCAAATTATTTAAGATAAATATCATACCTGCATACATTTTAAAATGGAAATAGTTTTCTTTTTTCAGAGTTAGGATAAATTTTTATTTATGTCAGTCTAATTAGGGCAAAAAAATAAATAAAAAAGTTAAAATGTTTCTAGTTTATAAACCAAAAAACATTAAAATAAATAACAATATATATATATATATATATATATATATATATATATATATATATATATATATATATATATATATATATATATATATATATATATATGAATATTTTCAGCTGATGAAAGATTAAAAATCAATATTAAACTTATGTAACATTCATAGAAATTATTAAAATATGTTGAGTAAACTGTATGAAATAATAACTTTTAACTTTTGTATTAAATAATTTTCTAACTTGCAGCAATTTTTTGTACCAGATTTGGTATAACAACTAACTAGTCTCCTCACAAATGTAGTGCCTATGTAATATGAATATATTACATAGTAAAGAAAAACATCCAAAAACATTTTCCAACAAAAAATATTTTTAATCACTTCCCAAGGGGAAAAAAATCATAATTAGGATCTGAGCAGGAATAAATTTTTTTCTCCATCATTTAAAGTTATTAATTTATAAACATAAAATCAATAAAATTCAAAAACTTTACACAATCATGATAAAATAACTAGTTTCTGACTAATATTGCAGAGAAAATTGTAAAAAAACATGCTTTTTTTAAAATTTAGTCGACAATCGACACGGCAAAGAAAATTTTTTTTTTTTTTAAGAGATAGAAAAGTAAGCACTTTTTACAAACCCCAAATAAAAAAAGCACCATTAAGCACTTTTTAAAAACGCTACACACCTTGTAGTAGGTATCTACAGAGAGCAAATATTTGACAAATGATTACATACACTAAAAATCAATAAATAAAAAAAAAAGACTTTAGAGACAAAAATTTTTTGTGTACAAAAATTATTTACCTCAACAGCATTAGCAGTATCTTCGAAGAAAACTTTGACTTGAGTAGGATTTAGAGAATCTTTGTCTGGACTTACATCCCGTATTCTTTCGAATAACACTAGAAGAAAAATTCCAATTATTAGTACCTTTCTGCATTAAGAACATTATTTAGTAAAAATAATATAATAGGAAAATTGCGAAAAAAGAACTTTTTCATATTCAATACAGTGATGTCAAACAACTAGTAACTGTGGGTTACTACTTATTCACTAATACAACAACACTAGTTGATTAGATCAATTAGAAGGAAAAAAAATATATAAGTCATATGTGACTACAGAATTTCGTAGGATTGTATTAAATGTCAGGTTCAACAGCAGAAGAACCAGATTTGGCTAACTGGGCCAAAGCTACAATGTGACAAAATCAAATAGAGTAATGAACTAAGCCTGAAGGAGTCCTGTGACACAAAAAAAATCACTTAAACTTGCAAGTGTTGTAAACATTTACCTGATTGCCAACATTAAAAGCAATTCAGATCAAGTTTCCACATGACATAATTCCTAATATGATTATAATTCTTTTATCAATCTTTAAAAAATTCCGTAACAGAAAAATTAACAGTACAAATTAAAATAAAAACCAATAATAACATTTGATTCATCATTATCAGGAGCATAAGGACTCAATTCTGATCGATTAACCAAAATTTTATCATATTTTTATCTTTTCAATGCATTTTGTATAAACTTTTATTGAAATGAAAAAAGTTATAATAAAAAATACATTTGACACAGTTGCTAGATAAAAACTGCCATTAGAAAATGAAAGCAATTTATTTAGCAATAAATTATTATTTTACAAAAACAAAAAGAGGAATAATTACACTCTGGCATTTAAACAAATTGAACTCTTCTAGTTCTACGTCCAGCAATGGTTGAAACGATTTAGTACGCTTTACATGCATAGTGTTACAGAATTTACCCATTAAATAAATTTTTTTTTTAAAGCAATAACTTTTTAGCACAAATGAATTTTTTACCTAATTATCTACATATTTCAATATTTGGAAAAGATCTCATCTTCATAACTAAAGTTTTATGATTACAAGATCACAACATTGTTATCACAACATGTTTATTAGGATCACAACATTAAAAATAGCGACATTTTTATTATACTTACTATAGCAAAACTACAAATAACATTATGGAATACTAATCCCCCCAAAAATGATTATTCATGTAATGGATAGCTAATATTACAAGGCTAAATTTAATTTAAAAAGTTAAGGCTTCAGAAGAAAAAAACATTATACAAAGCTATTTAGTAATTTAATAATTTATGAAAATTTTCATGCCATGATATATTAGTTTTTCATATAGTATTAAGATTTCTATTTAGATTGGTCCTGGCACTGAGTAATTTAAATAACTGGAATTCTAGTGTAATTTTTTGGAAACAGAACAATATCAGATTGTATAAAAAATAGAGCTTAATGACACAAAAGTGCCAAGAAATCAGTGCCAAGCTCAAGGTAGATAAAGAAACTTACAATAATAAATAATTTATGTATCAAAAAACAGTAAGCACTGTAAGCTCCAAAGATTGATGCAAAAATAGAAAGGACAATCAATGTCGCTTTGATCAAAAATATATACAGTGGAGCATCGTTTATACGACGATCACTTATACGACGTTTTAGTGTGGTCCCAAATCATTCCTATTCATTTTAATGTAAAAATATATCGTTTATACGACGCACAGAATCGGTTATACGTCGCTTTTTAGATTTTGTTCACGTTTACTTAGTTTTTTATTTTTTCTTGTGTATTTTAAAAAAGGGCGGAATTTGCCAACATGAGTGATACAGAAAAGGGTGCCAACAAGAATGCTTGGATGCCGACCGTAATTTTTACTAGATGACTGAAAAAACTTGACAATGTTATGAAGAGGGAAAAAATAAAAATTTTGCTATTCATCGACCAATGTCCAGTGCACCCATCGATACTAATTATTTTGGGAAATGTAAAAACTCTCTTTTTTCCTGCAAATTGCACAAGTGCGCTTCAGCCATTAGATTTGGCCGTGATTAGAATTTAAAATTTCAACATAGAAAGCAGTAAGTTCAACTCGCTATTCAAAGCATTGCATTGTAGAGACTAATAGCAAGAAAATATAATTAAAAGTAACATACATTCAAATTGCTCACTGCAATTTTTCTTCTTTGGTTATTTGTTTGTTTTGCTTTGTCTAATTTAGAAATTTATGCAAATCAACACGCTAAACATTAAAATTAACTGAAAACAGAGTTAGTTTCAGTTTTAGAAGTAAAAATCGATTATACGACGGTATCGTTTATACGACGTTTTTCGGTGGTCCCTTCGGCGTCGTATAAACGATGCTCCACTGTATTTACAAAATGTTCGAAATTAACGGATCTATATCAATTTGTTCAGAGAATTGTATTCTTTTTCATATTTTTAACCAGTATTTTTTTTTATTTAAATAAGGCGAGGTAAGTCAAGTTCTTGATTGAAGTTATTTGATGTCACTTGCAAAAGAGCAACAAATTCCAATTTATCACAGGAGAATAATTAGATTCCTGGGAATCGTAAAAAATGTTTTCCGGGTTAAAACAATTGCGTGAAGCAAAAAATAAAAAAGCAATATACAGTAGAGTGCCGATTATCCGAGCTGCTCGGGACCGAACGTGGTTTGGATAATGAAATGTTTGGATAATTGGAAAGTTGTTTAAAACCTAGTTTAAATGATTATTATTTATGCACCAACTTCCCTCACACTTTTTCTAGGCTTAGGACTGGCAGTACTATCTAAAATAGCTCTGGCGAGTTTAAGACTTTTTTTTCTTCAATTTTAAATATATTTTTTAAAACTTTTTTTTCCAATTTGAATCCTTTTTTATCATATTTCGGCTTTTTTATAATTTTTTTTTGTAAATTACTGATTTTACCACATTTTTCTTTATTTTCCAGTGCAAAAGATATCCAGCAAAGACTTTTGTTTCAAAGAACATGCTCTTTTTTGTGCAGCCATATCCCTTATTCTTTTTAAATAAATCAACTGAATTGGATTAAGAATAAGAATTAATTAAGAATTTTATTCCAAGATTCAGGATTCCAAGCACTGTAATTGGATCAACATCATTTTGACGTTCTAGGCAATTCATTGCAATATCTAATGAATTGCATGCTTCTTATGAGAAGGTCCACGATCTTGAACTTGATCATGTACTTCTTCCTCTTAATCTGAGGAGTCCCGATTTTCATTCAAAATTTCAGAAACAATTTCATGATAATTTAAAATTTGAAATCCTGAGTCGTTTTCAGTGTCTTGACACCAGTCTTCTATTTCTTCTGCTGTATAACATGGCATATTTTCACCCGAAAGATCTACCGATTCACAAACTGCAGTTTCGTTTGTTTTTCTGATAAGAATTTTATTCCAAGATTTAAGATTCCAAGCACTGTAATCACTAATCATTAACCATGAGTGACAACTACCCATCCACCAATTGTAGAATTTCGGCACTTATCTATTCATAAACACATTCCGCTTTCCAACAATTGTAAATTGTCAAAATGAAGCTCGCATTCTTTGATGATAATTTTCAGTTGAAGAGGGCTAAAGGGGTATGTAGGTTTAACTGTATAACAATACATGTATGTATGGCTCCCAGAAGAAAACTGCTGAAAAAGGTTGTAAATTAAATATGGTCTTCCGATGTAGTAGATATTATCTATTCCTCTAAATTTAGAAAAATTGTCGATAAGTTAAAAAAAATTCTAAACTTAAAAAAGAGAAGAAAAAAAGCAAATTCGGAAGTAGTTCGGATAATCGGCACTCTACTGTATATCATGTGACAGATTTGCTTACGGTAGTAGATGGGTATGCAAGAGAGAAAAGGAGGGGGGGGGGGGATTCTTGCTTTCTTATTGATGTGATCATTAGCAACAGATAATCATTGCAGTCTTTTACTTCTATCCCCCTCCATTCAACAGCAGCCAGTTTGCAGTTTCAACTTCTTAACATCATAATTCCAGTGATTCTAAAGTTGTAAATGCGATCTTAAGATAATGTTTTATATGCTTGAAAGTTTTTGAGTTAGTTTTCAGTTGTAAAACGCCATTCTTACATTGTTAATTTTTTATAATTTTTAAAATGCTTTCATTTAATAGCAGTTAAATGCAAAAAATGAGACTAAAATTGAAAACATGACAAATATAACACATAGCCTTTCTGCAAAAAATTACTGCAGGTAGATTTTCCCAACAATATGAAAATAATTAAAATCAATGAATATTACTTAATTTTTCACAAAATTTTAGATGCCTGGGCAATACAGCCTTGGAATGATGTTAGCGAAAAACAGCCTTAAGAAACTGAAAGAGCAATTTGAAGACGATATACTTACTTTGATAATTATTCCTAATTTCATTGATTATACTTAGGTCTTTTACACTTTCAGAAGTATCTGTAAAAAGATTTATTAAAATTAGAAATTTATCCAGCTATTTTAAGTATTAATTGAACTAAATATATGATATAAAAATACATGATATAATCATGTTTTTTAATGTCGACAAGGGCTTTACAATAAAGGGATTTTTAAGTAGTTTTTTTTTAATTTTTTTAAGAGCTTAAAAAAGATAACTAACTATAGTAAGGACGTCCTTGTTACACAATAGTATAAGTGTAGATTATGGAGCAATTACTATAGTATATAAATGCATTCCAAAACAATGATATAGCTTTTTCCATATATATGTATATATTCTTTTTAATCGGGCGGTAACTGTGACTCAAGATAAAAAAAACTGAAAATTCTTTGTGCAAAAAATTTTCAACAATCTATATATCATAAATATTTCGTATTTACCAATTTATTAAAAATAAGATTTATAATTAAATAACCTACCAATGAAGTAACTTATTTAAGAAAAATCTTAGTTGTTACAAAAATCTCGAAGTTGGATTTTTAAAATCGTGTGAATATAAATAATCGGGACATTGGATTTTAAAATTTTGTGAATATGAATTGTGAAATTGTATTTTTAAAACACGTAAATATTAATCGCAATATTGAATTTTGAAAATGCAAGAACACGATTCGGGAAATTAGATTTTAAATTGGTGTGAATACGAATCGTGTCACTGGATTTTAAAAATAAGAGAATGGAAATCGCAAAATTGATTTTAAAAATGCATAAATACAAATCACAACATTGGATTCTTAAATCATGAATGTGAATCACAAAGTACAATTTTTAAACCACGCGAACAAATCACAATATGTAACTCATAAATTAGGCAAAATACAAAAATTGAGGTTTGATGTTCGAATGAATACAATTGAGTGTAATAACGTTTAACTTCAAATACAAAAATGCTACGATTCACAATGAATCAGATGAATAACAAAAGACTAGAGGAAAGGGTCTAAACAACTATTCCTCATGATGTTATCCATTTATAATGAACCATCTGGAATTCTCTAGGAAAAATGAAAGAGTAACCTCCTACTCTTATACTAAGTGCAGTATGTGATCAAAAGGATTCCGAAACACTAATTTTCATTACATAGAATTAGAAGGCTTAATTAAGTCAATCTTATGAAATGTTTGAAAGCTGCATCTACTCTTTATGGGGAAGTGTTGTTGCAATAAGCGATCAAAAGGATTCTGAAACACTAATTTTCATTATATAGAATTAGAAGGCTTAATTAAGTCAATCTCATGAAATGTTTGAAAGCTGCATTCACACTTATGGGGAAGTGTTGTTGCAATAAGCGATCAAAAGGATTCTGAAACACTAGTTTCAATATATAGAATTAGAAGGTTTAATTAAGTCAAACTTATGAAATGTTTGAAAGCTGTATTCACTCTTACGGGGAAGTGTTGTAACAGGTGATTTATTTTGGAGTTAAAGTAGGTTGCATTCACATTCCTCTTTTTGCTAGGCCTAAATTTCGCAATTTTAGACATAAATGTTACTTAGCAAAAATGACTGCTCGTAACCAAGGAAATGCCACCTGCTAAGAATAGAAGTTAAAAATCTTGAAGAAAGTTGATATAAGAATAATGTGTTTTATCAAAATAAGTCCAGTAAAACCAACAAGGCAACAAGGTAAAAACAAATATTTAATATAGTTTTGTGTACTCATAAAATAGCGACCACTTTTTAACACCCAATTTCATTTAGACCACAGGGGTTGTTATATCAAGGGTCAACCGTACTACAATCAAAAGGTAAAAATTCAAAAGCAAGAATTTTATTAAATTCTGGCCTTTCCAGCCTAAATTTTATAAATTAGTGATGAATCAAATTTATGGATTAGTAATAAATTCTCAAAATATTAGTTATCAGGCAATAACCATCAATAAGTAATTGTTAATACTGAATATAGATTTTCAATAAATTAATAAAGCATATACACAAATCATAAAGATTAAATTCATATTGCTGAATAATAACTTTATACAGTTTAGTAGCAATTTTAATGAAGAATTTTACAGTCTTAATGAAAACATCAAAATTACCTGTTGAATAACCTTCTGTTAAACTATGAATGTAATGAACTAGCTTAGCTGATGATAAAAATATATCTATATGAGGGCCATTTAAATATTTCATAATTCTGGAAGGACCCAGGCAAGAAACTGGAAACTAAGATTAAAAAAAAAAACATTCAAGTTAGTAAAAAAAAAAACTAAGCAAAAGGATCATTATAAAAAATGTATACTTATTTAAAAACTTACAACAGATGTTAACAAGTCATCTTTGTTAACAGAGTCCACACTACTTTTTAATGAACAAATCAATTTATTTAATGTATCGGCCATGTGATGTTTCACACCATTTGAAATATTATTCTCTATATTATTATTTACAATATTCGGCTTATTTAAATAATATGCTGCAGCTACAATTTGGAGAGTAAAGTTTCTAATATTTAACCACCACATCTGCAAAATAAAATAAAAAATATTATTTTCAAGTAGAACAAAAAAAAATTTTTTTTTAAAGCTTAAAAAGAACAATAACTATACAAACCCTTTCTTGGTGAGATTTCTCAGTTTGTTCTTCTAGTATTTTTCTAAGTAAGAAGAAAAGAAACTCATAATACAATATTTTAAAAAATATCTATACTTTTTGATCACATATATGCATCCACACTAGTTCCTTAACTAAATACTAAAGCGTTGACATATTTTCAGTTATGCAAATCTGTATGCACTAAGATGAAATTTTTTCTTTACTCAATTAGTGCATACCTGCTAAGTGCATACTTCTATTAGTGCATTTTAATTATGTATTTAAACACATAAAAAGTTTGGAAACTGTCAATTATGTCGTGAAATGTAAATCAAATCAAAATCGTGGGGGGAAAAAAAGACATGCAATATTTAATTTTTTTTTAAAGCTATCCAATGATGCCATACTCGATCTTCCATCCTTATCCCTCTGAAGAGAAGTGGAAGATATCATTTGGATTCCTCAAATCTCACTTTTTCGTTTTGATTTACATATCTTGAGATATATAAGAGTTTCCAAAATTTTCATACACCCTGTACATACATGGGATTAAAAATTAAGAAAATAAGTTACTGCATTCCATTTTCCTGAAAATAACCAATCATATTGTCGAACAGAATAAATATTGGGGAACATATTCAATGCACACATAAATGCAGATTGAAAAAAATAAAAAATTTCAAGCTTCATGAAGAAATAACATGAAATTATTAAAACAAATGTCTTAAGTATTTAAATACACATTTTAATACTCCTCAAAGAAAATTGTAATTTTAAAAGTAAGTATAAAATTACCTTTCTCTTAGAGTATTTAGATTATAAATTGATATGTCACGTGTATCTACAAGCTCCTTCGTAGGCCTATGATCTAGAGAGAGAAAAAAAAAAACAAGACAATTTAACTATTTTTGAGTAAAAATAGCAATAAGAACAAGCAAATAGTTAAAAAGTTTATTAGTAATTACATACTAAAATCTAAAATATAAATAGCTAATTTACAACTTTTTTGGAGGAAAAAATAGTAAAGAATGTTATGTGATAGTAAGACCATGCTAGTTTGTACTAAATGAGCAAAAGTGTCTCAACAGAAATTCCGATAAACTAAAATAAATGGAAAATTATAGGCTTATGGGAAGAAGGAAAAAAATCTGGTTAAGATTTTTCAGGAAAACAAATGAGAAAGATTGCATATAAAATGCTGGATATGAGAGTAGAGGTTAGAAATGAGAATCTGACAGTTAGGCATCAATGCCACCTTTTTCTAAGTTACCAAAACAATTCAGCTAGGCAAAAACCAAAAATATTTTAAACCACAATATTTATTCTTTTTTCTTAATTATGATAATAAAAATAAATAAACATTTTCAGAAAATGAATATTCTGAAAATGTATTCACAAACACCTAACCTCTTGTATTTTGTAAAAATACATCAGGGTTGGGTGTCCGAAAAATAAAATTTCAGAACAATTTTGAGGACACTTATTCAAGGTAATTTACTCTTTCTGCATGTATATAAAATTATATTTACAACATACTTAGAAACAAATTTAAACAATAAAAATTAAAAACTTAAGATATATACAATATTTACATAATGCACAACATATCAGTACTCTCAAACTTGAAAAATAAAAATGAAATTAACTTCTAACATTAGCTTAGAAAAAATATAATTAAAATATGATAAACTATCACTCGAATTACATTTATTAACTTCACAAATAAAATTTTACTATGGACACATGGTTAAATAATATTTTTTTATTTAAACTATATCATGAATAGTTTTTTGGAGGCACTAAATACACTTTTATTTGTAGCATCAACTATCACTTGAGCAACTTTAATATCCCTCCACTTTTTGAAACAGCTAGATTAAATCTTTCATTATCATCTCTAAGCAAACAATGCCACTATTTTCTTTTCGAATTAAATTATTTTCAGTCTTAGTCAGCTCAGCTAACTTTGCTCATTTTTAAATAGCGTGGATACAAATCTCAATGTGTGATTTTTAAATTGTGAAAATATGAATCTCAATATAAGAATTTTTAATGGTGAATACAAATCACAAGGTGGAATTTTTAAATTGCGTAAATTCAAACCACACTGTATGATATTTGAAACAGGTGAATACAAATCTCATCGTGACACTATTCTAGAGGAAAGAAATGAGAAATACAGATGTTAGGATAAAAAGATAAGGAGAAAAAACTTCTCTCTTTCAACACAAGCGGACACTCAAGCGTGTGGCATCGCACCCATGACTTCTGGACTGGACATCCAAAGATATTAGGCGTGGGGAATAATTCGAAATAAAGAAAAGATCTATCAGAGATAAAGAAAGACTAGTCCATAAATTGTTAATTCAATTGACTAAAATATTTTCTTTTCACCATACAAAATCAAATATTTCTCTAATGGTAATAGTTTTTAACTAATCTTAAGTTTTAACTTCATTAAAACATAATTAGTTGAATAACTATTGTTTTTGAGCAAAAATAAGACATTTTCTTAACTGTAGAAAAATTATATTCAAGTGATATACATATGATACATAAAGGTATAAATAATAAAGAACGAAGTTAAAAATGATGTTAGAATATTTAGAGCATTGAAACATTATAACTAGAATTATGAGCTTAATTAATAATGTAATCCACAATCAGAAACTAATTTTGGCCAAATATTAATTGTAGATTATTTATCTATTATAATACTAATTATTTTATCCATTATATATAATCATAATATACATACATACGTATATCATTGATAGAATTGTTGATTTTTGAATGATAAGAGTTTTATTCTTCAGCTCATCAACTACAAACTTCTTAAGGGGTCTAAGCTAAATATATTTATAGAAAACCTGGTGGTTTGTAACAGAATGATGTATTAAGAGCAAAACCATGGAGGAGTTAATTAGATGAAATATTTAAATTGCTATAAAAGATGCCAAGAAAAAAAAATTATATTTGGAAATTGGTACTTAAACTTTTAGATTACTTCAGGAATTCTCAAATGCTTCATATTATTAGATATTTTATACTTGATCAAAAACACCAATTCTGTACAATAGACTAAATACTGAGCAGTAATAAAATAGTAGGTGTATTCCAATATATAATAGGAAGAATTAGAAAAAGTTGTTAGAAATTTAGTTGAAAGAAACCATCATGAATTAATAAACAGATCAAGAATAGTTTGCACATGAAAATTTTGCCGGAATAGCATTCACATAAAGATAAAGTTTTTATCATATGTTTTAAATTATAAGCTTGAAATAATTTGAGTAATAATATTATTTTCAAAAAATTTTAAAAAAAATTATACTTCATTTATTTTAAGCAACTTTTATACTTGGTTCAATGTTTGCCAATTATAATCAGTAGAGAAGAAAAAACATTAAAGTAAAACATGAAAGTTAACATTAAACAACAAATTTCATTTTTCATTGGGTTAAAAAAAAAAAAATTCTTCACAGTGTAATTTGTTTTTAGAACATATTTTTTGCTCAACAGATTTTCTTGCTCAATATACAGTTAAAAAATAATTAACTACGAACTTAGAAAAAAATCTAACTTATTACTTGGCAGTTATGAAAATAATTTTTTTTATTTATTATTTTTCTTAAGAGATTACATACACATTTTTGTTGAAAAAGAAAACTAGAAATTTTTCTTAATTGAGAAATTATAATACACATTCATTACATCATTATGCAATATTATGTATGAGTAACATTTTTATTTACCTTTTTCAGGATCAACATCCATGGCACTTACAACTCTTTCCAAGTCTTGCAGACTAAAATATATAAAATATCTTATAAGGAAATAGAAGAAAAAAATAACATAATATATAATAATTCAAACATATTACTTATGTGCCAAATAATATTTTAGCAAATAAGTAACATGCGTGAAATTTTAAGATTTTCATTATTCATAAATTTCATTGACCCGTGTGTTCATTTTTCTTTTACTTAAGATTAACCAAGTTAAACTTGTTTCTCCACCAAGACAGAAATTAACCATAAAACGACAATATTTATAATAAAACTTAGTAAAACAAACAACTCAGGGACCAAGAAAATTGAGATACCTAATAATATTCACTGAAAAACATCAATACTGAAAATAAAATCATATGGATAAAAACTCAAAGGAATTATAGATACTTAAATTTTAATCATGATAAAATTAAAATTCAGAGTTTAATGTAATTGACATGATAGATCATATCATAAGTCTAATAAAACAATCATATTTCAACTTGCGGTGAAAATTCCAAGAATGAGTTACAAAAAAACGGTTTCGAATTCAGTTCATGTTATCATAGCAGCCCACGTGGATAGGAAAAAATCCAGTATATTTTACAAAATACTATAAATTTCATGATAACTGTTATATAATGTACTAAATATCTAACACATAGGGAATATTAGGGATTTTTATAGTCATAAAAATAGAAAAATTGCGATATTTTTCAGTTATGATTGACATTAAACATACTTGAAATGTTATATATTATATATACTCATAATTTTGAATATTTAAAGGCATTTAAGTCATCAAAAATATTACATAGTACATCACATAGATTATTTTTAATTAATTTAAAAAGGAAGTTCAGAATAAAAATAAAGTGAACATCTTATAACAAAAAAAAGTTTTGAACTGATTTCTATAAATGAGGTTCGTTTCAGTAATACTTACTTAAATATTCAAGCAAGCAAGCAATAATCAGTATGAAAATTCTATTTCAATTGGGATTTTTTAAGGAAACTTACTCAATTTTAGAGAATTTTCTAAAATGTACAAAAACCAGAAGACTTTTAATTAAACCATTAGACCAGGAGAAACTGGAAAAATCCAGTAGAGTTGGCAGCTATGTATTATGAAATACATCACTGAGGAGTAACATATACTACAAAGAATCCTGTATTAACAACCTGTAAAGTACTGTAATGTATATCTAAGTATCTAGCACCCTTAACATCATACACTCATCAACCCCAATCATGGATCAATTTATCTCAGACAATAAAAACACAAAATAATGCAATCAACTATAATCAAACACCATCATGATGAAATACTTCTTTAGCAAGTGCATAGTCATGAGACTGTTTGGGATTTTGAAAATTTCCGTTATGTGAGTTGTCTGCTCTGAAAAAGTTTCACTATAGTAGCTTTTTTAACTCTCGCTTTTTTAGAGTTTGTTAATGATGAAGCACTGAAATGCAATTTTAATTTCATGAGAAATTATTATTACATAAAATATTAATTATAAAAATTTCATTTTTATTAACCTGTGAAGCAACAGAGAGAACAAAAAAAAGCAATACTTTAAAAATAACCAGAATTATCAGTAGCAGCAGAAAACATGAAATACTTAGAATATGAAAAAGTAGAAGTGATTATTTGTTGTCTCCAAATTTTATTTTTATAATCTATCATATATGACAGAAACAAGGAAAAGAAGGATTCATGCTACTTTAGTCTACTTAGTGCATCACCTTCTTTAATAATACAGTACAGAACCCGTTATCCGGAAATCAGAAAACCGAAAAACCGGAACGAAATTCGATAAATTTCCCCGCTATTTAAAAAAATTTTTTTTTTCTTACTCATAAGATTTTAGGATTTTTCTTTCTTTTTTGAAAGATGTTTACCTTACCATCATTTTAGAAATAATCATTAGTATATTACTTCATCGTTTTTTCCTCTTTTTAAGATTATTTCTAAATATTTTTCTAATTTTTGTTGGATTTAACAATAAAAAAACCGCTTTTTGTAGCGAATCAGAAAACCGGAAAAATCAGTTATCCGGAATAGCGATGGTCCCGATCGTTCCGGATAATCGGTTCCCTACTGTACTTTGGGATTAGCCTGAGTAGCAACAAAAGCTAATAATGAGAGGCATACAAATTCTGAGCATTTACAAAAATTAAGAAATGCAACAGAAAGGCAACAGCCACCTCTGCTTTACAACTCGATAGGAAAAAAAGTTCTGGGTAATCCAAGAACTTTGTACTCATTCCTCACAGCAACACTATGAATTATACTAAAAAATATTACTTTTTTGTTTCTAGAAGAAGATCTAAAATTTTCTTTTCAGCAATTACTAAGGCATAATGTAAAGAGTTATTCATCTTTTCCCTGAACTTGATAAACTCAGGTATCTAAGAAAAGATAAACAAAATTATTTTATAGGATTCTCATAAAGCCAATATAAATTTTAATTTATTATGGTTGTAAACTATGACAAAAAGAATAATAAACAGATTTCTTACAATACATTTATACATTATTATGTTGTCACCCTTTCTAAAAACATAACTTAAGAAAATCTTGATTTGAAGCATAACTTTTGAAAATTAAACACCACTTTTTTAACGAAAATCTTAACAAGTATTTTCTAAATGTAAACAACAAGAAAAATCAATATATCATTAATTATACAATTTCAAGTGAAAGAAGAATCTCTGGGGGCAATGATTACGCAACAAAAACCAAAAGGGATTCTGATTTTAATAAACTCAAACTAATTGCCTATATTTCAATTTAGCATCCAATTTGTTTCTTAAGATTTGTTGAGTCTTAAAAAAATTATAAACTAATAAAAAAAAAACTTTATCTTTAGAATAACAAAATATTTATATCAAAGAAAAGAAATTTAATTTATGTATACTCATAGTTAGATAATGTAGCCACACCCGTGCATGCCATATGCGGATACATAAAAGATATAACTGTCACTTTAGCCCAAAGATTAGAGATCCCCCAGTTAGCGGTCAAGCATTCAATCAGCTAGTTTTTACAAATCAACTCGATTATCACTTTACAACTAAAATAAACAATTGTGGTTACAGTAGGAAATCTTTTAATGAAATTTTGTTCGGAACGAAATTAATAATATCACTTGATACAGGGTATCTGCTACATTTTAGATTCTCAAATTCATGATTTTTCATGACTAATTCCAAGAATTTTTCATGACTTAACAAAGTTACTATTTTCTCCGACAAAAACACAACAATAAATTTAATAACATTCACTGAAATGATAGGTATAACCAAAACTGTTATACTCTGCATCTTCATAATTATAGATTTTAAATTTAAAAAAAAAGAGTAATGATAAAATGATAAAATTTCTGAAATCACAGAAGTTTAAAAGATAATTCACTCTCGGAATGCCTTTTCTTTCATTTTAAAAAAGAACACCATAATTTTTAAAGAACATGATAAAAACATTTTATATTTTAATAAAACATGACTGTGAATGGGAATTTCGTCACACATTCAAACAATTGGGGGGGGGGATAAAATCCATTTTGAAAATTAGATTTTCTGTCGACTTAAATCCATGACTTTCCATGATTTTTTTTTTAAAAAAAAATAGTTAAAATCATGACAAATTTTGCCTAATACCGAATTTCATGACTTTCCACGTGCGCGGATACGGTTGATATGATAATTACTTTCCGGTTGACTGAGGATCCGGTTGATATGACAATTACTTTATATGAATGCAGTTCTTATATTTCCTATTTATATATCACGATTAATATTAATCTTTCTCCAATATTCTTAAAGTTAATGTGCATGTATATATAGATATTTTTTGTCAAGAATAAATAAAAATTTCAAATAGTTAACTGTTTTTGTATAGTTAATAAATTATATTATCAAAAAATATTATGAGCTTGCAGATACTTTTTGATTGTGAATGCAGATACTTCATGTTTTTATCTTACTATTGCATAATAATATTTAGACTCATAAATTTTTTATGAACTAATTTTCGATTTTCAAAAAACATAACATCCAAATTTGGATACACAATAACTAATTAGTACATACAATAAACTACATTGCTATAATTATAAATAAATAATAAAAAACAAGATAATTTTATTTATGATGAAAAACTTACTTTAGTGAATGTTCCAAATTTATAACAAGATAACAAATAATCAGATACCTGAAAAATTAAAAAAAAAAAAAAAAGCTTAGTTTTTATAAATGCTTAAAAATATAAGTATATACACATAAATTATATGATTATCCAGTTTATTTTTAAAGGTTACACCTAATGTAATTAATACATTACAGGACAATCTAATTAATCAGTAGTTTTCAATGAAATAAGTGCATGTAACGTATAAGTGTAAAGTGTATGTATAAGTGTTATTTATCATGACTGATGAATAATGCAACAAAGAATAATTCTCCATCAATATTATTATAATTATTTTAATGCAAATGAATTACATCATTTTATTCCACAGTTATAAAATGTTACTCATTTAAACCTTAGTTAAATTGTTTTTCATTACCTTTTATAGATATATGAAAAATAAAAAAATAAAAATTCATAACAAAATAGTATATTACGATAGTAAGAAGAAAACTGTATATTGTTTTTATTATATTATACCAGGGATGGCGAACCAATGCCATTTATGGCACGCGACACAATATTTTGGGCACGCCACCGATCACAATTGTTATTGCACTATGAATTGTTATTACACAAATGTCACACACTATGAAGCATATGTAACAATTAAATTAAAATTCACAAAAAAAACAAAATAATAAACAATTATTAATAAAAAATTTAACAATTAATGCTAAAAGAACAATTAATAACCATAAAAGACAAGCTAACAATAAATAACTAGCAAAAAAATCAACAGTCCTGCTTAAACTAATATCTTACAACCTAATATAAGTTATTTGTAATTTAATCAGCAAAAACAGAAGTCCCACTGATGCTACTTTAAGTTGAATTAGGCGTATAACTGAGACATTGCAAAACGTATTTTCTTTTCAATGTAAATGAAGAGTTTTGAGTTGATATTATTTAGTATTATTATTTTCCCAATAATCATGAAGTGAAAATTATTTGACGGCACGTCTGTGGTTTCATTAAAAAATTTTTTTAGAAAAAATGGCACGTTGGTGTATAAAGGTTCGCCACTCCTGTATTATACCAAGTAGATTTAATATTTATGTTTCGTTAAGTAAAGCATGCGTTTTCCGTAGCACATGGAAATGCATTTGTCCCTGATTTGCTCTCTGCGGCCTCTATCTTTTTTTCTCTTTGAACTACAGTGTTTGCTTTTTTAATTTTTGTTTCTCACCTTTATTTCCCCAACTTTTTTAGCAACTTTAAATCCTTTTTTAGTTCAAATCACTTTTGTAGAGTTGTCAACTTTCTCTGGACAGCGTATAAAAACTTTAGAGTGGTAGTCTTTTAATGTATGATTCTTGATTTAGTAAATTCGATTTACAGAGTTTCAACTTACCACTTCTTCTAAGTAATTAAAAGGCTTATGTGATATGTCACTTTTTAAAAGCTAAGCCGTGTTGAGGCATTTTTTTAAAAAGTTGGCAAAATTAACCGAAAATCTTCACGTTTTAATTTCTAGTTCTAAGTTTTTTAAAAAATATTTTGACGATTCCAGGGCAATCGGCATATCTGCCTTTGTTTTTTCACATCCACAGCTAGCAAGAATTTAAAATAGGTGCCTATTGTTGAAGCACTTGAAACATGTCGACTGTATTTACCTTTTGTATATTTTTGAAGCGAATGACATTTTCAATCAGGTAATATTTTTGTTTTACGTTATTCTTCCTTGATAAATTTTTAATTTTAAGATGCATTGTTTCAAACCCATCATTATATATTTTTTCAAACACAGATAATTGCAGAAAAATCGAAAATGTTGCAAAATAAAACACTTACATCTTTATAATTGGAAGTATAAAATCGTAAATTGTTCCCTAGTAGAGTATTAGCAGAAGTAAAAAGGCCGGCAGACAAAATAGAATCAGTGACAATATACCTATAATGTAAAACATATATTAACATTCAATTAATAATAGAAAAGATGAGATGCAAATGAATAGATACATCAGAACTAAATAATTAGCCCCTTAACTTAAAAGCATGGGATAACTCAGTTCGAAATAATTCTTAGGGGGTTATTTGAAAGAGAAAAAAATTGCTTCATTATTTAGCATCAGTTTCATCATTAACAGAGATAATAGATTTGTTATCGAAAAATAGTACACAATACAAGAACTTGATAATTTAATCAGCTACAAGTGATTTATTTACCAGCTGACATATAAACTCAATATCCCGATGTTAAAGTCGATTTATACACCTGTAATAAAGCCTGAGGGGACGTTCAAAAAGTACGTACATCCCGAAGGGGGGGGGGAATTTGCTATTATGTACGGTTTTGTACGATGGGGAGGGGGGAGGTATTATACAAAGTACGTACTTTATAAACATACACCAAATTTAAATTTGACTTTATCCTACACCCTCCTTAAGTAAATATTTAATTTTATTTAAAACATAATTATTTTAATTTTTATGAAAAAGGGGGGTAGACTAATAAAATGTACGTACTCTAAGGGGGGGGAGTTAGACCTTATGTACGAAGGGGGGAGGGGTTTAAAATTTCTCCATTTTTGTGTACGTACTTTTTGAACGGCCCCTGACATTTTTAGACTGTAAAATATCAATGTATAAACAATGACAATGACTCTGCATCAATTTACCCCTTTCAAAATTCATTTTAACATGTTACATGCAATGGAATTTCAAATTACTTATCATATTATTTTAAAAATAATACTTATTTTCAGTCATAGCAATAAAATTTCAATGAAAATCAAGATCATATTTTATCTATACCATGTAATTTTTCATCAGAACACTAATATTTATTTTTATTTTTTTATTATTCATAATGTCAAATATTAGATTTTTTGAGCAAACAAATATCAATTAATAGAACTGATTACTGTTAATTCTTAGACAAGTTATTTTTGAGGCATAATGTAGGAGTTTTCTAGGTTTTTGTAAAAAACTTTTACTGACAATTAATTCCCTGCTTTTTAGAGTCAAAATAAAATTCCCTAACAAATCCAGGTTTTCCTTGACGTGTGGTACCCCTGTTCTTAGCAATTTTGTTAATTATCAGGTTAGTCTATACATTTTTAACATATTTTTATTTTGTTTTGTATTAAGTTTGCTTCTTCTCTTTACTTACTTTCACCCACTAAAATATTTTATTTTGTGAAAGAAAGCTAGCACCTGCTAAAAGACAAATGATCAGGAATACGTATTTAGAACTTAACTTCTCAGAAGTTCAAGAACTAACAGATTGAACTGAACACTTTTAAAGACTTGCCTCAACCCTGGAAGGAGTAATTTGATAAAAAAATTTAACAAAGTATTTAAAGTCATCACTGTTTTATTTCCTGTTATTGCAATTTTTTTTTTTTTTGCAAGGAAGATATTTATTTACAGGGTAGTCCTAGATTTTAGGTAGTTTACAGTTTAACAAGTGCAGAAATATTCTTCATTCATTATACAGTATTAATAATAAATAAGGTATAAAACTATCTATGGAAATCTATATGATAAACCATACGGATGCATTATTTTTAAAATGTGATTCTGTCACTATCTTTTCAAAAGGAACACTAAATTTATATTCTTCTTTCTTGAAAATTTATTTTGAAGGTTTGGAAGTCAAGAAATGGAAGGTTTATTTTAGAGTTTCATGCCATTTTGCATTTAATTTTTTTCAATCATAGTAATTGATGCATATAAGAAAACAAAATATCTCTTTATATATATATTTTTTTTTTATTAAATCTGAACTCAATGTGATAGTCATTTTCTATAGTTGATACAAAATATTTTTCAATTTTAGCCTAATTATTTTACCAAGAGGGACATGCATCGTTGTACACTTCAATAAATAAACAAGTAATGCTGTTTATCAATAATCATCCAACATTAAGTATTTTTAAAATTTATAATAACATGTTATAAAAATATTTCGAAGTTATGAGTTAATGTTTCCCTTATTTTAGGTACTATCACAGAGAAATCAAACAATATAATGTCCATTCGATATATCCAGTATTGATTGTATCATTTATTTAAAATTAAAGCTATCAATATCTTTTAAAAGTAAATGGGAATGTATACAGCTTAATACTTACCCTAAAGTATCTTGTTGTATATATTTAATTTCCATGCTATCATAAAGCAAGGAGTTTGTTACATCAGCAGCACCTGAATTAATAAAAAAATACTCTATAAATATAAGCAGCTTAAAAAAAAAGGAACTATTTTTAAATAATTTATTATGGTAAGACTTAAAAATCATTCTCTGTCAAAGAATTAAACAGCTTTGCATGATAATTTTCAAGATATAATATTTAATTGCAAAGAAATTGTAAACATAAAGGAAACTATTTGTACATGTAACTAGTATATATACATATATAAAAAATTTTCTGTCAATTATTAGTTTAAGTTAGTTACATAACACAAGGTTATGATTTAAATATTATCAATGAAAAAAATGAGACATGTCATATAAAAAAGAACAGACAGCCTAATGTCTAACCCAGAAATAAACAGATTAAGATTACTTTTTTTTTAAGTTGATAACTATTAGATAAAAATAGTAATCTGCTCCTTTGATATTAAATTATTTTGATAATTTCATTAATTTAGAAACATGAGTATTATAAACAATATACAGAAAGCAAAAAATAAATGAGTAAATTAGGTAAAAACTGTCTATAGATTTTAATTTTCTCTCCTGGGCCCCTGATGGCAGGAGAAAAAGAGTAACATCGAAAATGACTTGACAGAGACAAATGCAGGTGGATTTCAAAAGAATAAAATTTAAAAGAATAGAGAAAGCCGATCTCAACTTAAAAGTCTGGACAGCATAGAAAAAATAAGCTCTAAAAGATGTAAAGAACTGAGATCCTAATGGAATGAAAAATATAAAAAATTTAGATTTTTATATGCACCTACAAAGATTTATTGATTGATGATGAAATCAAAATGTTAAAACAAATACATTGCTAATCACAAAATATATATATTAAAGAGTGATATAAGTGCAGGAATTTGACAATATTCTATTATTTGTATGACAAAGTAATAAAGCAACAAAATATGCACTTTGTATAAAGAAATTTAAGATAGAACATGTTTTACTACACTTTTGAATTGTAGATGTAAAAGAATAATGAATTATTAAAGCGGAAAAAAGTAATTGAATATGTTAAATATATTAGATGAACCAAACAGCCAAGCTATCTAACTCTAACAATAGTATTATTTCTAAATTTGTACAAATAGCTTCAATAGGTATAATGCCTAACAGGTATGAACATTGTAACAAAGAGTAGCTCAATGTTTGAAAAAATAAATTCAAACAGAAAAAAATTAGATTAATACAATATATAGAAAGGAGGGAAAAAATGGACTTTTAAGTTTACCTATAGAATTATACAGTTTACATAACAAGATTTTTACTAAATAATTAGATGGGCTATTTTTGAGACTTTGTTCAAGAAGGACAAGAGCTTGAGCAATAAACCTTTCTTCACCTGAAAAAAAAAAGAAAAAAACATTAGCAATAAAATACCAATTAAGCTGATTTATTTAAAACCTTTTGCCACATTCAAACTATTAAAGTAGACATAACACTGAAAACGTTCAAAATTTTTAGTCAGTTTTTCATTTACCGAATAACAATAAAAAATATGAGTGTGGTTACACAGTTATTTAATAAGAGATTTATTGAAACTGAAAGTTTATGATAACAGGAAACATTAGTACGGAGGAAAAATGATGGCCTGTATAATAAATACAAACATAAGAAAATGTAACAATATAGGAAAAAGCAAGAAAAAAAATAGGTTAACTTGTTTAGCTTTCTTAAAGATTCAAAAATATGACATTCTCTAAATAAGCTAAATAAAATAGACTCTAAAATTTATTTATAAAAAACTTTAATACTTATACTAATTTTTTGAAACTGAAGAGAATAAATTTATAATACTTATTCTAACTGTCAAATTATTTACAATTAATTGTCAGTTACAAATTCTCAAACTTTTTAAAAACAAAGATTTTTACAAAATTCATAAAGCAAAAATAATAACAATAACTCCTACGTTATAAATGATATTTAAATATGTGAGATACAAATGAATATAGTAAGCATTTTAAATGCAGCAATCTAAAGGAAATATTTTCAATAATGACCAAATTACATACCAAATTTTTCCCAAATATTAATAATGGTATGGGCAGCAACTAAAGCATAGTTATCAGCAGGTTGAAACTCAGTAGTCCAGAGGTTTGGTGCTGTAAATGAAAAAAAAAAAATTTTCTAACATGTATAACGTAGTTAATAAATAAGTAATTTTATAGCTGGTACAATGCAAATTTTACGAATAGCATGCAATAGTTGTGAGCTAAATGCCACAAGAACACTTTGTAAATATAAAACACCCAATAAAAATTTACATAATGGTAATATAAACTAAGTCTGGCACAAAAAAAGATTAATGTCAACTTTAATTAAACAAAGCTTTTCAAACTATTTTTTTAAACCAAAAGACATTCAGAAAAAAGTAGTTTAATGATTTAAAAAATTTAAGGTGCGATTAATTTATAAACAGTAAGTAAATAAATAAATAAAATAAATTTTTTTACAAAAAAACTCAAAAACCTTCAATTTAATGTTATTAAAGAGGCAAAGCTTCATAGCTTGTTTTGTTTAAATCAAAGAGAACAATGTAATTAATGAATGAAAAATTATCTAACTTCAAATTACACAATTCAAAAATACATACTTAATTTCAAGGCATGATAATATCTTTCAATAAGCTGACACGTATAAGTCAAGAGATCTTGTTGTTTATCATTCTCTTTAATACCAAAATGATCACATAATTGAGTGTAACACAAATGTCTATACATTTGCTTTAGCTAAAATAATAATAATTTTTGTCAGAAAAAATAAGCAAAAAATTAATTGTTATTGAAATGAGGTAATCATTTATAAAAAGAATTACAGCCAGAAAAATTTATTAACTTACATCTTTAGGAAAACTGGGATTCTCTGAACTATCATTTGATACAGAGGCTTCAATTTTTTCAAGCACCTAAAAAAGCAATTGAATAAGTTTATAATGTATTAAAAAAAATTTGATAACACTAAATAACAAACAATAATAAATAAACAGATGATTATTTAATTTTTAATAAACCTATGAACAATTGATTAGTAATTTTGGAGATGAACAATCACAATTTATAGCAAAAATTTTGACAGCCTGTACATCATATTAATGTAAAATTTTATTGTCACACATACAACTTTCTTTATATATATTTATATATGGTGACACAATCGATAAAAAAAGTTTAAGTTATATTTAGTAATTTAAATTTAATAGCAAAACTTTATCAAAATAAACATACAACATGCAAGCATTTTCAACAAATGGGATGAAAATGTCAGAAATTATCAAATGCAAAAACAGTTATCAGCTAATCTAACTTATAGCCATAACAAAAATATGTGCTGCAACTTTGTTCCAAACCAAAAAAAATACTGATTTTGAAGATGGTTTCCTCTTAGACACAAATAAAATAAAAATGCAGGCTTGTAAAGTAACAGAGATGGTTAAATTATTTTCCTTACTTTGAATATCAACCAAAATCAAGGCAAATATTAATATATAAAAAGAAACAGTTAAGAAGCTCCGCACCTCACAAGGTCCACATTCAGTTAAATTATTAATAATGAGTTCAGTTATTAATTTTATAAAAATATGTGCACACTGAAAAGAAAAAGTAAAAATTTAAAAAAAAAAAAGCGAAAAGTTCACAGTCACATTTGCTTATATCAGCTACTATATATGCATATCAGTGGCTTAAAGTTATATTAAGCAATATTTTTTATAAAATATTAAACGAGCTACAAAACTATGCAGTTGGATCAACATACTTAGTGCTATAACGATTGATAAAAAAAAAAAATAAAAAAAACTTGAAAGTCTACAAGAACTAACTTATAAGACAGAAAACATAAATAAGCTAAAATAAGACGCCTAATAAAAAATTGAACTTACAAGGTTTAAAAATCAATTTTAAAATATCTATCAGAATAAAATACCAAAAAATATACTTTAATCAATATTCTAAATGTTTCAGAACTGTGATAAGGGACATACTTTTCTAATTTCCTCCTCTTTCAATCCGTAAGCACTCATCATGAAAGACATATCAACTGGGCATGTTGGTTTTGTGCCAACTTGTTCAAAAAAATTTACAAGCAAATCAACAGGAGAACCTATAAAATCATAAAACATCACAAGTTTAAAGGCGAAAAAAGTAACAACACAAATTCCAGCAAAGTTTAGAATTTATACTAATAAAAACTTTTCCTTTAACTAAATAGAAATCAAATCTTTAAAACATTTATTTTAAGCTATTATTATTACTATTTAACATTTAGAATGATGTGGCAATTAATTTGAAGTATCATAAAGCATTTTAGCAAAAACAGAGAACCAATTTCCCTAAGCGAAAAAACTTGTACCAAGAAGAAAAGTAAAGTAATGTATCAAAAAGAAAATTAAAGTAATGTAGTAAATGTATCAAACAAATATTTCTAGCATGACATAAAAAATTGGGGATAACTTATAAACCCTTATATTTTACAAAACTTAAGAAACATATAAATCTAATCCACCATACCTTTTACTATATACCATATTGTTATAAAACATTAGGTCAAAAATATGAAAATAAACAGCCATATAGAAATTCTTCTTTTAGAAAAATGTGCAAAATGCTTCTTCTTAATTTTAAAACAAAACAAAACTTTAATTATACCTAATTCAATTGTTCCATCTTCACTTACCACACTTATATTTTTAAACATAACACCAATATCTACACAAAAAAAATCAAATACAAGAGAATTACCAGAAATGTAACTAATATAATTTCTTTTACTCCAATAGTATTTTAATGCAGACCAACAAAAAGCATAACATAAACATTAATGAAGAGAGACTTTGAACATATATATACCTATGAATATATTTATATATAAAGCTAAACAATACAAAAAAAGAAAACACACACACACAAATACTGCATAAACAGACATATTACAGCTTTCTTTTCATGAATGATTACTTTCTATTATTAACAGAAACTATAATATGTTTTTCAATTTAAGCTTTGACATTGTATAGGTGTATTGGTTTTATATAAACATAAATAAAATATCAACTTTCTTTTACAGGTCACAAACTTTATGAAAAGTAATTTACCTATTTTTTGAGCCAGGGGATCCTCTTTTTTCAATAATTTATCAAATAAATTCAACATAGCATAATATGGTCCCCGTAATTTCCTGCCTTCCTTTTCTCCATTTTGTTCTTCAACTAAGGCACCCACAAAGTCAATTGCCATTTCAAATGTATAATCAACACATTCTTCTGGTGTATCATTACTAGAAATGAAATTTTTATCTATATTTTTTAACAATATTTATAAAGACAGTAAAATATAAATGTAAAAATAAAAGGAAGATAAATATATAAATTGAAAAGCAATGAACATACCTATTTAATTCAGGTTGCCAATTCATGTCAACAAGATTTTGAATACATTTAAAATATTCCTCATATAATTTCCATGCATCAGGCCTAGATTAAAATGCAGATATATGTATAAAAATGTTGCTTAAAATAGAAAAAAAAATCAAATTCAAAACAAAATAACTGAACTAATAATTTTAAAATTTCTAATACAAATGAGATAGAATGTGAAGAATCACAATAAAACTAATATTAACCAATTCCACCCACTACATATCGAAAATAAAAAATCCAACAGAAAAAAATATGCTTAATCTGAGAAATTACTTTTTTTCTCATTTGTCACAGCAAAAAATAATTTCTTTTGCACTAAGGATCCATTCATTCAAACCATTAAAATTTCATATAAATACACGATAATCCCAACATTGGATCAAAAGTTATCAATATGCTTCCTTTATGGCATTACATGCTAATATGCCTACTACATACCAATCATACAAATAACAAAGAGAGTGGGAAAAGAACAAAATGTCTGAAAATACTATCCACTCAAATCATGAAAAACCCTGTGAAATTATTTTACACGAAAAGAAAACATTTAATTTATAAGCTTTTTCTTTAACAAAAAAAGAAACTGTGTACATTGACTGTCCAACAAACTGTTCAGATTTATATAGAAAAAATAAAATTCTGATTAAAGAGAATAAAATATCAAAGTTTAGAAATTTAATTTCTTCATAAGTTCCAAAAGTATGAGTTCCACAATCCCTGAAATTAAAAAAAAGTGCTGACACAGTAAAATTTTAGCTAGAAAGAAAGTAAAAGATGAAGAAAACATACGTTTTTAGAATGAGTTTCTTGTATGCTTTATTTGCTTCAGGCCATTTCAGCAAATAAATCAAATACTGAGCTTCTCTCTCAGGTAAGTCCTTTTCAGAAGACATTTTTTCTACAATATTAATTATTTCTCTTTATTACAAATCATTGAAAGAATAAAAAGCTATAGAAAAATGGATAGTAAAAATACCTTTCAATGGACTGCTCAATACCTCAATAGCTTTCTCATATTTTTCTTGTCTCTCAAGAATCATGAGATAAAGTTGAACTTCTAAAATTAAAAAAAAAAGAAGAAAAATATTAAGTAATATTCTGAGTAAAATATAGTTGTACCATATCTGGAATGACAAATTTTTAACATTTAACAAACCTTTTAAATATTAAAAAAAAACATTTTAAATACACATATTGTAAATATATACATATATTGTAAATATATACATAAACTACCTTATTGCTTGTATTCATTTTGTGATTTAAAAATAAGTAGCACTTTACCATTTTTAAAATTTAATTAATGAAACATAAAAATATTGAAATGATGTGAACTAATGTGGAAAATAAAAAATTGAGATTCAACTTATAAACACTAGTAAAGGTAATCTAGAAAGAATTAAATGAACATAAGCTTATCATTTTTTCTTAATATGAAGTCCAAGAGTCATTTTAAATTATCCTTCTACCAGGCACTTCTTTTCAAAGCATTTGATTGAATATTAAGAAGCATATCTTTGACATTGTACTAAAAATATTGCAAATCAAAAACTAAAAAAAAAAAAAGACAAAAAATTATAAATAATTGCTGAAAAAAACTATATAATGATATGAAACAAACGTGTCAAAAAGTGATAACTCAAATTAGAAATCTGTGTGTCAAAACACCACAATAAAAAAAATTAATATTTAAACAAAATAATAAAATATAAAAGATTTAATTACTCTAAACCAAAAATAAGAGCTTTAAAGGGTGATTATTTTTTGTTACACAAAATAAAATTAAATACTTTTAAAGTGCATAAAAGCCCAGTGATATTATTAGTAGTATAAATTATATGAATTCAATGTAGTATGAATATGAATTAAAGAATTATATATATATTATATGAATTAAAATAGTAAAAATTATATGAATTTTTTTATACCTTTTCTTTACATACAACAGTTCTAATACACTGTTTTTTTTTTTTCAAATGAAAGTGGTTGAAAACTCAGTTTTAATAATGAAAGTAAGATACACTGATTGCTCAGAACAGATAGGATCAACAGTTCTAATTATATTCTCAATTTCAAATTCCTCAAATGTTAACATAATGTAACAATAAATAAATTTTAGTTCGGAAAATATATACACTTTTTTTAAAATTTTAAATCAAAATTTTTTTAAGTAAAAATCACTCCATTTAAATCAATACAATCCAGTAAGAAACATTTGGGGAGAGGGGAAAAAAAAAGATTTATTATCGCATTACATTAGCCATTTTAAACTGATCAACTTAAAAATGATCGATAAAAAATCAAGTACCAGCTTCAGCCTCTAATTTATTTTCTTTCACAAACTTTTCAGTCATTCTTTCAGCAAGTGAAAGCAGCATTGTTTTAGTTGATGTTTCTTCTGCCTTCTCTGCCTGAAAAAAAAAACAAATATTAAAATTCAAGCAAAATTGAGCAATCTTTCCAATTAATAGTGAAGTTAAACAAAAACAGTGAATTCTTCTATTGACTGATCAAAATTATTTTACAGATTGTAGCATCAACAACCAAAATTAAAACTTTGAACAAACAAATTACTAAGAAAATTTTACACAATAGCATGAATTTAGCAGTTATTTGAAGATATAAAATTTGTTATTGACTTGCTTTATTTTACCTTATACTTGGCTTTCTTAGCATATTTAAAATGTAAGTCACCATTTTTTAAAATAATAATATAATAAAATATTCCGCAAACAGCGTTTGAACTTTTTCGTCAATTATGCACATCTGTTAAGCCCCAGTTTACTACTTACATCAAAAATATACAGAAAAGTTTATAAAATAAAAAAAAATTGGATGCAAATCTGATCAGAGAATAAAGGTATTTGGCATTTAAAAAATAAACTATTAAATAAAATTAATGCTGGCTTTTTCAAAGAACGTTGTTTGATTATTGCATTAGAAGGTAACGTACAATGTATCATGAAGCACTAATATTATTTTTGGAAAAAGTTATTATAAAATAAATTAAACACTTTAGATGGTTTTTTAAAAAAAGAAACATACTTGCATAACAATACTCATTACTGCCCAAAAGTAATAAGGATTTTTTGGCTTGAGCTTATATAGGGCCATGGCTGTTTGTTGCTGCTTTTTATAATCCCCATTGCGAACATGAGACATAAACAGATGAGAAAGAAGTTCTTCATTTTGAGGATCTTTTTTAGTGGCTCGCTCATATGCATCAGCAATGAGTTCCACTGTAAAAAAAAAATTTATACTTTAACAAACAAAATCTGATAATTACAATAATCACTGATCATGTATTTATATATATATGTGTTCACATTTATTTCATAGACTAAAATTAAACAAAGTTCATGATTTTTTTTTTAACAGTGCTTATAAAAAAATCTAGACATTTTTTACTTACCCAGTTTTATTCTTTATAATTAATTAAATATTCAAAATGTGTTATAATTGAATTTTTATTTAAAATATACATTAATGTATAATTAACTATTCTATAACAAAACTTAACAAATACATGCAAACGCATGATTAAAATTTTATGAAACTGGAATAGTAATATATTATTAGTTACCATAAACAAATCAATGTTAATTTAACAAACATTTTTAAGTTTCAAAAGTCACAAAATATATTGTGTTGCCTTGCTTAAGGTTGATCCTCATATTATAACTGCAGTTTGAGATATACAGTACAGAACCCATTATCTGGAAATCAGAAAACCAGAACGAAATTCGATAAATTTTCTCGCCATTTAAAAAAAAAAAATTTTTTTTTTCCTCATAAGATTTTATGATTTTTCCTTCTTTTTTTAAAGATGTTTACCTTACCATCATTTTAGAAATAATCATTAGTGTATTACTTCATCGTTTTTTCTTATTTTTAAGATAATTTCCAAATTTATTTTTTTTTAGTTGGGTTTATTAATAAAAAAAAAACGGCTTTTTGTAACGATTCAGAAAACCGGAAAAATCAGTTATCCGGAATAGCGATGGTCTCGACCGTTCAGGATAATCGGTTCCCTACTGTATTTTTAATATAGGATGCTTCTTAATTTACCTATTACAAACCCTTCAAGAAAAAGCAATCTAAATTTATTTTGCAAAAGTTTTTTTACTTTTAATTCTCTGTTAAATGAAGTTACTGCTTTATTAAAAAGTTCGTTTATAAGAATCACTTTTAAATTTTTCTAATCAATATTGTCACTGAAAAATATTACACTCAAATTACATACTTGACATTACTATTTAAGAAAAAGAATGATATACGTATTAATATAACATTACATTTTAAGTTTTTTCCCTTCTTAATATTAATGAGTAGTACAAAAAAAATTTCGAGATGGGGACAAATTTTCCACGAACAACGTTTAAATCGAAAAGATAAAAAAACAAGAATACACATTAGAAAAATCACATTAATAAAGTTGACATACATTTATGTAATTCTCGATAACATATGGTCATTGCCTGGAGAGTAGGATCGTCTGTTGGATCTTCAGCATGCACTTCTTGTACAACATTAAATGACTCTTCATTTCTGCCCAATCTAACAAGAGCAAGAGCTTTAAGAGCCTACAAACAAAAGAAAACTTTTACCATACTTTTCAAATGCTAAAGTAGGAAATAGTGGAAAGGGAAAATAGTTAACAGTGGAAAAAATCATCAACTTATATTGATCTATAAGAAAAGTAATTTGATGAAGAGACTATTAACTTAAAGAATACGGTTCGTATAATAAACAAATAAAATAGGAAAAAGTAACAATATAGTTAGCAATCAACAATTATAATAAAATAAAAATATTAATAAGAAATACTCAGCAAATTCTCTAACTGATCAATTAGGGAAGAATAAACAGTAATAAAAATAGAGAAAAATTGTCAAATTATTATTTCCTTAGGTTGACTAATTTGATAAGAGCCTATTAACAAAAAGAAAATTAACACAGGCAGAAAAAATTAAAGGTGGAAAAGGTTCAAGCAGAGTTCTCCCTAGGAATAATAAAGACCACTTTGAATTTTGAAAGGGCACTCACTTAACACCCTAAAAAACAATCATTAAGTTGTGAAATATTCTGCAATAACTGAATTTGACCCTAAACAATTTTTAAATTACCCTATTGTGCTATTTTATGCAGAAAATTCAAACACTAATTGTCACACATTAAAAAAAAAAGAGAAAAAAATAATTAAAGGCATTCTAAAAGATTATTTGTGAGCATAATTTTTTTTTCCTCAAAAAAAAAAAAGTAAACTGAAAAAAAAAAAATTATCAATTTATAAATAACTTGAAAGCTTTTTTCTAAAATTCAAACTGAATATGAAAAAATAAATATTCAAAGGGTGCTTTTTTACATAAAAAAAAGTATTTATTTAATAAATAATTTTAACACTTAAACTCATTAAAAATTCATAAATATACCCCCTGATAAAAAAAAAAAAGAAACTTATAAAAATTTAACCAGTTGAAAATAATTCTAACAAAGTAAATATTTGTAATAGTAATCAGAATTAAACCTTTAAACACAGATAATTTAACAAGTGTGCAATGAATTATTTAAACAGTGAGTTATTTATTTTTTTTTAAATGGAATATACCCGACAGTTAAAAATGTTCAGCTATAAAGGCAGTGTTTTAAGGGATTGCATCTTATTTTTACAAAAAGGGCAAAGTTGGAGCATAGGGATCAAAGGGCAGATAGGATGGGTAGCCCTTTTAGGGAGAACACTAGTTTAAAAGCATAGGGATGCATAGGGAGAACACTAGTTTAAAAGCATAGTTAGCAATAAACTTAGAAAAATTTTTAAAAATTTTTTCACGCAGACAAATTAAGCAAAAATTCTTACAATTCCGCCATAATTATTCATAACAATTTTTATAACTTTTAATTACCTTTGCACACAGAAAATCTCTTTGTTTTTTGAGAAGTTTGTCAGCTTCTTGAAGAGCTTTTTTGTTGTTGCCATTATCAAGACAATCTAAAAATATAATGATAACCCTTAATAAACAATAACCAATCTTCAAATGTAAAATGCGTTTAAAATAAATATTTTAGTACCTAGAACACTGTAAAACGCATCAAAATGTCATTTAAATATTCCAACTTTTTAATAGATTCAACAAAAGAGCAAAAATATCAGGAGCGAAAATCAGGAAATTAAATTATTTTTAGGACACAAATTCATGACACTTCTACAATAAAATTGCTAAACAAAAATTTAATAATTATTTCAAGAAAATAAATTAATATATCACCTCATATCTATTAAGAACATCTCTAAAACTCTACAAGGATTTACAAACAAGAGATACACATAACAATGGTGCAGAAAAATTTCAGAACCTTATATTGAAAAGATCTCTATCGTTATCTGTGGCAGAATAATCGCCAAGTTTTGGCAACTTCCGGGCAGCAGTTTGTGAGATACTAAATAAATATCACAAAAGGGGCAAATCTGAATATAACTCATAGCCACCTTCAAACAAACCTCTATGCTTTTTTAAAAAAAATTTTAAGTTTAAAATCCATTTGGCGGTTGTAGTTGGCTCAACAGATCACGATACAGAAATATCCCCAGGACAGTTTTTTGGCTTAAAATTTCCCCCAAAATTAAGGTACCTTTTAATTTCTTGCAATTAATTTTTAAAAAATTTCTTATAGAGTAAACATGTACTTTGTCCAACTATTTTTGTTAACAAAGAACACAATTTGATTTTACACGATTCTTGAATAAACTAGCACGTGTGCTAAAATTAAGAATCAATGTATATTGAAATAGCAACAATTTATATGTGAAATTTGTTGAGTGACATGCTTTTAACAATAAAAAATTTGGTAGCAATTTATTTAATTAGAACAAATATATTCTTCAGAGCTGGCTAAATATTCTCTGAACCTTGTTGATGCGATCAAACATATTCTGCACTCCTGGGTAATACTAAATGTAAGTTTTTTATGTGACAGTAAACCTATAAAATAAATATGCTGTTTAAAAATACTGAACACAATGACCTAGACATAATGAATAAACTTTTGACAGTTCTGATTATAGAATATTTACATAATAACACAACTCATACCAAATTTTCTTTGGTAACAAAAATATGTAACCTATAACGTTCTTTGAGAGTTAAATTCAAACTCAAATGTTCAATAATTTATAGATAGGATACAATAACTAAAATATTAATACCTTATATTTACAACAAATACAATCTACTTAAAATAAACAGTGAGTTTAAAAGAATATTTCATAAAGTTTTCTAATAAATTTTTTTTATCTAATTATACCACAAACAATCAGCAACAAATTTTTATCAATAACTTGCACAAAAAATATTTTGTTGATAAATTACACACTTAATTTAAAAAATTTTATTAATCACAACAATGCAATTTATTAAATATTGCAAACGATTTGAATTTCTTTGTTTACGTTTGTTTTACAGTTTAGGATTTCTATTTAATCCATCGAAATTTAAACATTAAGGTTTATTATGAAATTTATAAGAACCTTCATTAAAATTTGAAGATTTAATTAGTAAATTCAGATGTATAAACCTTGCTATATAAGGAAATTAATGCTATTTTTATGTAACAACCAAATTTTGGAGATGTAAACACTGCATAGAAGCGTTTTTTTGCATCAGGTGAAAATAAACGATGCACAGAGCTGATATGCTTCAAATACATCATAAGAGGTTGTTATTAGAAACCAATCTTCTTTTTTAAAAAAAGCTTTTGCATACCATAAATTGGACGAAGTCTTCTCTCATTAACAGCAGTATCCACATGTGATCGCGCAGCCATGTTGAATTATCCCCGTCTTCTTAATGCTGCGGTTCCTTGTTTGAAAAAGTTAACGGTATAATAAACTACAATGGCTGAAAGGTTATCAGTTCGAGCTGGAACTAAAATAACTAAACAAACTTTTTTCCGCGAAAAGTCCTGTTATTGAAATCGGATGAAGGTGTGGTGTAGGCTGCATGATATTATATAAAATACAATTTCATGAATTCATTCTCAGCTTTCCTGTCGTTTATAAGAAAACTATATATTGTTTATCGTTTGTTTAAAAAGTTTTGTAAAGAGACAGCGGGAAAAAAATTAAATATGAATCCATGCATACTTTAAGACGCCGATAAATATTTATAGTATTAACATGAAAGTAATTATTTATTTATTTATTTGCCAATGATTTCTTATATCGAGAGAAGAATTTGCAATATGTAGATTCTACATTTTATAAAACAATTATTTTTCATCATAAATTTAATACAAATAAAAATAATAAAAAGTATAATCTGCAAGGAAATTTCAATTTTAAATTTTTCTACGCCTACTTTTATACCAGAATATAAAATTAAAGGAACCTAAAAGTAATCTTAAGCTAGCAAGATGTATACCCAACAAAAGGGATATCCCCAGAACTCATCTACAAAAATCATTCCACAGAATTATTTTTTTAATGAAAAAATTGATTTTTTTGGTTCAAGGAGTTCAAATATCATGCTCTAAAAACTTTTTAAACTAAACAGTTGATATGCGCTATTAGTCAGGGCTTGGAAATTATTCGAAAAATAAATCAAGTTGGTGTTTGATTTCGCAATTTATTTTGAATTTTCTCTGCTGAACAGAAGTTTTGAATACTAATAGTTTGATAAATATTTTTAGAAACCAAATCGGTACATCAACCCAAAAATAGTGCATCTTATTCAGTGTAGGATTTTTTTTTAAATCTATTGTTTCATAAAATACTGAGATGATATCAACGAATAGAACTGCATGAATTTCACATAAAATAAAAGCTAATAAATTCGCATAAACGAAGCTTAACTCAACGCGACGGATCCTAAGGCAGGGTATCCAAGAGTAAATATACAGATAAAGAGTGCTTCGCAGTAACAATAATTAATTTACATCTTTTAGAATACTTGCCAAAAATGTATACGCATTAGGAAAGGGTCGCAAATTAATACTTAAGCGAAGGAAAGACAAAATCGCATTCGAAATCATACGAATCTCTAAAGAGGATTGTAAAAATATCAAAACCTGTTTAATTGCCAAAGAATCAAAAAAGTTAAAAGGTGATAGATTACTAAAAACACCTTGAAATTTTATCAGACAGTTAAAGTGGCTTTGATGTTTTTCACCTCGTTTCCACGCTAGTTATTCGACAGATTTCGATAGAATTTTTTTCTCTCTCGTATAAAATTAACTTTTTACCCCAGAGTGATTGAATTTATGACCTTTTTTTACTTCCTTTTGACAAAGATTTCAAAAATTTAGATCAAGGGCAGGAATTACGAAATACAGCATAAAATAACGTGTCTATTGGTTTTCTCTTTAATTATTTTGAAATATATTATTAAGAACAGAAGGGAGGACAGACCAGTAATTTTGCCAAAAATATATTTGTTTTTAATTTTATAACCAAATGGGATAATCAGTTAACCAAGTTATTACATACTTACTGTTGTGATAATTTCAAGCTCGTACAACTTTATGTAACAAAGAGGGAAAAAATAACTATTAGAGGTCGGGCATTAATATTAAAAAAAGCTAAGGTAAAACAAAAACAATACTATCGTGATCTAACGAATAAATTTTAAGGATGCAGGTATACTGAAAATCTCAAAACTTGTTTCATTACCAAAGGGAACAAAGGAGACTTGTAAAAAGCTATATTAAATGCGTCCCAAGTTTCATCAGGCTATCAAACTAGCTCAGATGTTTTCTTCGTTGGTTTTCATTCATTCATTCATTCACAAAGTTAGTTTTTTTTTAGATATGCATATTTTTTTACTCGGTAATGATTTTGACAAGGAGTCTATAAATATACATTATGGGTGGTAATTATGGAACATCATATTCTGCTCAAATTAATTTTTTCAGCAAAAACTTCACGTAGAAATAGAGAATTCAGATAATTAGTGAATAAAGAAGAGCACCCATTTATAACTTATGATCTAATGGATTTAATTTTCATGTACTTGGACTGAATCTTAATGGTTTGCAGATTTGTTCCTAAATAATCTAATTAATTAGGAAATTAGGGCAAAGAATATATTAAATTACAAAATCAGACAAAGAAATGTACTTTTACTGAATAAACATGTATTTTACCCGGCGGATTTGGATTTTTGATCTTCAAAACATGTGGGATATCCGCAGTTTGGAAAATATGGTCCCAATTATTTAGGCAGAAAAGCGATCCAAAGTTTGGGCCCCTTAACATGGTTTTTCGAAGCCATGTCAGCAAGGAAATAAAAAGAGCTTTAGTTTTAGTGCATTAACCCTGAAGCAAAGCGACGATTTTAAATTATATATACCATTTTATGGTAAAAAAATTATCTGAACTTTAGAACGGACAAATAGCTTAAATATTTTAAAAGTTATGAAAGTATTTTAAAAAACGTCGAATTGGCGACATTTTACCACAAGATAAAAATTATCAAAATCACTACCTTATTCTCAGTTTTTGAAGGGAAAAAAAAATTAAACCCAGATAATGCAATATTGGAGTAAGTTTTAAAATATTAAAAAATTAGTACACAAACACTTTTCACTTTCTCAAAACTGACTTTTCTCCATATTCTCCGTATTTTGCGCCATTTTAAGAATATGTATGGACAGAGCTTGCTTTCGATTGGCTAAATAAACTTAATCTAACAGTCATGAGTTGCAAACTCACAGCATCTGCTGTGAGTTTGTGATTTTCATATTTGATTCATATTGACCTTGCTATTTTCATATCTGCTAGCAGTTATGAAAATAGCATATTATTCGCAAAAAAGCATTATTTCATGTGGCGACGGAGCCTTCGAAAACAGTCTTTAGAGGACGCCATACCACGGGAGAAAGTTTTCGTCACAAATTCTCTTATACCTCCATTACTAATTTATATTTTAAAAGAAAGAAAAAGTGAATTCAGGCAAGCCTAGAGTAAGGCATGAAGTTTCAATTGCTGAAGAAATAAAAATGTCAAAATGCAAACAAATAATTGGAAGAAAACTTCTCTATTGCGTAGTCCTAAATTATCTTCTCCTAATTTATTTTCATTTGGATATTTTAAAATTTTCTTTTCAGTATTTGAAACTTTATGGCCCACTCTAGGTTTGTCTGAACTCCCATTTTCCTTGGAGGTGTAAGGGAATTTGCAACAAAACGAATAATGAAGCGGATTCAAAAACTTTTTGCTCGTAATTATGATACCTGCGTAATTTTTATAATTATTCATTATTAAATATACTAATGGTTGAAGTACAATTTTGCGTCCTTGGATGGACAAGTACGGAAATATTTATTTTATTTCATTTTGCATTTTTTTCTTAATATTTTTTTTTACTTTATTTTATTTATTTATTTATTATTTTTTTTTTTTTTTGCCCCGCGAGTTTAGTTTGTAATCCGTTTCATAAGAAAGAATGGCTTTCATTTTTTTTTGCAAGTACTCAAAGCCCCCACAAATGTAAAATGTATAAAATATTTATTTAAAAATTAAATTAAATATTTTTTTAAAAATATATAAAATATTTGGAAAAGAAACTTATTTAATTTCAATGATTAATCGGGAGAATAGATCACTCTAACGTCACAATTTATAAAATATGTTTGGAATAGGAACGAAAAAGTTACATTGATGTCAGTTCACAATATTACATGTAGTTGTAACAAGAAATTGTTATATCGTATTTCTACGCCTCGTTTGCTGAAATATTTTTAACAGAATCAAATTATGATATAGTATTATCTTAGATTTTTTTTTTTTTTTTTTGCTGTACGTGATTTTTTTTTGAAAAAGAAGAATGAATTTCATATTTTCCGAAAATATCCGAAGATATTTAGAAATATTTTCCGAAAATGCCTACATTATAATTAATTTGAAATTAATTTAAAATTGTCCGAATATACCAACAAATATCTAGAAATAAAAATTTTATTTTTTTCTAAATTTAAATTTAGCTCAAAACATTCAAGGTTGATAGAAATGATGGCCTTATCATCACTATGTTTTGAATAATGTGGGATAAGTAACGCTAAGCAGACGTACTTTTTTAAAGAATTATAGCACGTTTTTTTTCCACATAGTACCAGCTGTAAACAAAAAGTTATTATAATCTTATTATTTCCTACATCTGTGTGATATATATTTAAATAAATACACCATTAATTGCTAGAAATATTTACATTATATGAGGAAAAAGAATGAATTTAGTCCCAAAAACACAAAATTTAGAAAATAGTTGGCGCTAAAATAAGCGTGTTTCGCATTTATCTTTCAAGTTTGCTTTATTTTTTTATAATAGTAAATCAAGATGTTATCAACACATATAATAAAACAAAGTGTGTGTTAGAAAAAAATATATCGTTGCAGTTCACTACAAGCACATATGTGACCCCGTCATTATTTTAAAAAGTATTTTTGGACATTTTTAGCTTACCGCAACCCAACCTTTATATATGCGCACTCTGTTAAAAAAAAATATATATATTTTAGAAAAATGGAAATATATATTTAACATTTTAAAAATATTTTATGATTTTTAATAATAGTTGATTATCTAATCTGTTTCAGTTTTCTCTTTTCTTTAATCGAAATCAAATATATATTGAATGAAGTAGATATATCTAATGCTATGCCCTCTTTCTATAAATTTATATGATCTAATTTCGCATTCGTAAACTGTACCAAGAAGAGAAGGCATAATAAATGTATCGAAAGGCGGAAAAGCGTAGGAATTCTCGTAGTTTATTTTTTCTTCCTCGCTGATTTCTTATCTGTAATTCTTATTTTGGCGTCAGTTTTAGAAGAACGAAGAAAACTAACTCAGAATCCATTTTTAGAATCTTGGCGAGGTGAGATATCTTTAACTCAAAATCTGAATGTAACTAACTCTTTTCTAAATTTTTTTAAATACACTTCAGTTTTAGTTTATTTATAAATCCAATTGTTTTTAGAATCTTGGAAGTTGAAGTAAACTATTTTTCGTTTCCTAATTTCAGCTTGGTTCATTAGACCAAAACAATTAACAGTAACATAAAAACTAATAGAAATCCGATCATTAATGTTACACCAAAAATTTTAACAATTGAATATCATTTTAATACATTATTTTACATGTTATAAGTTTTCAATTGATGAAAAAAAATTTTTTTTTTTAATTTTTGCTCCAAATTTAGAATAATTGGGAAATTTCTCCCTTAGAAATACTTATCAATAAAAAGTAATAGTTAAAGTTTTTTATTATTCCAATTCAATAATTGTTACAGTTAAGGCTTTTATTATAGTTTTTTTATTATTATTATTATAAATTTTTTTATCATTGTTGTCTTCATTTAATTTCGATCTCTCTAAAAGGTTTACGGATCTTTTGTTAATTTTCTCTATGGCATAAAAAAAGAAATTATAAGGATGCTGGACAAAAGTATTCGTTACAAATACAATAATTAAATGTGAGCAATTTTTTTATTTTTAGTAAACAAGATATCGTTAATACAAGTCATATTTTGAAAATTTAAATTGCATTTTTTTGTAAAATTAATAATTTAACAAGAGCAATGCTTGTAAGAGAAAATTTTTCACATCTCAAGTAAAAGCTAAAAGACAGTTGAAAGAATAAAGAAAAATAAAGCAACGTTTCAGGGATTTTTGAATCTTTGAAAATCAACTATTTAATTATATCTCGCTTAAGATCTATGCTTCTTTCTACGTAGAGATGGCGCTGTAATAGGCATAATTTTTAAATTTAAGTTTCGTCAGTTAACTTCCTGTTCTTATCCATAGTTATAAAAATAATTTAATTTCCCCTAATAAACTGAAGAGTTTGATTTTAAAATTTTGAGTTTAGCTTGGCCACTTATCGGGGATGTTCGTTCCGTAAACCGATCAGTTTTTTCGTTACTTTTTTTTTTTTTTTTTTTTTTTTTTTTTGGTGCTGCCTTTTAACAAAAAGGAGTTCAAATTAACAAGAAAAAAATATGTTTAACGATTGAAGAGTACAGAAAATTATTGCGCTTAACATTTCGATGATTTTTTGTTTACCTATTTTAAAATATTTAAATGAGACTCCAATGGACATTCTTGCTTCAGATATTTTGTAACAATGTATTAGTATTTTTACATTAATTGAAAGAGAAATTGTGTTCGCTTAACTAATGTGTTCTCAAATTTACCAACAGATGGCAGCACTAAATATCAGACGGGAGTTTAAAATTTTATTCTTTACATTTTTCCTTACTTCTTTTTTTTTTCTTCCTTGAATTAATATAAATATTTATTCACTAAAATTTAGAAAAAACCCTCCACTATTTGACACAAAGATCTTGAACTTTTTATATTTAATCATTTTTTGAGTCGTTGCAGGCTGATATAATCAAATCCAAGTGCCCATCGCATTAAATTTATTTTATTTTAACATGCTAATTTTATATAATGTAATACTAGTAGAGTATTTTTTAATTTTTGTTTATTTATGAAGGAAACTGGCCCAATTAAAATAGTGTATTTATGAAGAAAATAGAAGCAAACAATGTATGGAACATAAATTGAAAAGAAAGAAAGGATAAAGAAAAGAAATTGTTATTTTTTTACTCCCTCCCTCCAAAATATTCTAAGTCTTTATTTACTTTGTTTTCCAAAAATATACATTGAGGGTAGTGATAGCAGATTATCAAAGCTTTTAAAGTGGTTCGGAAAAGCTTCTAGGAAAATAAAATTTCGGTGATCAATTTTTATTTTGCTTAAATTTTAAATTTAGAACACTTTTCGTGTTCAATATGTAAAAATGCGCGAAAATGTAATTTTACTAAAACATTCCTCACCCAAGAGATAGCTTCTTTCATTCAGAAAATTTAATTTATAGATAATCCTTCGGCTTAACCCATTTTAACCAATATTTTTCTGTATTTTAAGTAATAATCATTATCTAATAACGATTATCGTTTAAAGTTGTTCCTTGGTGTATTACTAATTACTTAATGTATATTATTAATAACGATTAAAAACCATCTTTGATGACCCGCTTGGTAACCTTTCAAAATTATCTTGTACTACATATAAACGTTAATGGTGATCAAGATGAATGCTAGGCGCAACTGTATTTGAATATTCGAATTCTTCAACCCCTCCTTCGATTCTCTCACAACTTCCTTTCACACCTTAATTTTAAACAATATATTAACCAAATTTTTTTATTTTATAGTAGAGCTGTTGCTTTGTACTGGTCGAAGTACTTTGATTTCAATTTTAACTATTTTCAAAAAATGTCCGCTATACTGTCAAAGCTCTTTATGCATTGAATTTTAGCACTAATTTAAATAAATTTATATTCGAATACAAACCATTTTTTGTATGAAAATAATTTCCATCTCTTTCGTAAGATAAGATAGAAAGCTCATCCTAATGCTCCACAAGAAAGTGCTATACTACTACTTCCTCACGCACCGCTTGAGCCATAACTTGGGTATTGTATAATGCATGCAGTCAAACTCGGTCATAACGAGGGCGAAGAGACTTGCCCATCGTTTGAATTTGTTTGAAAAATTTAAAATTAGCCCCGCCGAGCAGCGATGGCTCAGAGGATAGAGCGTTCGCCTTCCAAAGAGGAGAACCGGGTTCGAATCCCAGTCGATACGAATTCCGCATCCGGCTTGCACCGACCACAGTGCTGACGTGAAACATCCTCAGTGGTAGACGGATCATGGGTTAGAGCCTCCTTGCCGTCAGGCTAACCGTGGGAGGTACTCGTGGTCTTCCTCTCCATGTAACACAAATGCGGGTTTACCCATAACCTTAAAAAAAAGTCCTCCCCCAAGGCAAATTTCTCCCAATACTCGATCCAGAAGTTTCCTTGTCTTCTGGATTGGGTTCAAAATGACAAAGCTACGGAGTTGAACATTAGTAGTCCTAAACCCATAAAATTGGGTCGGCTGTTCAACGACGGTTATAAAATATAAAATTAGCCCAGCAGTTTTTATTTAATAAATAACCCATCTGCTGATGGGCCATTCTAAATTTTATATAATAATGGTTATTTAATAAATAATTCCCGGAATGCATCCCGGAACGCCAAAGCTGAATTGGCTATTGATTTTGGATCGCTGCCGAAAAAAAGTTAAGCAATCCCAGTTTTTATGTTTATGCTGCGTGCTATTTACTCATATTTTTTTCCCTTCTTTCTGTATTTGACAAATGAAATGAATTAATTCTTTCCACTCCAACGACAGAGACATTGAAAAAAAAAATTGCCATTAATTGTCGTTCAAAAAAAAAATCACCGGAAATGCCAGGGAAGTCAAATAACGGTTTCATTAATATTCTGTGTCAATGTAACTTTCACATTTATGTATCCGTAAATTCAAACAAAAGAGACACGCATTGCTCAGTATCCTGTTTATTATTCACGGCCAGTTATTGTCCTTGTTTACATCAATACAAACGATTAGATTATATTTTATCCAGATTCATTTGTCTCTCTCTTTCTATTGATACTTGACACAATATTGTTATTTCCTTGCTTTGAGAATTTTGGGGATGAAATATTAAGTGAAAGTGATTTTTTTTTTAAGATGTGGGGTGCATTTTGATTTTATTTTAATAATTCGGTAAAAATAATTTTTTATCTTATTTAAATGTCAAAGAGTATATTTCATTTTATTTTATATTATTTTACTTATTTATTTTATTTATTTTTTTGAATTGATTTTTTTCCGTAGAATTACGGCAATAAGGCCTGTAAACTCAAGACCGGAATCAAGATAAATCAAAATCCGAATTTCATCGAAAATGGACAGAATAAGGATTTTACTTCAAGAAATCGACTTAGGTGAAGTATAAAAAAACTTATGAGATTTGCAGAGCCGGAATTTACACATACTTTTTCTAAGAGAGCCATCGAAAAGACAGGACGTAATATACTCTGTGAAATACGAAGTAAAACAGAAAAATATTGATTAAAACAATGATGAAAGTTTGAATTAATTATAATGTAAAACATCTTTTCAATGTCTTTTATCACAAACATACTTAAAAAGATAAAATAATTTTTGTATGCAAAATTGAGTTAAGATTGGTATATAAAAGTTATGTATTCATTTTGTTATAATACGTTTTTCATCTTAAGTTTACCGACTAAACAAAAAAATTTTTTTTAAATCTTTTTCAATTTTTCAAATAGGGTATTTTAAAAAGTTTTTTGTTTTGTCTTAACTTTTTAACATTACATATTGTATCAAGATTGAGTTAAGTATACAGATATATATAAAATTGGTACTAGGGTTGAAGTATATGTTTCATCATTTAAACACCTCAAATTTATGAAAGTCCATACTAAATAATTTTGTTCATATTAAAACATTTTTAAAATCTGTAAACAGTCTTCTGCTATGGTTTTTCCCCCCGTTAATTGTACTTTAAGAAATTCTTGTAGCTCTCTGCTGACATTAGTGGGCAACAACTATTTTAGTAAGCATAATCTTCAAAAGAGTTGATAGAAAAAAAACCTTTTTTTAAACCTTTGAAGCCATTACAGAAAATATAGTTAGAATCATTTAAAAAAATTTTAAGCATTACTCACAAAATTAAAAACCTAATAAAATATAGTTACAAAAAAATATTTCTTTTCAAAATTGAAACTATTGCAACAAGCAAATTTAAGACCATCAAAAAAAATTAAGCATCACTCAAAATAAATAGGCATTTAAAAATCAAATTAGAGGTAATAAATTAAATGAATCACTGCTGCAATACTTAAATGTTCATGAAATAATCCACCATTTTAAGCGATTTCGCGTTAAGTTCGAGCGTCATAAATCACATGCCAATCCTTTAAAAATAAATTTTATGACGAAACACTTACATTCTGAAAAAATATTCGAACATTCCACAGGAAGAAAAAAAAAATTCTGTTAGGCCTCAACGGCAACAATCGGATTCAATTATCTAATTTAGCAGACGATTCGACCGATCCAATCCATCCAAAAGGATTCCAAACTCACGTAATTTGAAGATGAGTCATTTAAAGGTGAATGTTCCAAGCGAGGATGAAAAAAAAGGGAAAGTGAACAAATTCAACACACCCTCTCACTGATTACGCATCTTGGAACTTAAGGGATGGCTCATTATTTACAGGGTGCCAAGGTCTTGGCGTTCTCTCGATGTCGTCTTAAGCCTACTCAAGGTAAAAGAACAAAAGAATCAACAAAGCAGTCCACGGTCAAGGCGTTGTTTCCTGAATCGTAGACAATGCCGGAATTAGAAAATTCTTCAAAAATCGACCTCCGCTCTATAATATTCTTTAAAAGGATTAGTAGGAGGACAGTATACGCAGTTATGCAACGGTGCCTCTTTAAGGTAAAAGATTATTTAGTCTTTAAGAATAACTTTACTGGTGGGCTAGCTGTAAATTGAGATAATTACATTCATAAAGAAACACCCGGTGTTATTTTGCACAATCTGTCAAAAGAGGTGTTCGTTCGAGCTCTCTTGTATGAGTAATGAGTTATGAGTAATGGTGATAAAGCAATAATTTGCTTTAATTCGAAAATTTTTCATCTTGATAAAAATAATTTCTGTTCACAAAAATAATTTTTTTTTTAGTATTCTTAAACGAAATTGTATCAATTTTATTTATACATTGTTGAAAGCTTGGCGAACACGTATTCTTTGGCCAAGGTTGAAAGTATATGTTTTATAGCAGACGATAGTGAATTGCAGACAATGCTGGAATTAGAAGATTCTTTAAAAATCGATCTACACCCTATAATATTCATTAAAAAGGTTAGTAGGATGGCGGTTTAAGCAGTAATGCAACGGTGCCTATTTAAGGTAAATTATTATTTAGTCTATAAGAATAACTTTTCTGGTGAGCTAGATGTAAATTGAGGTAATTACATTCATAAAGAAACACCAATCTGTCAAAGAGGTGTTCGTTCGAGCACTTTTGTATGAGTTATGAGCAATGATGATAAAGCAATAATTTATTTTAATTTGAAACTTTTTCATTTTGATGAACATAATTTTTACTCGCAAAAAGCATACTTTTTTTAGAATTCTTAAAAGGAATTGTATCAATTTTATTAGGAATTGTTATGTAAATTTTAAAGGAATTGTATATGTCTTACAGAAAACGATCCTGAATTGTAGACAATGCTGGAATTAGAAGATTCTTCAAAAATCGATCTACTTTCCATATTCGTTAAAAAGATTAGTAGGAGGATTGTATACGCAGTTATGCAATGGTGCATTTTTAAGGTAAATTATAATTTAGTCTTTAAGAATAACTTTTCTGGTGGGCTAGTTGTAAATTGAGGTAATTACAGTCATAAAGAAACACTTAGTGTTATTTTGCACAGATTTGTCTAAGAGCTGTTCGTTTTAATACTGACATAGGAGTGAGTAATGTAGATGATTTGTATTCTTTGAGTTGCAATTTATTTTTATTTGAACCTTATGCATTTTGATGCAAATTATTTTTACTGATAATAAACATACAAGTAATTTGTCTTCTCAAACTGAATTCTGTGAACTTCATTGAGGAAGTGTGAAAATGCCGGAATTTGATTTAGAAAATCGATTTTCGCTCCTTAATAGTCTCTAAAAATAAGATTAACAGGAGGACGGTAAACGCAAATAACGATGCGTTTTTAAGGAAAAACATTATTTAATCCGTAAGAATAACTTTATATTGTTTGACTAGTTGCAAATCGTGGTAATTACATTCACAAAGATATACCCGGATTTATTTTTCACAACCTGTCAAAGAGATATTTGTTTTAACGCTCACATATGAGTAATGTTAATGATTACTGTTCTTTGAGCAGTAGTTTACTTTAATATGAAAGTATGCGCTTTGATTAAAAAGATTTTTTTTCTTTAGAAAACATGATATTAATTTTAGTATTCTCAAAGTGAAATGTATTAACTTAATAGTGATATTGCAGAAATTAACGGTTTTATAGTGGGAATAAGTCATGGTAAATCTCTATAAACCGTAACGAAAGTAATATTTATGTAGATAATGCCGGAATTCGAAGATTATTAAAAAATCGACTACTACTCTACAATATTCTTTCAAAGGATTGATAGGAAAGCAGTATGCTCAGTCATTCAATGGTGCCCCTTTAAAGTAAAATATTATTTATAAGTTTTTACGAGAAATTGTACTGGTGAGCTAGCTGTAAATTACGATAATTACATTCACAAAGAAACACTTGGTGTTATTTTTCCTAATATGTCAAATAGTCTCTTTCTATAACAGTACTCCTCAATGATAAGCCATAAGTAAACTATTGTTCATTTATAAGTTTAAGTAATATAATACTCTTTTTCTTTTTTATAACTACATGATAAGCCTAAATTTCGATGCCCTGCCTCAATACCGATAAAAAGCTCCTAATACTCCACCTCATATAATGTTACACTATTGCACCTTCAAAGCCATCTGGGAATGGGTTTATCCTCTGCCTCACTTTCTACACAGCCATCATGGTCCCTTTTAATGTGGCCCTTTAAAACAAAACCTCTGAGGACTATTTTTAGCATTGAAGTATATAAGCATATTTTTCTTCTTCTTTTTTGTAAATGAATTTTAAGTACAACAACTCCATGACACAACCCCACACCTATGTTCGGGCATCTATCGGTTTAAGATGATTATGGCAACAACAAAAAAAGCGTTTCCGGCAAAGGTATACAATTGCCCTTCCAACATTTTAAGGGCAAAGCACTCAAATTATGGAGTAGATACAGAACATGAGTGCTGAGGTGATTTTTCCGCAATAATTTTAATGTACAAATTGTGACAATTAAAGTTTGCATTGCACCATGTGTAAAGCCTGAAGTTTATAAGCTTATATACATTTTTAAATTAATTTTAAGTGCAGCAGCTTGAGCACACAACCCAGCACGCCTAGCTCCTTAAGGGACATCTACCGGTTTAAAATAGTTGTAGCAAAAAAAATAATAAATAAATAAATAAATAAATAAAAGTTTTTGGAAAAGTGTTCTTCCACCCTTCAAATAGTTTAAGTGCAAAACATTCAACTTGTAGTTCAAATGTTGTACCATAATGTATATAAATTGCATGAAGTGTATAAAAAACAAAGGGTATTATTGCGCGTGAAATATATGAAATCAAATGTTACACAGGATGTATATAAAGCATATTTTACGAGGTTTATTTTTTTTAAGTACCACTATTTGTACGAGTCTAGACTCATACTAATAGTGGGGTATGCATCCAATGTGTATATCCGATTAGTATCCAATGAGCATATTGGATTATGAAGCTATCAAAAAGAAACTTAAAAATAATTCACCGACTGGCGAGGGCAGAGTAGAAACCTCCTTTATAGCAATTCAAAACGATATAGCCGGTAACAAAAGGTATTATTTCGCTGGAAATAAATGAAATTAAATGTTACACAGGATGTATAGAAAGCATATTTTAAAAGGTTTATTTTTTTAAGTACCACTATTCGTACGAATCTAGACATAGACTCATACTAATAGCAGTGAAGTATCCAAGATATATCCAATATATAGTATCCATATTGGATTATAAAGCTATCAAAAAGAAACTTAAAAACAATTCACCGACTGGCGAGGGCAGAGCAGAAACCTCCTTTATAGCAATTTAAAACGATATAACCGGTAACAAAAGGTATTATTTCGCATAAAATATATGAAATTAAATGTTACACAGGATGTATTTAAAGCATATTTTAATAGGTTTATTTTTTTAAGTACCACTATTCGTACGAGTCTAGACTCGTACTAATAGTGGTGTATGCATCCAATGTGTATATCGGATAAGTATCCAATGAGCATATTGGATTATGAAGCGAACAAAAGGTTTAAAAATAGTTCACCAACTGGCGAGGGCAGGGTAGGCAATTTAAAACGATATAGGCGGCAACACAACAATATACTAAATATATATTTATCTATTTTGCCTTTTTTCACCATTCGAAAAATCGGTTAATGTCTTATAGATTTTCTTACGACCCTGTTGTTGAAAAATTAAATTAAGCATAGACCACACATGTTGTTTATCCAGACGTAAAAACAGATTTAAATAAAATTTATCACTGGCATTTTTGGATTGTAAGCAGTAAATGGCAATAAATAATTTTTTCAACTTTATTTCCCATGAGAGCAATCTTCGGTAAGGAATAAACATAACAGCAGGCGTTCTAGAGGTCAAATTTTTCTTGAAGTCGTTAAATTCCAAGATTTTTGCTGGATATGAGAGTCGTCCTACTGAACTCAATCATCGCTTCATGGCAATATTCAGGATTATTTATTTATTTATTTTTTCCAACTAAAACTAAAGCAAAAAATTGTTGGAGATATTTTACTGAGATGAAATGTACAGAGTGCTCCAACAAGAATGGAAAATTCAAACTTCGTATAATGAGTAAATAAATGCGTAAAAGTAATATATATATTTTCTTTAAATTTAGCATCGAATAGCATAGAGAAACAAAAAGTATAGAAAGAGGGCAATTATGCATGGTAATCGAAAAGCTGTTAGCACTGAATACGGATTGAATACAGAATTAGAATCTTCAGTCCTCTTTTCTTAAAATCTCCCATTTGGATAACGTATGGGTGACATACTGAATTAGCCCTCTAAATCGCTATCTTATCTTATATTAACTTTTATTTTCTTGAAACTTTTAACCAAAGCAGTTCTTTAAAAATGAGCTCCAGAGCAATTTGAAAATGAGGTTAGTCATTGCACTAAGCTCTTTAATTTAAGCATTAAGGAAAATATTTAATCCTTTGGGGAGAATGTTAGACAATGTATCACACTGATATAGCCACATTTATGCTATATACTAATTATCCCATTAAAAGAATGCAAATGTGCCAGAAGAGCCGTAGAATGTGTTTATCAAATGGTGTAATGCTTTGTCTACTGTATGATTACATAAAAGTTTTATTGCTGTTGAAACTTGATTTTTCTCCCCTTTTTAAAATATTCTGTGGCAAATTTTTTTTACAGAATTTATTGGAATTTATAAAGTATATAATTTATAAATTCTTTGTTTTTTGTTGGAATTTATAAAGTGTACAATTAAATAAACAAATAAATAAGGAATATTCCCATCTTTTTGAGATATTCTTTAAATTGTTTTTCGATTAAAAACGAAAGGAAATTTAGAAAACAATATGTACAGTAAACAAAACAAAAAATTGAAGAAAAAAAATAAGTAAAAAAGAAAATAAAAATAAAAATTTTCCCTTTTGTGAACTGGAATTAGAGAGGCAATAGTTTAAATAATAAAGAAATGAAGCAGGGATTTATTCTCTTGCTCGAATATTCTGCTTGCTGGTTTTCAATAATACACAAAATGAAAATTAGAAGACAATGAATTAAATAAACAAATAAATTAGGGATTTCCGACCAGGATTTCTCCTTAATTTGGGTCAGTTTCTATATTGCTTTTTAAAAATAATCGAACTAAAGTTCTGAAGCAATTAGATATTTCTCCTCTAATTAGGGTTTTCTGTATGTTGTTTCAATTAAAACACGAATTAAAATTTGAAAGGCGATGTATTAAATAAACAAATAAATTTATGATTTTAAATCAGGATTTCTCCTCTTTTTGCTACAGTTTCCATATTGTTTTTACAATAAATGAACTGAAATTCTGAAGCACTTTTGGAAACAGTTAAAGATTTCTTCTCAAGTTAGAACATTCTAACGCTGATTTAATTAAAACACGAATAATTTTGGAAGGCAATGAATTAAATAAACGAATAAATCATATATTTCTCCTCTTGTTAGAACACTCTGTATACTGTTTTAATTAAAACACGAATTAAAATTTGAAAAGCAACGAATAAAATAAACAAAACAATTCGGGACGTAAGATTTCTCCTCTTTTTGGGGCATTTTTTATATTGTTTTTTACATTAAACGAGCTTAAATTTGGAAGGTAAGCCATGAATTAAATAAGCAAACAAATGAGGGATTTTTGTCTAATTAAGGCACTGTGCATGCTACTTTAAAAAAAAAACCCAATTAAAACTCGAAAGGTAATGATTAAATAAATAAATAAATCAGAGATTTGCGTTCTGGTTAGGAAATTTTTCATGCAGTTTTTAAGTATTAAACGAATTGAAATTCGGATGACAATTATTTTAAATAAATAAGTCACAGATTTTCTTTTCTTTTTAGGACATTCTGAGCACTTTTCTTTTTAAATAAAAATGAATTAAAATTTAGAAGGTAATGAATCAGAGTAACTAAAAAAATTAATTAGGCATTTCAAAGTAGCGATTTTTCCTGTTTTTACTGATATTCTGTAAACTGTTTTTCTATTAAAAACGAATTGAAATTTTAAAGACGCATTAACAAAGACACTAGGAATTTCTCTTCTAAACGGATTATTCCATAAAAAAGTTTTTTAATAAAAATAAATTCAAATTTTAAATGCAATTAATTAAAAATAAGGAATTAGGGATTTACAACTGGAAATTTCCCTTTTTATTCCAATGTGAGTCCAATTTTTTAAAAACGATTTGATTGATTATTTTAATAGAATTAAAATGAAAAATTTTATGCTGAACTCTTTAAAAACCTAATAAATCAAACAAAGGGGTTTGTTAGATAAAAGAAGAAAAGTAAGAGATAAAAAAAATTCTGCAATAGACTTTTTCAATAGACAAAATTTACCAATAGAATTTTTACAAATAAAAAATTATGTTGTGAAGAAGGATATTTAAAACCATGTAGAAAGGTTGAGAATTAAGGATTAATTTAGGTAAGAGAAATGAATAAAAACAAATACGATTAAAGACATTACGTAATATAAATCCACAAGTAGGCCTAACGATTGAAAAAGAAAAGGAAAATCAGGCAAGTATATCATTTTGAAAACTTCCTATTTAAAAAAATACATTTTAACTTGAAGTTTACCTTTGCCTTTATTTTACAAATTAATTTAAAAACTATGTCATTTCCGCATGTTTCCCGTATCTTCGCGATTAAAAAACAATAGTTCTTAATTAGCATTCTTTAATTAAGGGTATTAGAGAATGAAATTAAGAGTTATTTGCAGCTACATGACCCAATCACTTTTAATAAATGATAAACAGTACAAGTTTTGAACCAATTTGGAGGAAAGCGAGTGCGTTATTTTGTGTATTTTATTGAACATTCTCGTTTAATGAGTTTCTTTAACGAATGTCATGTAATTAGTGTTTTTTTAAAGACTTCAAATAAATGAAGCAAGTTACAATATTTATGAACCTGCTAATTAAAAGAACGAGTGAAAGTTTTCAATTGTATCATTTCTTAAAAAACATTTCTTAATGAAGAAATAATTCGCTGTGTCAGTAAACAGATGGTATTTTTTAAAGTCCGTGTTGTAACAAAGGGCTTGTGTATATTTTTAAATAACGTTATGTAGTATATAAAAAATAAAACAATTAGGTTTTCTATTAAAAATAATTTGTTGCAAAATGATGTGAAATCGTGATGTTTCATCATCACCAATGAATGGACTCAGCGAATACGAGGCAACATTTTTTTTTTAATTTGAGCTGTTGAGAGGCAAAATATTTTGAATTTGAGCGGGTGAGAGGCAACATATTTTGAGTTTGGGCTGATGAGATTCAACATATTTTGAGTTTAAGCGGGTGAGAGGCAACATATTTTGAGTTTGGGCTGATGAGATTCAACATATTTTGAGTTTAAGCAGGTGAGAGGCAACATATTTTGAGTTTGTGCGGATGAGAGACAAAATTTTTTGTGTTTGAGTGGATGAGAGGACCCATTTTTTGAGTTTAAGCTGGTGAAAAGCAACATATTTTTATTTTTTAGTCACATCCAAGACCAAGGCCTATTAGTCCTAGGTCATAATCAGGTCCTTTTGGTTTTGTGACAGTAAGTAATTGATACAATGGTAATAGGTATTCAAACCTAATATATGTTCTGCAATCGCGGTGGTTCAGGGGATAGAGTATTCGCCTCTCAATGTGGCAACCCAGGTTCGAATCCCATCGGTGGTATGTTGATACGAATTCTGCTAGCGGCTCGCAACGAGCACATTGCTGGTGTAAAATATTCTCAGTGGTATCCGGATCATGGGTTAGTATTCCTTTGCCATCGGGATAACCATGCGAGGTTATCGAGGTTTTCCTCTCCATGTAACGTAACTGCTTGTTAGTTTCATCAAAAAGTTTTCCACGAAGGCTAGTTTGTCCCAATAGTTGAGTTCCCTTGTGTTCTGAATTGGGTTCAAAATTACAAGGCTACAGAGTTGAACATTGGTAGTCTTACACTCAAAACTGATTCGGCTGTTCAACGACGGTAATAATATAAAATAAAATATATGCACTGTGGTAATTCGACTTTCTTACGGCCCATCGAAACGTATAAGTACCAACCATCTTTTCTTAGTAAAACGACCACATTTTTCTTATCTTTCTCAATGCCTTCTCACGACACAGAAAATGCAGGAAATGTTAACTAAAGCTATATTCGTTTCTATTTTTAAAATTTATATTCCCTTGAAGTATCTGAAGGAATTATTTCCGCTAAGTGACACATCTGCATCGGGGTTTGAAACTAAAAAATAAGTAAGGCAAAAATCAGCAAGGTTGCTGGATGTCAAGGTCAGCAAGCATCCCTACATGTGACGTGACTTTGAGTTGGAATATAATTATTCCATCCAATGCACCACTGACGGACGCGGAACTCGAACAGTGACACACGACAGAAGGTCACAAATCTCGTTTTCCTTATTGAGGGAAAAATTATCGCTAAAGTATGCGATTAGAGCGATAACATAATTTTTAAGCTTTTTTTTATTTCAAGGTATGCCGGAAGTATGCTTCCTGATTTAACAAAGAGGTATTATATCACAAGTCTAATATTAGGGCTAATTGGCATATTTTTTTTAAATTTGGTTTTACTAGGGGTCTCTGCCATCTGCTCGCCAACTCTCACAATTACTACGCAATGCTATTTGTTTCTAGGTGATAAATATATTGTTCATCATCATTTTTCTGGTGCTGCAGCCCTTGTAGAACTATAGCCTCCTTTATAATTGTCCACTATTCTTTTTTGTCAATCGCGTTGGTAACTTTGGGTAATTCCAGGTCCTCTTCAAAATGTTCTTTCCATTTAGTCCTAGATCTTCCTCTAGAGCAGAGTTTCTTCAACTGTAGGTCGAGAGCAGCGATGGCTCAGGGGATAGAGCGTTCGCTTTCCAATGAGGCGAATCGGGTTCGAATCCCAGTCGATACGAATTCCGCATCCGACTTGCACCGACCACAGTTCTGATGTGAAATATCTTCAGTGGTAGACGGATCATGTGTTAAAGTCCACTTGCCGTCAGGCTAACCGTGGGAGATTCTCGTGGTCTTCTTCTCCATGTAACGCAAATGCGGGTTAACTCCATCAAAAAGCCCTCCACGAAGGCAAATTTCACCCAATACTCGATCCAGAAGTTTCCCTGCTTTCTGGATTGGGTTTAAAATTACAAGGCTACCGAGTTGAACATTAGTAGTCGCAAACCCATAAAATTGGGTCGGCTGTTCAACGACGTTTATAATATGAAATTGAAAAACTGTAGCTCACGATCCCAATTGGGGTCGCGTGACTAGCAAGGGTCGCCAAACATTTTATCAATTTTTATATGTCTTAAGCTTATTATAATAATTTTACAATTATCAAAAATTTTTTGACTAGGAATTTCGATTTCTAAGACTGTCATAAAATGTTTTACCTTTTTTTACGAAATACTTGGGTAAGACGACATTTTGGTGTTAAACCACTATAAAAGTATCGATTGTACATTAAGAATATTGAATAAGTGTTTCGTCCTGCGGTGTCGACTATTTTCCCAAGATTTTTTAATAAAAGAAATGAAAAAAAAAACACTTTTTCTATTGATACTTATTCCTTACATATGTGCTGTTAGAAGTTCTCAGTAAGGACCTTCGAAGTGGCTACAGTTATTCTTACAAAATTTATTCTTACGTAAATTTTATTATTACAAAATTTATTCTTACGCTTTCGTCAGATTTGCGCAGTCTTTATAGGGAATTACAAAAGTTTCGTAAATATCATGGGATCTCCACACCAAAAAGCTCAATGCTCCAGATTTTGATTCTTTTGATGATCCGTCAAGTAATTTTTTGGCATCATAGTCCAATCTCAGAATGTGTCCAAGCCATTGGTTTCTTCTTATATTTTATTTCATTTCTGTGCTTGAGTCCCGCAGTGGACTGATCGTTAAGACACGGTTACCAGCAGATCATCGAAGTCAAGCATCACTGGCTACGGTCAGTGTACGGGTGGGTGACCACTTGGATTAGTCTGAGTAAGGACCGAAGGTGTGCGGTATTGATACTTGTTAAATTGTTCTACCGAAAATTGCTCGACTTCGCCTGCAGGTCGTCGGGCTAACGAAGCAGGGATGACATCCCTTCTGCAGAGGTTCAAAATTGTGATGGCATGTCTTCATATCATCCTCAGGGACATTTCCCTAACCGTCGCCAATAGCCCATTATGCAGCTGTAGTGCGACGTAAATGAACTACAACAACAACTGCTGTCCTAGAACAGCAAAACAAATTTTGAGTTTAATACAACTAATGTTCACCCTCGTGTCCTTGTAATTTTAATCCCAACCTAGAAAACAATCCTGGATCAAGCATTGGGGCAAACAAGCCATCGTGGACCAATATCTTCGTTATATGAAGAGGAAATATACGCACGGTTAGCCTGATGGGAATTTTAACCCGTTTATCACTGAGGATATTTTACGTCAGTACCGTGTCTATGCGAGCCGAGTGCAAAATTCGTAAATTGCGTCGAAAATCTTCCTCAAAGTTTATTTTAACCCATAATATTATAAGATCGGAATCGCTTTTATAACAGACTGTTACATCATGAATGGAAAGATCCCAAAATGTTTGTTTTATAGAAATAACAGATTTAAATACACAAGTGGGCGACCTTTGTTCTAAAATACAAAACTAAGGCAAACAACGTTAAAGAGCACAAAAATATAGATAAAATACAGACAGCTGTTTCGGATGCTCAAAGGGCAACCTTCATCAGTGCAACAGAAAGGATCGGAATCGCTTTTATAACAGACTTTTATAAATATTTCTGTTGCAATGATGAAGGTTGCCCTTTGAGCATCCGAAACAATTGTCTGTATTTTATATATAAATTTTTGTGCTCTTTAACGTTGTTTGCCTCAGTTTTGTAACAGAGACTTAGTTTCACAGATTTAGTTGTAGTCGTAGTTGTACTTTATAAATTGAAGTTATTTAAGCTGTCATTTTCTAAATATTTAAATAAAGGCATTGAGTTATACTCAATTTGTTTATATTCCACAGATATGTTCAAGTTTGTAACTTCTAACTATGGTATGGTATCCAAGGAGGAATCAAAAAGAAGAATTTGCATTCCTCATCCCTTAAAATTTAATAAATTAAAACTGCTGTTACTGACTATTTTACTGGGATGAAATTGAAACCTAATGATTTCGGCTTGGTTATTATTTTAACTTTATCAAACATTTATTGTTTTTGAATTCCTATTTAATTTTTGGTTATTAAAATATCGCATTAAATGTTTTTCAACATAGAGATTATTTGTTAATATCAAAAATCTAGAATTACTAGATTTTTTTTAAAGAAAAGTAAAAAAAATAATTAGTTTATAATAAGCAAAACTTTATATAAGTAATTATAATTGAAATATTAATAAAAATAAATCTAATAAGACATTTCAAGCAAGATTACTGCATTAAAAATTGTTTTATGACACCTAAAACAATTTTAATGCAGTAATACGTAAATACATTATTCAATTCTTACGTAAATACATTATTCAATTTAATTAAAAATGAAATAAAAAATAACCTAAAATTATTGCAGAAAAGCTTGCTAACAGCAAAATCAAAAAAATTAATTTCGTATTCATTTAATTATTAATATTTAGAAATGGCAAAATAAATAGAGATGCCTTATACTTTATAAACCGTTTCTTTATGGAAAGCTGACAAATATTTCGATATGGAATAAATTAACTAGCACATTTATTAGAAGAAAAAAAATAACACTTTCAGAAAAGCCTAACTTTACGATACAGAAATTATAGTTGATACGAATTGTAGTTCTGAAGAATGTGTTTGTAAACAAGGAATTGCTAGGTATATTAATAATAATATAATGAAATTTAATAATAATATAATGTAATTTATAGACACCGAGTAGCAATGTAATTTCACTAACTGAAACTTATTTACACAGCGATACATTTACTAAATATTTGAAAGCTATGGAAATCTTTAAAAAATTTCAAATATCACATTTAATTATGCTTTGTAAAATTTTAAATCAAAGATTTCTTTTAAAAAAACATTAATTTTTTCAAATTTTTTCTAATGATTGCCAATATTTTTTTTAAAAAAATCAGTTGATTTGAATCATGATTTTAGTTGTAATTGAAATAAACGAAAAGTTAGTTCCTTAAAATGATTTATAATTTTGTACTCATTTTAAATTGCAGGTATATAATAATTTATTCTTTGTGTTAAGGAAGATTGTAAATCTAAATTATTGCAAAAAAAAAAAAAAAAAAAAAAACATTAAAAAAAAATCGAGTTTGCATAATTACTCAAACCTTAGTCTAAATTTGAATAAATGCTCAAAAACAGTCTTTAACTTGTACGAGTGGTTAAAGTTCTTTTTAATTCGCACAATTCGGTCAAAATTTAGTCTCAATTTATATTAGTAAATAAAAGTTAATTCGATTTTTAATAAATGTTCAAATATTAATCCAAATTAACGAAATGACATTAGTGTAGTCAATGATGACGCTTTTATTTCATCAATAAAAATAAATAAATAAAATTGACAGTGTGTAGTTCTAGGTAGATAAAAGATGTAAATTGATTGTAAATAAATTAATACTTACGAATAATTAATATCGAAAAAAATAATTCTGATGAGAATTTATAGAACTGTTGTTAAAATGAACTGTAGACATAAAAAAATCTTATTGAATAAAATGAACGAAATTGTTCGAAAGCGCATACGAGATGATACTTTAAAGAGAAAATTATTTTAAGAAAAAAAATCAGAAACTAAAACTTTACTGCCTTCCAAGAATAAATACTTAGTAAACACATGATTCATGGTAAATCGAACAAATTAAAAGAAAGCTTGGGTCATTGACAATGAAAGCATGAGTTAACAACTAAAAGAAGACCAAAATCGTATTCAGGTACTGTTTTGTTCGCTGACCTGTAACGGTTGAAGGTGGACTTTTATCTTATATTGACAGTTTGAAAATGATTGGTTTTATCAAGTGTTTATTTTACAAACCACGTATAGCTAACCCATTAGTACCCAGAGCCTTTTTTGAAGATTTTTTCCCACATAATTTTGATGTAAATTATCTGTAAGTCTTTTTTTCCCCTATGAACTGTAGCAACAGCAGGACGTATGAAGCTTTATGTATTTTTTTTTTAATTTCAAAATTAAACGTCGGTACTTACAATCAAAATATCTTTCAAATTTGCTATAATCTTAGTGAAGTGCTCAATTGGAGAATCTTCCTGTCCCAGTTGAATCATACTATAGTGCAATCAAGTTTAAGATGGTATAATTTGCGTGACAATATGGTACAACTGGCATTATTTTATGGCATTATTTTTACAATGAATTTTCACAATATTGTGATTCTACTGTGCAGTTTTATGCTGTAAAAAGTATTAATTTTAGTTATTTATTAAATAATTTGTTCGCAGTAAATTTTTAGCTAATATAATTGTTGGTAAACCTTTTTTTATATTCAAGGAAAAAAATAATTCTTAAGCAATTTGAACAAAAATGTACTTTTACAGTATTTAATTCAAAATTTCATACATATTTTTTGGACATTTCAGTATGCCTCAACTCATCTTACCATTTTGTTTAAACTTTTTAAGAGAACGGATTTCTTTTAACTTCAGTTGATCTCACGACGTTTACTATTAATGAGCAAAAATATCATTGAAAAATTGTGAATCGGGGAGATAAAGGGTTGATATTTATAGAAATATTTAATATTTGTATTTAATTAATAATATTTAATTATTTAAAATTATTAAATGTTATAAATTTAATTAAAATTTTTTTATTTGCCTACCAAGATCTTAAAATTCGAACTAAACGTTAATAAAATTCAAAAACAAGAACGTTCATTCATTTTAAATTTAATTTCGATTTATAAACCAAGATTTTAAAAATCGAAATTAATAGCATTAAAATTCTCAAATATTCCAAATTCATCGTCACTTCGATTTATTTATCAAGAATCAAGATTTTAAATTTCGAATTTAAAATTATTTTATTTCGAAATTAAGATTGCGAAGTCAGCATCATTTAATTTTTCATTCATCTACATAGATTTTAACATTCGAATTTTAAGTTACTATTTAAATTTGAAAATAAGATTGATAAGTCATTATCGCTTAAATTTCTTTTTGTTTACCAAGATTTAAAAGTTCGAATTGAAAGCTATTTAAATTCAAAAATAAGATTGCTAATTCATCATCATTTCATTTTTTATTCGTTTATCAAGATTTTGGAGTTTGAATAGCAATTATTTAAAGTCGAAAATGAGATTTCTAAGTCATCCATCCCCACATAGGAGTCGCAGGTGTTTCTTTCTTTTCTTTTCTTTTTTCTTTTTTTGAGGAAGAGAGGAGGAAGCAATTAACAAACATAGTCAAAGTAATTTTCTAAATTTCTCTCATGAACTTTTTTTTTAACTCTGCTAAATATCTGCAAAAATATAAATCTCTTTCCAGTTTTTTTCCTTAATCCTTTGACGCAGATGGGACATCGGTGCCCCTTTTATATATTTTCTCTGACTTTCTAAATACAAGCAAAAATATATTTTGGTATTTTTTAATTATAAAAAACAGTTTAGTAGCTACTAGAGAAATCTTTTAGAATATCGGAATTATATTTGTGCTAAAATATACAATCTAAAAAAAAGTAGGGGAGAGTCGTGTAGCCCCGTCCACTGAAGGAGTATTGCTTATATTTCTGTATAATATTGAGTAATAATCAATATTTTTGCATGTTTCTATTGTTTTACCATCTAATTAAATAATGCAAAAAGAATAGTTTAACTTAAAAGAATGGAAATTCAAAAAAACATGTTTTTCAGCTCTTTTCAAAATGTGTCGGGTAGCCCCGCCCAGTTGCAAAAATTATGTTTTTTGACTGTTTTTTCAGGTCTAAATGAAAGTGACCAATGTATTAACGATAGATAAACCTCATTTATCATTTTTATCACAAAATTATTTTATTTATTACATATTTATATACTTTTAGTGAATTCTATCATTTAATAACAATCATTTAATAACAACAATATTTGTTGTTAAAAATGCATATAACATTCAAATTTGAAGCAATAAAATAATAATCTTTGCAACCGCATATTTATGGACGAAATAAAATTGGGCGGTGATACCCGACATTCATGTCAGCGGGGCTACCCGAAATCCAATTTTTTTGTAAATTTGTAATTACTCGAGCAATTTTTAACATATAAACTTTCTTCTTCATGCATATTAAACTTAAGACTAGTACATACTTTAATGCTGTATGTATAGAAAGAATTATTTTTTTAGTATTAAAATGAAGTATAATCGAAACATTCAACCAATTTTTCTTAATTTCATGACTACTGTACTCAACATATTTTTAAAATTAATTTTTACCATGTTAACAGTTGCATAAATACTTGAAACTTTGAAAATAATTTTTTTTTAATACAACAATTAATGTCCGATGGCCCATTGACTTGAAAAAATATTCTATACATATGAAATTGACTGTGGGCGGGGCTATCCGACTCTCCCCTAATTTGTAAAATGTTTTTTTTATTCATATTCAAAAGTTAATAAACAATTTATTCCAAATTTAAGGAAATTTCATTGATGAATTCTCTTAGATCTAAATAACTGCAAATAAGTGTAATTTGAAAAATTATTGTTTGGAAGATTTTACCTTAAGCGCAGTAAAAGACATTAGTGTTTCATGCTATATTTCATAACCATAAATTATTAAAAAGACAATTAATAAATATAAATATTAAAATAATAATAAACTATTAAAAGGTATTAATTATGGTTATTTCATAACCGAAAATTAATAAATATAATATTTTTCACTTGTTTTGACCTAAATAAATACAAAATAATGAAAAAAGTATGAAAAATATGTTCAATAAAAATTCTGCTTCAAAATTTAATGAATTTAAATCGATAATGATTTATAAAAATTTTCTTCGTTAAATATTGAGGGTGGCATTTATAAAATTATAGTTATTAAGGTGGACATATACCCACTATATATATCGAACGGCGCATATGCGTCACCACTTAAATTCTGTATTGCTCACACCAAGATTACATAACCTTGAAATGAATATTATTAAGTGATCATTACTTAAATTCTGATTCGTTTACCAAGATAAAAAAAAACTCAACTTTGAAATTAGTATTAGTATTTAAATTATAATTTCCTTACCAAGATTCAAAATTCTAAATCATCATCATTTAAGAGTAATTAACCTTTAGATTATGATAATAATACAAGCCTTAATAGACTCTAAGGTCAAATGAATGCTAACAGTCTTCATTTAATTCTGTCTAATTATTCGCAAAAAAAAAGAACTCAGAGCGAATCATTGCCTCTAAAAGTAGAAAGCAATGAATATGAACACCGAAGTTATTAGCAATGGAGTAACCATAAGGAATTAACGAACTCATCCGGAACTAACGAAGTATGCATACAAAACAAAGTCGAAACAGGCGATGGAAAAATCGAGCCAGCTGGTCCTAAACTCATCAAAGTAAACTACAATCAATTGTTTCATTTTGGTTTCAGAGATTAGCGAGTAGTTGTCACACAATGTAATTGCAAAGGACAAAAGGTCAAACAATCTGAATTTGTTGCTGCGACTGAATGATTTGTTGATGATTTTACCAGGTCATTTAAATTCTTAGTTTTTAAAAAGCTCTTTAACATTCGGATGTAACCTCACGTGATATTTTCACCTAGAAATTATATTTTTGGTGCAATTTATTTTCTGTACCAACTGTCACTGAAATAAGAAGAAAAACGATGAATATATTTTCTGTATACTTTGATTAATGTACTAAAATTCAGTGTACATGTTGCTTACTTTTATTTTTTATTTAATGAGTTTTTTTTTTTCAATTTCTTCAGAATATGGCTATATAACAAAGGTTAACCATGTGTTCCAATTTAAGGAATCTGATAGATATGTCTGCCAAAGAAAAAATGAAGAAAAAGAAGTTTAAAAACGGAAACATCACAACAACAATGGAAAAGTTTGGGAAAGGAACATCAAAACAGGTGAGGTTAAAAAAACATCTGGTGAAGAAAGACCAAAACTGAGAATAGAATAAGAAGTTTGCAAAAGTTGCATCAATGCTTAAAAGAAATGAATTAGAAAGTGAAGCGTGAATCTATGGAAAGATAAATTAGGTAGTAAAGGTGTCTGGAACTGGATGCAGATTTTTTGGGCTCCTTGCACAATGTGCTTATCCAAAGTTTAAAAGTTCGAAGACCCAGAGATCACTGGAAACTCATTTATCGAAATATATCACCAGTGGGTAGATCAAACTTGTTGAAATAAGTTTGACTAATCATTAGGATCTTCCCTTGTATTACGCTTTTTCCTAACTCATCATAATGTAAAAATTAAAGTTCAAGGTAATGTTATCTTTCTTGAGGAGTAACCTACCTTGTGTATTACTTGTTAAATCTTTATTTAAGGAGAAGGATGTATATGACTGAACTTGTTGCTGTTTCTTTATTTTAATGATATGCATAATTCCCGGGATATTACAAATCGGTTCATGACGCAACCGTATAATGTATAAATAAATACCTCAGATGTTATAATATCATTGCTAGTGCTCATATTATTGTTTACCACGCCAAGTTGTGGCGTGCTATCTTGTTTACTTTTTAAAGATGTTGTAAGTTCCTAGGGGCTTCTGCACGTATCTGTTTTTGTTCCTTCACAGTCATTTGTAAATAGTGATCTTCATATTTAGTTCAAAATAAATTATTCTTGAAACTGCAAGCAGGTCTCATTATTGCTTCCTCACCCCTGTGCTTAAATAACCCTGCACCAAACCAAGAAAACGTTCCTCAGGACAAGCGAAAGGATAGGGAAAATAAGCGTTTTGAAGATAAAGTGTATTGAAGATTAAGTGAATAAAGGACATTGAAATTAAGAAAAAAGGTCACCATACTTGTATGAAGTAGAAGAAGCTGAGAAGATCTATATAAAAGAAAGCCTCTATCAGTTCTTGAAGTAAATACAATTAAATATCATATCTAGGCCTAAAACCTCTTTCAAAATTAAAAGTAAAAATAATATCAACTTAAAAAGAAAAATTTATATGTCTCATGAAAGGGACTTCTTAACAATATCATTTACTGTTCTTTCTTTAACTAACAAGCTGTAACTTGCAATTTATTTTTTTCACTGGCAAAATACAAGTCGAGATTACATAATTGCTCATTTACATTGGTACGATTTACTATTTAAAAAAAGGGTTAAGAAAGAGCTGAATGTTTTGAAACATTTAAGATAATGAGACTAGTAATTTATTTCACGTTTTACGACTTTCCGTTTTATTCATTCTGGAAGAAATCAGTAACATAAAAGTTTTACTCCAAGCAAAATAATTATATATGTACTAAACAAGTATTAGTGGTTGGCATTTAAGTTTTGATCGCTTTTTGCAAGTAGTATGGTGCGGGTAATTCTCAAACAGCCTTAAATGAATCGTAAAAAAATTTAAAATGATAAAGGGTGTATTATTGTTAAAAGTGAAATTTCTCCAGGGCTGTTGAAACCGGTGGGATCTAGTTCAATTCTATTAGTAATATTTATGTGTCCTAGTTATACTTTCATCCTTTTTCATATTGTCTACTTATAATTGAATGCGTTTTTCTTAACAATTAAAGGGTTCATTTATGTATAAGTCACATTTTATCTCGTTGGATTAACCGTGGATTTTAAGAGAGGACGGAAAGCTAAATTTAGAACAATTCTGAGTTTTTATTTTTGCAACAATGTTTAGGAAATATTGTATAATGAATAGTAATGTAAAATGTATAAATGTATAAAAATTTCACTAAATTTTATGTTCAATCAAATTTACATAGGTGAGAAATTATTTTTTAACATATGGTGATGAATAATTTTTATGTTTAGTTTGTGATTTTTTTAAAAATTATTTCGATAAAAATTCACTGTTGAAAACTAAGTAAGTAACGCACTAATTATTAATTGCAATTCCATAATAGAAAGCCCTTACTTAGTCTGCAACATATAAAAATGTGTTGTATTTTAACTGCAAGCTTTTATTAATTTTATTTCGTATTTATGAAGGTAAAATCGTGCAATCTGAATTTACTCCATGATCCGACTAGCTAGATCACTTAAATCACTACACACAACCGTTTCATGACTGTTCATAGCAGAATTCATTGCCATATTATCAACATAGAAAATTTATCGTCAATTGAAATTTTGACCATATTCAGACAAGATAGAATGCTCACATTTTAACTTTGGTTCTGTGCTGGATGGTGAAATTTAAATTATTTTTTGACTTCGAAAAGCAAAATTTATATCTCTATCAAAATTTATGTCTGTAGTTTATTCCCAAATGGAATTTATCGGAAATCTAAATTTCGTTCCGATAAATGGTACATGCTAAATATATTTCCAATAGAAAGTTTGACCATATTCAGACAAGAAGGAATGCTCAAATTTTAACTGGGTTTCTTTGCAGCATGGCAATTAAAGGTTAAAGTATTTTTTGACTTCTCAGAGCAGAATTTATGCCTCTAGTTTATTCACAAATGGAATTTATCACAGATCGAAATTTCGATTCGTTGAATGGTGCTAACTAAATTTGCTTACAATAAAAATTTTGAACATATTTAGACAAGATAAAATGCTCACATTTTAACAGGCCCTCTGTGTTGGATGACAAAATTCAAATCATTTTCTGACTACCAAAGGCAAAATTTATGTGGCCAGTTTATTTCCAATTGGGTTTCATCACGAACCAAAATTTTTATTTGATAAAATGGTGCTAGCTAAATTTATTTCAAATTGAAATTTCGACCACTTTCAGAAAGGGGGCATAAAGGAAGAAAACAAAATTATGAATAATATACAATAAATAAATACAAAAAGGACAAAAATAAAACGCAGGGCATATTTCTTATGTAATAAACTTCTATTACCAGCGAAAATTCTCCTTACATCTTTGTCGGATGTCATACGGTTTACGCTTACATTATCTGTCTGACCAAAGTAGAATTATTCTCCTCACTTGCAGACATCTTGAAACACTCAGTGTTTTAAACTTTTGGTTTTATTTCATTACTTGCTTTTTTCAGTTAAGAATTAATTCTGCAGTGAAAAGTCACGTTAATTTTAGTAACATATATTTGCCGTCACACTTTTATGACTTTAATTTCCTTTTTTTCCGAGGTAAAAAAATTTAAATCCTTTCGTTGACTCCTAATTCTTGTTTAGTATCCGGATTTTAAGTTTCTTGCTTGTTGCCATATGATTTCTTTGAATTCTCAATAGAGATGTCTAAGCTGACGTCACTGCAAATACTTGTCCTCTGGAAATCCATCCATGATCAATCAATCAGTTACAGATGCAACCAATAGGAATAAGAATAGTCCAATAGGAATAGTGCAAACGGAGATTGAGTGAATGATAGTGGAACACTGATCGGCAACTAGTTCAGCCTCTGGCTTGGACATCTCTATAAATATCTTTAATTGCCTTTTTGCAAGCCTCCTCGAATGATCCATCAAAATAATTTGTATTTTAATCGTTTGATATTTTATGTAGAATCACGTTATTGACAAACAAACTGTTTTATATTAAAAATGGTAACACTGTGAAGAATTCTTTTTTTAATATTATTCTGAAATAATATTTTTTTTTCTTATTTTTCCCTTTATATAAAGCATATACTATTTAAGGGTGTTCTTAAAAGTTTTTTCTCCTAGGAAAATAAAATAGCTACAGTTTAAGTAACTTACAATTAAAGTTTATACTTTATTATCTGTTACTTGAATTAAAAAAAAAGGGGGCACACATTAAATGCCTCTCAGTGATTCTGTCGAAAATATGCACTCGTTGTGTTGCGGTTACTATTTTAGCCTTTTTTATGCGATTAACAAAGTGATACAATAGAGAAAAGGTACCTTATGTACTATAGTTCCCTATCCTATTATGAGATAACTCTATCGATATGTTCAAGCCTGGGCTGAACTATATCAGAGTGGAATAAATCAATCAATTGTCATAATTTTGAGGTTGCGAATGTCAACTAGTTGTTTGCACTATTTCTATTGGACTATTCGTATTCCCATCCCAAAAGAAACGTATTCCTATTGGTTTCAAATATAACTGATTGATTATTGATGGATTTCCAGTGGATTTCCATGAACATTATTGAACACATTTGGGATGCCTTGCAACGTGATGTTCAGAAGATATCCCCAACCCCTCTTACTCCCACTGGTTTATGGACAGCCCTGCAGGATTCATGGTGTTAATTATCTCCAGCACTTCTTCACACATTGATCGAATCCATGCCACGTCGTCTTGCGGCACTTCTTCGTGCTAGCGGACGCCCTACATGATATTAGGCAGGTATACCAGTTTTTTTGGCTCTTCAGTGTAAATTCCTTTCTTTTGCCTTGCACGATCTCTTTTTCTCTTCTTTTTGCCTAGCTACAAATCATCGAATAAGATTAGCCACTTAGTATATAAATTTCTTGGAATTCCCTGGATTTATAAATTTATCAGAACACGCTTTATTCACCAGAACACGTTCAGTTCACCAAGAGAAAGGTTAACGATACACAGTATTTATTTGACTCTTTCTTTTGCCATGCATTTGATCTCTTTTTTTTTCATTGCTACAAATTATCCAATAAAATTAGCCACTCAGTATATAAATTCCTTGAATGCCTTGGAATTCCTTGGACTTATAAATTTATCAATACACGCTTTATTCACCAGAACACGTTCAACTCGCCTAAAGAAAGATAAACTATACACAGTATTTATTTGACTCTTTTTTTTGTTGTCTTGCACTGGATTTTTTGGTTCTTGATCTCCTTTTTTGCCTTGCTACAAATTATTTAATAAAATTGGCAACTTAGTATATAAATTCCGTGGGGACTTAATATTTATAAATTTATCAGAACACACTTTCTTCGCCAGAATACGTTCAATTCACCAAAAGGTTAAGTATACACAGTATTTATTTGTCTCTTTTTTTTTTTTACCTTGCTCTTGATTTTTTTTACACTTGATCTCTTTTTTTGCCTTACTACAAATTGCCTAAAAAAATTGGCAACTTAGCATATAAATTCCTTGGGGAATTGATATTTATAAATTTATCAGAACACGCTTTCTTTACCAGAACCTCATCAAAAATAAGGTTAACTATTCACAGTATTCATTTGGTACCAAAAATGATGCTATTGATCACGATCAAATTTGCACTATAACCACGCCTTTTTCTCGATGTCTTGGCACTTTGGTGTACAACTTTAATCTTAAGAAAAGAGTTTCAAAGCAAACGAGCTTCAAATATCTTTTGTGTTTTCTGAATTTTTTGCATTTTCTGAATCAAAAATTCCATACTTTGAAATAAATTGCAGGATAATTAAATTTCCATTTGCAATTTTTTCACTGGATCCTTTCTTAAAGCTCTTCACTCATTTGATTTACAGAAAGATATCCAAAGAAACAAAGTAAAACGATGATGAACTTTATGTCTAAAAATAATATTTATATCTCATTTTTTTCATCAACTCTCTTTCAATATGTGAAACTCCGTGCTGTTACTTAATTATAGTGAATGCAGAAAGTGTGTCGTTTCTTCGGTTCCAGTTCGAAAAAAAGGCTCTCTGCTTACAAGATGATTGCCTGTATCGAAACCTTTAATTTTCTGGGCAGAGCTGCTGTTGACGCCTGAAGCTGCCCTAAGAAAGAAAAATGCATAGAAGGGTTGCTGACCGAACGATGCACGCTTTTTCTAGCATGTGTATCGAACAAATCAGCTGTAAATAAATAAAAATGGTAAGGAAAACATTCGATAGACTCCAAACGATTCCATCAAGAGACACAGCTTAATCCATCATGCTGGTTTAATTTATGCTAATTTTTATCTCTTGATTTTGTTAAATGACGCTTTTTTAAAAGGCTAGTTTTTTGACCCTTCAACTTTAGTTATTTTATGTCTTGTCCATTTGCGCGAAGCGTTTTATTTTATGATTTCAGAATTATTCATTTGTAGCGCGTTTTTTTTATTCCTTAAATAAGGAACTTATTTTATTCAGAAAAGTAGATTTCCACCTTAGATTTTAGGTTACATTCTCAATTTTTGTTTTCACGGTATTTTTTTTTTTTAAAGAGATCTTTTGAAGACAGAGTAGTATTTGTCCGAAATATAGCTTAGAAATTCAAAAAATTTAAAATTCGAAAAGGTTTTAGAATATTCTACAGAATTTTCACTTTTAAATACATAACTATTAGTAGGGATAATTTAATAGTGCATATTTATGTTGTTTTAGGTTTTCTTAAAGTAACTATTATTATTTAAACAAAGCTATAATTGATTTGGAGAATTTTGAAAATTTTTTCGTAAATTAAGAAAAGCAAAAATATCCATCGGAAATCTGAAAACCAAAAATAATTCAAAATCCTCTTTCAAAAGTATTTAATGCAGCAGAAATTTATTATTATAATTTTGTCAGAAAAATTGATTTCTGACTATTATTAAACTGACTATTATTCTGACTATTATTCTGATTAAAAGCTATATTTTCCCCATTCTTATCAAGTAAAGACACTTTATTGCACAGGCTTTGAAAGATACAACCGAATTGAGTAAATATTTATCATTAATTTATTTCTGAAAACCAAATGAAGATGATTATGTATTGAATATCTCTCACCGACCTGTGGTGGCTCAGGGGATTGAGCGCTCGTCTTCCAATGAGGTGAACCGGGCTAGAATCCCAGCGATTGCTGGTCGATTCGAATTCCGCACCCAGCTCGCACCGACCATAGTGCTGACGTCTCCTTACCGCCAAGCTAACTATGGGAGGTTTTCGGGTTTTACCTCTTTCCATGTAACGCAAATAAGGGTATCAAAAAGTCCTCCATGAAGGTAAACTTCTCCCAATACTTGACCCAGGAGTTCCCTTGTCTTCTGGATTCGGTTCAAAATTACAGGGCTACGGAATTGAACATCGGTAGACGTTAACCCAAGTTGGCTGCTTAACGACGGTTATAAAATTAAATATCCCTCGCCAACTGTTCCACTTTGGCGGTTAAGCTTCGTTGGAAAGAAAGAAGTCTATTAATAATGTTATAAGTGGTGCACAAAAAAAGAAAGAAAAAAAATTGACCATCCTGAATAATCTTAGAGCTGATGATCGAATCTTTCTGTTCTAGGACTCAATCTTAATGGTTCGAAGGGGTGGTGAGGGGGCTTAAAATATTGTGAACACTAATTAATTAGTATATTTCAATGAAATACATTAATTAATTAGTATATTTCAATGAAATACATTAATTAATTAGTATATTTCAATGCACTAATTAGTTAGTGAAGAGAATATTTTATGTTACGAAGTCTGATACAAAAACGTACTTTCACTGAATACACATGTCTTTTTTTCAATGGATTCGAATTTATGAGCCCCGAAATATATGGTTCCCATAGTTCGGTCGGGAGGGCGATCCAAAAGGTAGACCCTTTAATGTTAATTTTACTTTTTGCGTATTTCTCCCACTTTCGAGAACTTTTTATGCTAAATAAAAAAATTAAAAAAAATTGCACGCAAATATAAAACTCGTTTGACTAAAGATAATTCCATAAAAATTTTTTTTTTTATATTTATTATTTTATTTAAAAATAGTGGAAAAAAATTGAATTATAAGGTAGAAAATTTTTTTCATCATTTTAAAGTATCTAATTTAACATGGCAAAATACAAAATTTGGGGGAAATCGGCTCCAGAGAAATTGAATTTGAGAAATGTCGTATATATATATATATATATATATATATGTATATTTTTTTTTGACGCACAGTACAGTGTACAAAATAAGAAGACAGACCACCCTATATAACTTTTGATCTCATGATCGGATTTTTACATTCTAAGACTCAATCTTAAACATACGTTTTGAAAATTCGATTTCTCGGAACCGGTTCAACCGATTTCGCTCAAATTTTGTATTTTGCCATGTAAAAATTGTTTTCAATAAAATGATGTAAAAAATTGAATACTTTTCGATTCAAGCTTTTTTCGACTATTACTTTACAAAATAATAAATATTTACTAAAGTTGTTTTTTGTCTGAAATTACTTTTGAATAAACGAGTTTGATAATTATGAGCAAAATTTATTCAATTCGCTTTAAAAGTTCTCGAGATATGGTGAAATACTCACGAAATAAAAGTAACATTAGGGATTCAAAATTTGTACTGTTCCCCGGGTCAAACTATTGGGACTATATTTCCCAGATTGCTGCTACTTCGATATTTTGTAGAACAAAAACCCGAATCCGTCCTAAAAAAGGTATGTTTATTCAGAGAAAGAACGCTATTGCTTCGAATTTCGTAACTTAAAATATGGTCTGCAATAATTGATTCGCATATTTGAGGTCACCTCCTCGAACCAGTAAGATTGAACGTTAAGATCCGACCATTAGATCAAAAGTTATTCAGGGTCGTCTGTTTTTTATTTTGAGGCACTGTATCACTCCTGCGGGAAGAGGTTGCATTGGTTCCAATGCAATTTTAATCTCAATGTTTTGTCCTAAGTCCCTTGAGAATTTTGTCGCAACATTTACGCTACCCCTGTTATATATAACGTTTTTCAAATTGCACATTTCGACAAAAAATATTCAAAATGTCCTTTTAAAAAAATCTGTAGATTAAGGAGTAAAACTAATTTCAAATTTGAAATTCTTACACACGAATGAAGCAAAATCAAGTATTTGTACAAATGCAATGAAAAATTTATTTCCTAGTGTTATTTATTTATTTTACTACTTATAAGGGAGACTAGGAAAGTGTGACTCGCCAATTTTGAAATAAACTTGTGGGATGTATGCCTTATGAGAAATAATTTTAGGGGGCAACATTCGTTTCTGCCCATAGAAGGCCCTATTAGAGATAAAAAATAATTCAATATATAGAAAAATCGGTGTTTAATTATTTCAATGCAGACTATTAGTTATTGTAATTATCTCATACTCCAATTTGAAAATTGGAAATTATTTATTTATTTATAATATGTTGTTTAGAGTCACTTTCTGTAAATAAATTTATAATTATATAGCAAAAACTGCTAATTTTTTTCATTGAAACTCTGAAGATTGTATATTTATTCATTCCAAGAAAAATTTTGTCTTCAATACACTTATTTTACAAACGAAGATGTACCTCAAAAAATAATTATATAATAACTTCTGTCTCATTATAAGCTAGGGAACAAGACGAATTTTTCAAGTCCTCAGTTTCCAAAATACTGTTTAAAAAGTTACATCTTGTATATATATTAAACATTGATTTCTGGAAAATACACATTTTTTAAGACTTGAATTTTTTCAAAAATGTTTTCTTATATTTCAACTCTCATATAAATGAAATTTATTACTGTTCACTTGTTTTTATATTGGAAAATTTTTTGAAAAAAAAAATTAAGGAAATTTGATGCCAATTTTTTTTTTTAAATTGACCTAACAAGTTTTTCTGAAAAATTTTCGAAATAAATTTCGACAATAAATATGCATTATATAGTACGTGAAAGTACCATAAAATTAATTGGAGTATGAGATAATTACAATAACTAATAATCTGCATTAAAGTAATAAAATACCGATTTTTCTATGTATTGAATTATTCTTTATCTCTCATAAGACCTTCTATGGGCCGAAACGAATGTTGCCCTCTAAAATTATTTCTCATAATGCAAACATCCCACTAGTTTATTTCAAAATTGGCGAGTCACACTTCCCTAGTCTCCCTTGTTAGTTAAAAATTGCGTAACAATTTTGAACTCGTGAAATGATTGCGTTAAATAGTTAATAGTTCCTACCTTTTATCTGAATTGCGTTTCACCTTTTCCATTATAATCGTTAATTTTAAGTTGGAACGCAACAAAATCTTATTATTTTAAATGATAACTAATTTCACACACTGAATATTTCCTAATATCGCGAGCTAATAAAAATGCATTTTCATTATACTGAATTACTTAAACTATTTTAAATAAGAAATAAATTACGAATAATTTAAAATTTCTGTTTTCATTAATTTTCGCTTGCATCAGTGAACTTGCCTCGAATAATAAAGACAGATAGTGCATCGCAAATCAAATTTTATTAAGGAAATAGTTTTATGGCAGGAATAAGATTTATATTACCGGAAGTAAAAGGAGTAATTTTATGTTGTAAATATTATGTTTTACTTAATATAACGATAAGGTCGAACTAGACTTGGGAAATTTTACCTTCATAATTTATTAGGCGAATCTAAAGTTTAAAATTTATGGAAATTATAATGTTCGTAGGGATAATTTCAAGATTTTTTTAATTTCTATCTGCGATGCAATTTAAAATAAATGATTTATTTTAAATTGCATCGCATTTTAGAAGTAAATGTTCAGACTTAAAGTTCTAGCACTATTTGTGTTAAAGTGGGTAAGAAAGCTTCTATTTGATTTATTTTAACATTCATACGAATAGTTTTTTGAGAAAAAAAAAATTTGACTTGAATTTTTTTTTGATGTGACTGTTAATTATTACTATAAAATTAATAGCTCTTGAAAATATTATCTGACCACTACCTGCCCACTAACAATAAATAAGTACATTCGTACAGATGTACTTGGATGCAAAAGTTTTAGAATCAACTTTTAAGTCACTGTCCAGAATGTTCTTCGATTTTGACGCCGAAGATTTTGACGAAGATTTTTTCTAAACGATTTTTAAATTTCTAAACTTTTTTCTTTTAGCAAATTCTTTGCTTTCTGATGCTGTAGAGATGAGTCATTCATCATATTCATCGGACGAATCCCTAGCAAACTTTTTTTTTTATTTCAAAAATGAAAATATTGGTAAAAGAACAAGATTTATGTATATCGAAGTCATTTGGAACATTGAAGGACTTTCAATGTTGTTTCTGAAACTTTTATACAACACAGTAAAGAATTCCAGATCAAATTACCGTAAAATCCACTTTCACCATGAAGTTTCATTATACGAAAATCTGATATACCGTTATTTTTACAGTAGGGGAGAGTGGGGTCAATTGTAACATTTTTTACTTAACCATTTTTAACTAACAAAAAATCCTATATATTATTAGTATTAATTGACAGACGAGTAAAGTAGACTATCCTCTACTAGAAAAAAAAATAAATACCTGATTTTAAATGTTATTATATTAGTTATTAACAATTTTTGACAGTCGTGAACTTGTTACAATTGTCCCCACTTACGGGGTCAATTGTAACAGTTCATAAATTCATCTAAAACATAGTTAATTATACATATTATCATATCTGTGATATATTTTTTTATTGATCAAAATAGTAGTGATATTTTAGGAGTAAAAATAATAATGAGCAGAGACCTAAAGGGTTAAACTTTTAACTTTAAGGGGTTAAAAATTTTAATTTATGCTGTGAAGGGTGACAAATGAAATAATGCACATGCAACATAATATAAATGATATAGGAAACTATTGGTGGTTCTTAAAGAGTTAAGTAATGGTTTGTAAACATAAGATTATTTATTTTCAACTGTTACATTAGTCCCTTTACTTATTGTTACAATTGTCCCCAAGACGCCATTTCAGCTTCATTTGTTAAAAACAATGCTAGTTAATTAGCAAAACTAATCTTTTCTTTTATTGAAATGTTAATTAAGGTGTCCACTTACATATTCGGTTACTAATTTTTATTTGTTTAAACAAAATTACTTTGTTACAATATAATATTCTAATACCAAAAAAAGTTTTTTCGGGGCGTGAAAATATCTTTTGTGATGTAACTCTTTCAAAAGTACATAAAAATGGTTGCCATCAAGGGTGTACATGTAGATTTATTAAATACACCTTGTGCGCCACCTAGGAGCCAAATCTAGAACCCGATACTCGAAATTTTTGCCCTGTTACAATCGTACCCTGTTACAATTGACCCCACTCTCCCCTAATGTTGGCTATAAAATCACTGAATCACTATAATAAAATAAGTATTGCAGTAAAATTTACGTTGTAAATTTTTCCGTTAAAAATGGATTCTAGGGAGGGTGCACTCAGGGTGCCAGTACTTTTTACTGTTATTCAATCCGGAATTGTTTACAATGTAGAGTACAGAAACACTTACGGCATCTGGAAGTTACTTCTAAACTTATTAAATGAATACAATTTTATATATTATTTCCGGGAGTTATGAGATCAATCGGAACTCAATCATTACACCTTGTATTCTATAAATTGTATTCTATAATTTATAAAATTATTCTATAAATAAATTCTATAAATAAATTCTATAAATTTAACATCTGGAGTAGAATTCTGCCGTGCAATTGAACAAAAACAACGTATAAGTGATTCACGATAGATTTCGAGGAAAGAGGCTCGGGAATTATTTTCTTCCTATTGCTAATGCTATGCAGGCCTGAAAGCGAGACGGAAAAGAGAAAATACTGGTAGGAGAACTATTTCAATATTAGATAATATTCGGGAAGAGTTAATCTATTCTCAACAATAAACAATTCACTTTAATTAACTTTTTTTCGGCGTAGAAGCAATTCAATATAAAAATTGTATTCGTTAAAAACAATTGGTAATTAAAGAATTTTATTATTCCTGAAAAGAAATTAAAAAATGAAATTTATTTGTTACCAGTTTTTGCACTTTTCCGTCTTGATATATATGGGCTTTCAGCCCTGATGCTATGAAGGCTAAAATAGAATTTTAAAAAAAGTAATAAAATAATATCAATTTAATTTTTGTTATGCAATAGCATTCATCGCTTATCGTACAACGTTGTCGATTACAGTCAAACCCCGCTATAGTGAACTCCCGGATATAGTGAACGAAATATTCGCTCCCTTGCCTTACTATACACATATAATGTTATTTTTTGTGGATATAGTGAATTAAAAGTAGAGAGGAAATTGGATATGATGAACTTTTTTCTGTATTCGATTGCTCTCCATATTTTGGTAATTTTGAAATTTCTACATAAAATACATATGCGGATTTTATAAACCATCTATTGAATGGAATGTAGCAGTAAGCATTTTTTCTTGTTTACTTCTTCTATCTCAGTTTCCCATTCCTAAATTTTTTGTTCGTAAGACGAAGAATAATAAAAAATCAAAGTTAACACATTTTTTATTACTACACATTGATTTTTAATCATGTTTGTATTTCTTTTTATTGGCCATTTATTTAAATGATGTGTAATAAAAGGGAGAAGTTCGGAAAAATAGTTAAAATTGTTTGTAGTACGGATATAGTAAACCGAAATTTCGGTCCCTTGATGGTTCACTATAGCGGGATTTGACTGCATATGAAAATTTCAATCTTGAATTTTTTGTTGCTTGCGTTGATTTTTCTATTGCACGGCAGATTTATAGAAGTTCGCGTCGGGTTCGCAATAAGAAATTTGTTTAGAGATACACTTTCAAGAAAATTTGCTCGATGTTAACCTTTAATATAGGTATATGTAAACAATAATACTGTCTAAATTTATAGAAATCTTAATAAGGTAATAAATTGAACCATGAATATGCAGAAAATTTAAATGATATTTATTATAATACAATACACACAAAAACTTCTTCGAGTGTAAGTAACTGTCAAAGGATACGAGGGTAATATACGAAGATATGAAAGCGATACAAGTCGCTTAGCATATTTTGACTTAATGCGTAATTTTTTTTTTTTTTTACTTGTTTGAAGCATAAATACTGAAATAAGTAATCAAAGATTCTAAGCTATTAAACTGAACTGAAAGGAATCACCAGAAGAAAGACAAAAAATTGTTACAAATTCCTAATAAATAAATTTGTAAAGAAGAAAAATTATAAAAAAAGATAATAAGGTATCCGGAATGTAATATTAATTTTTTTATTAATATAATATGAATTTTTAGGAGATAAGAAAAAGATAATATTAATTTTTTTACAATTATAATTAGTAAAGTATAGGTTTCATAGAGTACATTTAGAGGTTACACACTGTAAGAAAAATCTCTTAAATTTACGGAAAAAGACCGTAAGCTTGTATAAAACCGTTAAATTATAAAAAAAAAGAAAAAAAGAAAAAGAAACTTTTCTAAAAGCAGGCGCCTGTTTTCTCAACAGATAAGTACAGTTATTTTAACTAATTCCCTTATTTTAACAAACAAATTCACGAAAATAACTGTGTGGAAATTGTGGTCGGTGTTAGCCGAGAGCAGAATTCGTAGGTACAGTCAACGCTGGGATTCGAGCCTGGGGTACCTCCTCAAAAATCTTGAAATGTTCTTATCTTAAAAGGTTTAATTAGTGAAATAATATTTAAGTGTTTAAAACTACTATGGCCCACCTGTATTAAAATTCTTGGCAACTTAACTTACTTATCGAAAAATTTCATAAAAAATATAATAATCAGGTAGAATACCAATTCGACAATAAAGTCGAATCACAGCTTTACTAATACGATTTTCATATCAAAACCATAAAATAATTGCTGAAAAATAAGAGAAGTAAATAAAGTAATCGTCAAATTATTTGAAAAAAAAAAGGTAGAGTTATCGAATGGGTGGCAAAACGGCATGGCAAAAGCTAGAATTTGAACTGAAAATTTTAATCGGTTTATAATTAAGATTTAAAAAAAAAAAGAGAAAAACCGTTTCGTTAACAAAACAGCTTTGAGCCGTCAAATATATAAAGTCTGGAGGAAAATTAAAACGGGAATTTTTTTACAGTGTGCCGAAAACGGATAAAGGCAGAATTTTCTTTAAACAGTTTTTTTCAGGGAACAATGTTTTTCTTCTGTACAATTTACAGTTATTTTTATACAGTTATATATTTTAATGATCAAGGGCCGAATTTTTGTTAACAAATAGTTAAGTACAAAAGACAAACCTTGACTCCAAACAGTCAGAATTCAGCATAACAAACTTTATTAACACCAAAAGTCACACGTTTGTTTTTAAATATTTTGTACAAAACCGGAGGACGGAAAATCAAAATTCAGCTTAACAATATTTAATGTCTCCGGGAATTAATAACACACTTATAAACAATGTTTATAAACAATCATGTTTAGAAGCATTTTTATCTGGGTTCTGAGAATTTAGAATTAAGCATAACTTTCAACTTTTGTCATAAAACTTATTATAAATAATTTCTTATAATATAGTGGTTTAAATTCAATTACTTAGATATGAAAAAAATAAAAGGATTCTGGTTAATATTTAAAAGAATCGTAAAAATATTTTAGGTTTTGTAGTCGACAAATATTTATATAGAAGGTTTAGAAATATGCATTTATTACAACATAAACTATAACGTGCACACTTTCAGAAATGAAAAAAAAAATTATAGTAATAAATCTCGAAAATACCTTTACGGAATTATAACTTGATAAAAAAGTCTCAGAAAAAAGCAGTGTTGAAAGTAATAAAGTTGGTCAGATTATAAAAAAAAAGAGCTGTGTGTAGAATCTTTACTGCCAGGAATCGTGTAGTAATCCGTTTCTTCTCAGAATCATTAATCATTTCAATATGATTGTGACTGATTCTTCTTATCGTATTCATTCACTTTTAGTTATAACTTTAACTTAAAATACTATATTTTTTTCAAACTTTTATTTATGAGTACAGTTTGATTATTTTCCAATTTGGTTTTAGCGAGAATAGCATCAACTGATTTGATTATTATAGGTAATCGATTTCACTGCATATGGCATGCATTAAAAAATTCCATCGACATTTTTTTTAAATAATTAAAAATCAAAATGTTCTTATAATTATACATTTTTTTTAATAATTAAAAGAATTTAAAAAAAAAAGCTTTAACTTCCAAATATTACATCAAATTTTCATATTTTATTTTCGTTATTATGTACATATTTCATTATTTTAAATTTTAATTTAATTAATTTGGGAGATAAAGATGATCGAATATTCTACGCATTAAATAAATAATTCCATCGCCATTTTTTTTAAATAATTAAAAATCAAAATGTTCTTATAATTGAAATTTTCTTTTTTTAAAAATTAAAAGAATTTTAGAAAAAAAAGCTTTAACTTCCAAATATTACATCAACTTTTCATATTTTTTATTTTCGTTATTATGTACATATTTCATTATTTTAAATTTTAATTTAATTAATTTGGGAGATAAAGATGATCGAATATTCTACGCATTAAATAAATAATTCCAAAAAACTGAAGCGGTAGGATATTATCCGTTCAAAAACTTCTTAAGCTTCAAAAAGGTACGAATAGAAAATAACATTTACATGTTTCGTGCTCTTCAAAAAATGGCACTCATTTTCAAGACTTGCCAGACGTGAATGAGAAGAAGCAAATCTGATTCGAAATAAAATAAACGGAAAGTTGCCAACGAAAACGAAAAAATTAAATTAAGAAACGAAACTAGAAATATCACAGCAGCCGAGAGAGGAAAAAAAAGGAAAGAAAGAACAAGAAAAACCACAGTGGCCGAGAGAGGTAAATCAGGGAAAATGTATTTCCACTCGCTATGAAGAGGTGGTGAGGAAAAAGAGAAACATTCATATGAATAAAACAAGATTCCAGGGCATGAAGATGGGACTGGGGTGGAAATAATTTTAGCATTATCGAAATTGAATTTATGCCCAAGATTCCAGCATCTATATTTATTAAAATTACAAAGTGCTTGAAAAAATAAATAAAACGATCTTTAACCCCTATTGATATTTATTACAATTTTGTTTACTCTTTTATATTTATTCTATAGAGTCCATTCCTCTTTCGTTCATAAAAACGAACTGAATTCAATAATCCTGAAAGTCAAGGTTTCAGTGAAGGACGATTTTCAGGGTAGTTGCCCTCTTAAATTTCCGTTTCCCCCCCTTTTGGGGGTGAACTAAATTGAATGAAGTTTGTAACTGAATCAATCCTCTCGCTTGAGCCTCGGGCTCGTATATTATGAAAGAATTCGAATATTTTTTTATGCACTTAAACCATAAACATTCCTCCAGAACGTGTAACTGGTCATTATTCATTGAATAATAAAGACCGGTTATTGACTAATCATTAATTCTGAGAGCGCGGAAACAATTTGTGAAACTGGTTCCCGTCCTCTTGTTTGTATTTTTTTAACCCCTTTTTTACCGAAGCTAGAATTGTGTTATTTCAATTTAAGTTGTTTGAGATTTTTTTTAATATTTTGGCTTATAGATATAATTTTTTTTTCTCGATTGTTATATCAATTTCAATTTAAAATGTGTAAATATATACAGCTATATTTTTTTATCGAATCTCATATTTGTTTCAGTAAGAATTCACATTAAGATTTTATTATGGAATTGGTTTCTATCTTCTTTTTTTCAACCCACTTTTCTTAAAGGTAGGACTGTGTTGTTTCATATATATATATATATATATATATATATATATATATATATATATATATATATATATATATATATATATATATATATATATATATATATATATATATATATATATATATATATATATATATATATATATATATATATATATAATTCAAAACTCATATTAGTTTAACTAATTATGGACATTGGTAAACATCTTAGCCAATTTTTATTGCGATAAGTCGAATCAAACTCAGTTTAATTGAGTAATTTATAGCACATTTCTCAATTAGTCTAAAGGCATGTAGGTTGATTGTAAAAAGTTAAAAAATATTAGGTTGATAAAGTAAATATTGAAGACTTTTCTAAATAGCCTAACGCATTACGAACTAGTGTGATATTTGCAAATGATTGGATTTTTCAGGTTACCCATCAATAAAAAAATAATAAATATTTAATAAAAGTTATAGATTTGCATAGAATTATCTTGGGATAAACAAACTTTATAATTGTGTTCAGAAATTTCTCAATTCGCTTAAAAAGTTTTCGATGCAGGGCAAAAGTAAAGTGTTAACTTTAATACTTTGAAATAGGTAAAAAGTAAAGTTAACTTAAAGAGGTCCATACAGGATCGCTTTTCTGACCAAACTGTGGGGAGCATGTATTTCGGGAGTCAGAAATCCGAATCCGTTGAGAAAAAAAGGTATGTTTACTTAAAAAAAGTACATTTTTATGTCTGATTTCCTAACTTAAAATATCGTCTGCGATAATTAATTAACATATTTGAGATCATCCGCTCGAACCATTAAGATTGAGTCTTAGAACGTAAGATTCGATTAATCGATCAAAATTTATTCAGGATGGAGCGTATATTTTTTGCTCACTGTACACTAGATACGCAATATTAGAATTATGATACTTTAACCATAAATATTAAAATCACTATAAAACTTCGACTTTTGCACTTGAACTTTGATTTGAATCAATTGCACTATATATTAAATGTGAACGAACTATTTCCACATTTATATTCTACTTTTTGTACAACATATATTTATATGCTTCTACATAGAATACAATTAAATGCCTGTTTATCTGCCTGTGTAACCAGAGCATTTCGAATAAAAAATTTATATTTTGCTGTTACGAAAAACAACACGAAAGTCAGAAGATTACAACAAAGGTTGCACTTGAAACCCGGTTTTCTATTTAACATTTTTTATTTGTAAAGAATCCTTTTCTTGATTTCTAGTGATTTCTGCGCATTGAAGCCCAATTCGTTTGAACTTTGTATTTTTCTCAATGTAAAGTTCTTACGCTTTTTTCAAAACTTTGCCTTTAATTTCTTTGTTGTTGAGCATTTGTCGATGCTTGGCAAAATTATATAACTAATTAAAATTGTAAACTTAATTGCCTAATTACTACTAAAATTACCTACATAACTAATTAAAATTTCCTAAAATTACCTTCTCCATCTTCTCCCTCTGACTAGAAATTTTAAATTAAGTTTTTCTGGAATCTTTTGTAGATTAAAAAGCACTGGACAAAGACAATAAGTTCATGTTGATGAATCAACTGGCAGCGAGTAGTCAACTAGCACCTAGATGAAATATAAAAAAATGACGCAACTTTGAGATTGCTTTTCGAAAATTGTTGAATGAAAGTTTTAGGCAAGAAAGCATACAAAACTTGTAAAGTTTAGTGAAATATGCTAGATATTGCTATGCATGTGCATAAGAACCATTTAAAATTATCAGAATTGGTGATACGACAAGCCATTGTCTTCCCATTTCTCCTATTTATTACTTTGAGAAAAAAGATAAAGTACAGTAACGTGCTTCTGGCTCTATGTGATATGTGAACACCAAGAAGCTCGGTAATTTTCCCAAAGCGCTTTGGTAATGATTTTGGTAAAATTAACAGTAAAATATGGTTTTACAATAAGTGATAAAATTTGGCAATCAAGGTAAAATTTAGTAATTTTAACATACCTTAGAGCATCGCAAAAAAAAACCCTTTTTGTTAAATGCACTTTTCAATTTTGCATTTGTTACCATATCTGTGGTAATCGAAAGTATAATTTTGAAAACCAGAATTTCCGGTAAACCGTTGCCATGTAAACGGAAAAATTACCAAATGAATGGTTTTAAATACTGTATATTTCGGTTTTAATTACCAAAATTATGTTGTTTTGTTTTTAACCAGAAATATCATTACCATACAGTACAGTAGTTTCACTAAAACTTTTTTCCGTGTATGCTTTAAAACAATTTCCTTTTCTTTTTGTTGTGCAATACATATTTTTTAATTAAATATGCAAATTTAAAATTCAAAAAAAATTATCTCTCAAAATGTATTTTTTAATTTCAATAAAAAGTATAATCAAATTTAGTTTTCCAAAAACTAAACCCGTTTTGTAGATTATATAATGAATTCTTATCTTCAAAATCAATAAGTATTAATAGAAAAACAGGTTAATCATAAGCAACTAACACAACCACAAAGACTCTGTATAATATAACCAGTAAATCCTTAATTAATAATTAACAAGGAAAAAAGTCCATAAATCTTGTCTGAATCAAGCTTAGTGTCTCCTTGAAGCAAGCAAACGATATTTATAGTCATCAGGTGCTGATATGGAACTAAGATTGTTTTAATTTCTTGTCGAACAGCTCGTTGCCTCGCGGAGAGGGTGTTGGATAAATGAATCAAGTTCAGTGACTCTAATTAGGCTATTACAAAACAAATAGGGTCATTCCAATAGACGCAGATCCATTCACTCGTTGCAGTGTAAAGTTTCCGTCGGTCAGGTAAAATGGGAACAATCTCAGCTGAGGCTCAGCTTTCTCTCTATTGCACCTTTTTTATCATTTAGGTCATGTCTTATGAATTCATAATCGTTATCGAATCATTGAATGTCTGAGTGGTTTTGTTTTTATTTGAAATATGGAGAAAAGTAATTCGAAAGGACAAACATTTTCTATTGAATGGTTTTTAAGGTAACTAATTCATTCGAACATTTAAAATATTTCTCCACTATTATGAGGTTATTTTTTTCCCTCCAATCAGTTTTCGGGAATAAAAGCAAAGATAATGCTTTTGCGAAAATAATGGTTAAAAAATTGCAAGTATTTAATAATTTCACATTTTTTACCTAAATATTCGCTTTCGAAAAAGGAATTAGAAGTTGAAGGTTAATTGAACAGATTCGAAAAAAGTGTTTTGGAATAACAAATTGGTTCATGTAAACACGAAAGAATATTTCTTAATTGTCCCCTTACATTTTATGTAAGCCAATTTCTTATTCAAAACCATTTCGAACATCGGTGTAGACTATGTTTTCCAGTTCGTTTGTCTCCTTAAAGTAGTGTAGCATTTACTGCAATTCTAAAGTACCTTGCAGTCACTACATTTAATAAAAAGCAATTGTAGTTGTAGTACTACATTCGTAACAGAGAAATTGTAGTTGTAGTAAACTACAAAAATAATGTAGTTTTCTGACAACTGGCCTTACTACCTATGTTTATTTAACATCTGCAACAAATCTACGTAGTTCAACGATAACCAATTTTTTTAAGTTCAATTTTGAATAAAGTAATAGTTTTACGAACATAATCTAGTCAAAACTACATTTTTTTCAAAATAAAGGCATATTAAAAAAGTAAAAATATAAAAACTGAAACTAGATAATATCATAAAATAATCCAATAGTGAAAGAATACACCAGAAACTCAAAACAATTAGGATCGAGAAACAATTGCAAGAATTTAAACGACATGAAATAAAGTTAAAAAAAAACACGTTTTATGCTCTACAAAATAGTATGATTCAAAAAATTTAAAAAACAAATTTTTTTTAAATTTCCAATGAGCTGCACAATCGGTCTTGCCGATGAGCAGACCTAGTGCGTTCTCCAGAGGTGGTATCCACTCTTTCAGGACCACCACAATGGGTGAGATAACGTTGGTCATCTTAATTTGGACGTCTAGTTTCTGCCATACTAAATGGCAGCACCGAGACTCTAAAAAAAAAAAAAACGGATTCCTGCAAAAAAAATACACTATTGAAAATGCAGATTGTATGTTATCGAAGTTTTGATTCGTTGAAAAGTATTCGATTTTAATAACAATAATAATAAGAAAACAATAACACTATTACACCTCAACATCGTTGAATTAATTCTTGTACAATATCTGAAGTTTCAAGTTTCAAGAGACCAGTTTTCATCAGACACTATAGTTCTAATAAAATCGAATCGAATGTTCAGAATTAAAAGTTAGTTTGATTTCGGAGGAGCTGCTTATGTCATCCTTTGAATTTGATGACAATCCTCTTCATGTGTGTGCACAAAGTAACTCAAATAAATAAATATAATTACAATATTTTTTTGAAAAAAGGAATGCATGATTTATTAATATCTTCTTGGAGAGTTAACGTTATAGTATAAAGGCAGTTAAGTCAAACTTCATTTGTAACAAAAATTTTAAAATGAAATAAAATTTTGCTCATCATAGTAAAAAAGGAAATCATCAAGTGAAGTAAAATTTCTAACTGAAATATCTACATAAGGTTTTTATTTTTTATTATTATTATAACTGGCGTTGAACAGCCATTTTTGAGTTTTAGGCATTTAATGTTCAACTCCTTAGTCTTGTAATATGTTAAAAACGTTGCAAGCATTTACTAGATATTATCAAAAACGTTGATATTATCTAGATGTTATCATTGCAAAAGCGTTGCAAGCATTTACTTTACTTAACTCCGTTGTAAAATCATCGCCAGTATCTATTAGGGGGACCGGAAAGTAATGTCATTTCGGCTATCTAGATGAATTATTCCAAACTAGAAATAGCATGACTTCAAGTAATTTGACTTGTAAATAAATGAATTGCATATTACTAAGTACGATCTTTATTTAAAATCATATACAAGTATTAGGAGGATCGGAAAGTAATGTCGTTTTGGCTCATTAAATATTCTCTAGTCTTAAAAACCAATTTATTTTTTTTCGAACCATTTCGATTCATTTTCAATCCGGCATTGTAAGGTTAACTAGGGTGAATACATTATTGATTAAAAATAAGATCTTGATAACAAATTTCAAATGCACCGAAACGATATTGCTTTCTCGTCCCCCTAATATATTTCGAAATAAAAATCTTCTTTCTGCGAAAACTTCCAGTTCTAAAATTTATTATAAATAATATGATAGCCATGTAAATCTAAAAACTCAAACAAAATAAATTTACTAAGATTTAAGTTTTTTGCTGCAACACTTCTAACAATATCTATTTATCACAATTCCTATCAATTTAAACTTTCAAAGCATTTAAAGAGCAATTTATTTCTTTTATTCCTTATTTTCCATTTAGAACAAAAAAAGGCGGAAACTAAATGGACCACACCTCAATTTACACTAACCAGAGAGTGTGTTTCTTTTTTATTACATCGTGAAGCAACATCAATCATACAAAAGAATTAAACAATCAGAGGTGCTTACACTATTCCATTATGTCATTACAGACATTTGTTTGGAGATTTAACTCTAAAAATACACATCCTTAACAGTTAACTTTTTCCTTTTTTTTATGTTTTTCGCCAACGGGATTCGCTCTGATGACTTTCCCACGTTATTTTGGCATTATGTCCAAAATCGCGTGTTTCGTTATTTTAGACATAGTTACTTTGGCGATCATTTCCACAAGGAAAATTTGACCAGGAAAATAGAGATCACTTTACTTTTTTCAGCTCTGCTGAAAACACATTGACGCCGTTATGTTCTAAAGTGATTGTTTCCTCGCTATTCGGAAGTTGGAAAATTAGTGCTCTAACATTAGCAATTCAAATCCCATTGTGGTTGTATCACTTTGCGTGTCGCTTTTATTGAAGTAAAAGTTTTTTTTAAGTGATTCTTGATGTAGAGTTTGACTGGAATCTTGTTAAGGAGAAATAGGAAACGAGGAAAATAACATTTATACACGGGAAAAATGGTAACTGAAAAAACTAGAAGACTTAACAAGACCAGTGGTTCCCAATTTTTTTACAGCAGACTTCTTTTTTCGGAACACTGACATTTAAAAAATGTTCATTACCTGTGTGAATACACTAACCGGAAAAGAAACAAACTACAAATTAAATTGGAAACATCTTATGAAAAGAATAAGGACTGTGGTGGCTCAGGGCATAAAGCACTCGCCTCCTAATGAGGTGTCCCGCGTTCGAATCCCAGCGAGGCTCCCAGCTGAGCTGGTCAAAACGAATAGAGGGAGATTTCCGTATCGTGATCTGTGGCAGAATGATCGCCAAGTCTTGGCATCTTCCGGGCAGTGGCCAGCAAGAAACTTAAAAAAAAAACGAAATGGAAAGGAACTAATTTGAAAGGTATAAGTCGTAGCTACCCCCAGGCAGACATATACATGTTTTTCTTTTTTAATTTGCAAGCTTAAAATCCATTTGGCACCTTGGCGATTCTACAATCGCCGAGGTGCCAAATAGATCTTAAACTTGCAAATGGCGCAACAGATCATGATACTGAAATATCCTCCGAATTCCGCATCCGGCTCGCACCGACCACAGTGCTGACGTAAAATATCCTCAGTGGTAGACCGATGATAGGTTAGAGTCCCCTTGCCGTGAGGCTAACTATGGGAGGTTTTCGGGGTTTTCCTCTCCATGTAACTCAACTGCGGATTAGTTTCATGAAAAAGTCCTCCATTAAGGCAAACTTTTCCCAATACTTGATCCCGGAGTTCCCTTGTTTTCTGGATTTTGTTCAAAATAACAAGGCTATGGAGTTGAACATTGGTAGTTGTAAACTCAAAAATTGGGTCGGCATTTCAACGATGATTATAAAATAAAAATAAAATGTGAAGATTGAAAAATGTTTTTTTATTTCATCAATAACAATCTTAAAATTTGTATATGGCAATTTAATTCTGAAATCTGTATCAGCTTTTAGTTTAGTAAATTTTTCTAGTGTGCATAAATCAAATCGAATTAATTAAATTGAGCTGAATTATGGTGCTAGAAAGTATTATAAACGGCGAGAACGGTTATACTCTCTCAGGGTGCTCATGAATATGTTCATCAATATATCTCAGGGTGTTCAAAATATTCATAAAAATGATGAAATATATAATTATAGTAAGCTTGTTTCTTTTTAAAGTTGTTTAAAAAGTATTATTTTTATGTGAGTCATATTATGAATAGTATAATTTTTTGTCTTCGAGAAATTTTGAAGCTGATATAAGAATATAAAATCAAATCATTAAGATATATGAAATGTGAAAAATCTCTTTCTGCAAATTTCAAATTAATTCTTGTTTATTTCAATTTAAAAATAATATTTTATTCATTTATTAACATTTAATTAATTAAAATTGATATGCAACTGATTCAGGCTGATTTGATTAATTTTTCCTGGTAGGTGGGTAATAATTAAAAAACGGCTGGGAATTTATTTATAAATGAAAAAAATATTCTTTTCAGGAAAAAAAAGCAAAAAAGACAATTTTTTTTATTTTTAAACTAGCTAGCAGAAAGACTAATACTTACATAGTCACTTCGTATTAACTGACCTTTATGACTAAATATAAAATTCTTGTCAAAAATGTATTAAAAAAATATGCACTCTAGGGGTCACTGATTAATAATAAAGCAATGGATAAATCGCTATCAAAGTATAACGAATCACCAGTGAGGAAAATGGGACTGAACTGAAAGTATCAAAACATGTTTGAACACCGGTCGAAAAGAGAAATTGAAAGGCAATTATATAAAACACTTTCAAGTTTCATTAAGCAATCAACTGCTTTTGTTGTTTTCCAGCACGTTTGCCTTTCTATTTGTTCGACAATAATTCAAATATTAATTTGCTGTTAAACCCCGAAAACTGTTTATTTGCGAATTAATAGCTTTCATATATTAATTGGCGACACCTTTTAATGCGTACACGTTTTTACTTCCAAACTGCTATAAATTTTACTACAATAAATCTATACTAAGTATTTTTTTACTATGAACGTGAGAACTTAAAACTGCTTTTGACAATATATAATTATCTTACAGTCTTTTCAAAAACCTGGTTGAAAGACGCTTTTTATCTCTTGTATAAAATTTCTGAAAACCCAAATTAAGCTAATTTTAACAGTCGAGGCCTCATATATTCCATGTGCCCTATGGAATGGAATATATGTAACTAATTGCCAAAGTAATCCCTATATAAAGTGAGCTGTGGCAATTTTAAACTAATGCTTGTGTAGTTGGATATTGATATCATCAATATTGGTTATAAATCTTCAAGATATTCTGCAAAATTCTTAGACATTTTATTAAAATGCTTACATAAAGTATATTGCTTACTTATATAATGTAAAATTAAGAAGTGTTATATATAAAACTTAATTAAGAGTTTATGTTCTTTTATTCCATGACTGACGCCATTTCATTCTATCAATGATATCATTAGGAAATATGGAGTTTTAAAAACACCAAAATTTCCTTACGACTTATATGAAAGGCTCATTATATTAGTCGATAGCCATAAGAAAGATTGAACAATTAAGATCCTCGTCACATTAAGTGTGAAACATTTTTATGACTTTAGAACAAAAGAGGATTAAAACAATCAGGAATTATATTTGCAATAATAAATGCTTTCATGTAACATTTTCTCGCCTTAATTTCTACTTCCGGTAAAAATTGCAAAACATTTAACCAACAAAGAGACATTACGGAATCTGTCAAAGTTATCTAACATCACAGGTAGTCATCAATATCTGTGTTTGGAATCTTTTGAATGGCGCCAATTTCTAAAACCTACAGAGACCTTACTTCCTCGATCATTTGTAGTAAATCAATGAAACCACTATTCATTCTCTTCTATAAAAACAACTTCATTCGGACATAATAAATCCTTAACAGTTATCTCGGTAAACGATCTCACGTAATTTTTCTTCCGACTCTTTCATAAATGGCAGACGATTCTAGAATTCATATTACTGAAACGAAGAAGTGAGTTCAATACTGGATCTTACGGCAGACGATTCTAGAATTCAATTTAGGGAAACGAAGTGAATTCAACACTGGATCTTATAGAACAAAATTTGCCATTCCGTTGAGGTTACTTACACCTCGGAAGGACTTAAAAGTAGTATACCTGATCAGTGATTGGGCACGGAAATATCAGAAAATGACTCGCAGTTATAAAGAGATACCGGATTTGCCTGAAATGTGTTTCGCAAACGTGTCTAGAATATGAATCAGGCGTTAAATTCAACTTCGGGGAGGAAGGGGTAATTACCTTTCCGACAACTGTGTAGATTGCTATCGTGCAGGGCAAAAAATGTAGAGTTGATATTCATATCAAGCTATTTAAGAGTTCATTTGTAGTACTATGTGGAAAAAATGCTAAGTTTCGATGCTTTTTTTTTAATTTCAAGGACATGCTGGAACTTTCACTAACATCCCTCGCATTAAAGTAAGAGAATAATTTAAAGCTGAAGGTTTGTTCTATTAATAAAACTATAGAAAATGTAAACGGATAATATTTAGAGAAACTAAACCATGCGATAATTTTTAGAAAGCTCATTTAATTTTCACGCATTTTATTTTTCCATCTAATTTATGGACGATTTATTTACTAATACAAACAATCGGCAGTTTAAAAAAATCCTTTATTCAAATCTAAGACTGGAAGATGTCTTGAAATGTTAACACCCTCATTTTAAAGAGGGAAGGTTTTATAAAAATTTGCGATCTGTAAGAAATAGAACTTATGTAATGTTCGAGAACTTATGTAATGTTTGGTTTCATTGACGCAAAGCAACAGCAATTAAAAAAAACATTAGTTCACATCTAAGACAATTCAAAAAGTGTCGTCTTTAAATATTAATTTGATCAGCTCATAATTTTAAAAATGAGAGATAATATAAGTGTTGTTAATTTGCATGAAATAATTACATTTGAGAACTTAAGTACAGTATAGAGTCATTGCAAATTTTTAAATCAATATCTTTTATCTTGAAATTGAACACAAGATCACACTTATCGTTCAGGAAATAACAGTTCATGTTCATGATTTTTACAAAATTTATTGCACGAATTAAACAATGTTTCAAACTATATTTCTCACTTTAAAAGTGAACTCACACAGTCCGCTATATTAGTTGTACACTCATAATAAATGAAAATGAAAGTGTTTTGAATACATAAGATCACCTTTTGAGCACATGTTTTTTTCAAAATTAAGCATGAAGTATGCATTTATTCAAACAAAGTTTTTATTCTTTTATAAACTTACATTAACATCGATTTTTTTCATCGATTAGCATGAGATTCTCGATCATCTGGAATAAATTCATGTCATATCAAAACCCCATTAGAAGGCTTGATTCTAACAAAATGCTTCGGGGGAAACGATCTTGGTCTCATTTTATAGGTCTTAATTTGAAATTAAGCTCTTATTATCATCCAATGCAATTGGAAGATCAAATGAAAAACACTGCATTAACACATGCATGCATGAAATTCCCCAAATATGATATTCAGTACACTAGTTATGCAAAGTCTACAATTTGAAGCATAAAAATAGCGTAAATCTCTTCTGCTACAGCCAGAGTTGTTGGTTAAGGGGGACATGATGGAGGTTGAGGTTTAACAATTCCGCGTTCAACGGTATGATAGTGGCAACGTGGTCACAGTTTTGCAAAGTTTACAATTTGAAGCATAAAAATAGCGTAAATCCCTTCTGCTACAGCCAGAGTTGTTGGTTAAAGGGGACATGATGGAGGTTGAGGTTTAACAATTCCGCGTTCAACGGTATGATAGTGGCAACGTGGTCACAGTTTTGCAAAGTTTACAATTTGAAGCATAAAAATAGCGTAAATCTCTTCTGCTACAGCCAGAGTTGTTGGTTAAGGGGGACATGATGGAGGTTGAGGTTTAACAATTCCGCGTTCAACGGTATGATAGTGGCAACGTGGTCACAGTTTTGCAAAGTTTACAATTTGAAGCATAAAAATAGCGTAAATCTCTTCTGCTACAGCCAGAGTTGTTGGTTAAAGGGGACATGATGGAGGTTGAGGTTTAACAATTCCGCGTTCAACGGTATAATAGTGGCAATGTGGTCACAGTTTTGCAAAGTTTACAATTTGAAGCATAAAAGTAGCGTAAATCTCTTCTGCTACAGCCAGAGTTGTTGGTTAAAAGGGACATGATGGAGGTTGAGGTTTAACAATTCCGCGTTCAACGGCATGATAGTGGCAATGTGGTCACAGTTTTGCAAAGTTTACAATTTGAAGCATAAAAATAGCGTAAATCTCTTCTGCTACAGCCAGAGTTGTTGGTTAAAGGGGACATGATGGAGGTTGAGGTTTGACAATTCCGCGTTCAACAGTATGATAGTGGCAATGTGGTCACTGTTGTGCATCGACCGCTTCTCATACAATTTATTCCATTAAAGTTTCAATCCTAGTCAAGTCTTAGCTCGCAAACTATTTTTACTTGTATTATCATCGATTTCATTTCTGGATTATTTTAAATTTTTTGCGTGATAAGTGAAGTACTTTATTCTATATGGTATCATTGGAAAAAATAGTGTCGTATATTATAGAAAAATAAATAAAATACACAAGACGCACGGACTGGAATTTTATATTCATTACTTTTAAGAAACCGGCTAATGCAGTATTGTTTTTGTTTTTTTAAATTTCAGTTTAAAATTTTTATTTCATTTAAAATGTATTTTATAATAATTACGTTTTTATTTAAAAGACACGCGTTGGCTCAGTGGTTAGGATGTAATTGTCATTGTGAAGAGCTGTGAGGGTGCCTTCAAACTCAATATATTTGCATAGATGGGTAATAGGATTTGCGATCGGTGTGCAATGCTGACCACATTGCTACCATCCGTGCTGTTAGTCGACAAATTGTATGGCTTTAGTCTCCATAACCTGCTGGTCTGCGATTGTTTAAAAAGATGTTGTTAATGAATCAATAAATGCAAAAATTAATTGCGCGATTATTAAGGAAACTTTTTAACTTGACAAACACACTAAATATGAGTTAAAATTTCAAGCAAAAAGATGATCGGAAAAAGAAATTATATTAATGAAAGTAATAAAAAATATAAAATAATCGATAAATCTAAAATATATACAAATCATTTGAACGGACGTATTAACTATATCAAGAAATTACTATATCAATCGCTTAATTATCAATTATTGTAGGCAATCGATTTTTAAAAAAAAAATTTTTCAAATTATTTTATTTAATATTTATACTCCTTTTTTTCTAAACACAAAAAAAGACACTGATGTTAATGAATTAACAAATGTAATAATCAATTTCGTTATTATTGAAAAAGTAGTCTTTTAAATAAATGAAACAAACGCACTAAATAGACAACAGAATTTCAAGTAACGAGTTCATTAAAAAAAACTTAGTTGTAAATGAAAGCATTAATTAAGAGAAACATTTATTGTAAAAAAAAAATAACCAAATGAAAAAAAAAGATGGAAATAATGTTAGAAACATCTCGTATGCATTGTTTCATCCCAAATTATTGCACGATGCAGATTTTGTTAAAAACAATTTCAAATTATTTTATTGCATCATAAAATTACAGTCTTATTTTTTAAAATATCGATTGTGCTATGATTTAAATAGTTATTGTTCTTAAAGAATCCGCAAATGCTATTTTCATTTATTATTAATACAACTTTCATTTCATTTTTACTCATTATTAAATAAAATAATGAAGAAAAAAAAAAGACAAACGGAAGGTGATATGTCATTATTTCACTGAAATATCGGTGAAAATACTTGTTATTCGAGAATTTTTTCTAAACAGCAAAATAAGATTTAACCTATTTAGAGCAGAAAACAATTCTCAAATGTCAACAAAATCTCCTAGAGAAAAAAAAAGAAAACAATAATCGATTCCTTTCTAAATTTAGTAGAAATCGTCAGTTTTATATCCGCTTATAATGACGAGTTAAATGTCAGTGCTTTTTCAAGTAGACTCCATGCTTTAAACTGGGACAAGACTATTGGCGTTATGGTCCATACCCCAAAGAAATTGCTAGATGATATTTATTGATGTGAAACAAGATAATCAGTCGTCGTCGCTTGATCGTTAATCAACTCAAAGGCAGCATTTTCCAAAATGTCCAATATTAAAATGACACTACTACTGGTTTTGGGCAAAGAAAAGGGTGTCACGTCGACGTTTGTCCGTAATTTCCAGTCATTTTTCGCTGTAGCGCAATTGGATCAATTTTTTCCAGATATTCTTTTGCGTTCCAGTTTAAACAGACAACAGACTGGATTCTGGGTTCGTCTTTTTCAAACACTTTTTTGTTCGCCGTAATTGCTTTTACGGACGCTTTCGCGGTAATTACATTGTAAGTTAAACAACTCTCGATGTGGACGCTTTCATTGTGAATGAAATTGACGATTTTGTGAAGGGAATTGAAGAAAAAAAACTGAACTAATAACCACTCCAAGCTTTGCTCCACTTTACTCTACTTGTAAAAGATGGCAAACGGGTCAAGGTTATTGACGTTTTCCATTCTTCGTGATCGTAATTTTCAAGGGTATATTTAAAAAAAAAAAAAAAAAAAATCCCGGCTCCATTGATTTTTTTTTCTATTTCGATTATTTCTTTCTGTTTGTTGTTATAATTCTATATATTACCTTATAATAAGTTAATATTTTACAAAGATTTAATAATCGTGTATTACACTGTTAAAAATTCTGGATCAAATTACGGTAAAAGTACCGACAATATGGGTGTATTATCCGTAAAATCCTGTATACCGTAAAATCCATTTTTGTTGTAAAATATTATACCTCTATTTTTACAGTGATTATTTTATTAGAGTGATACAGGGATTTTACTGTAGTTATTACTATAAAAATTGAGATACATCAGATTTTTTGTTCCGTTGTATGTTCCGGTAAAAATGGATTTTACGAAAAAAAAATATACTAGCAACCTGGTCAAGGTTATTGACGTTTTCCATTCTTCGTGATCGTAATTTTCAAGGGTATATTTTAAAAAAATCAAAAAGACAAAATCCCGGTTCTATTGATTTTTTTTCCTACTTCGATTATTTCTTTCTGTTTGTTGTTATAATTCTATGTATTACCTTATAATAAGTTACTATTTTACAAAGATTCAATAATCGTGCATTACACTGTTTAAAATTCTGGATCAAATAACGGTAAATTTGGGTGCATTATCCGTAAAATCCATTGTACCGTAAAATCCATTTTTGTTATAAAATATTATACCTCTATTTTTACAGTAAGATTTATTTTATTAGAGTGATTCAGGGATTTTACTGCAGTTGTTACTATAAAAATGAAGGTACATCAGATTTTTTGTTCCGTAGCATTTTCCGGTAAAAATGGATTTAACGAAAAAAAATACCGGCAACTTGAGTGCCGGATCATGTGTCAATAATGCCCATGCCATCGGGCTAACCATGAGAGGTTTTCGTGGGTTTATATTCCATGAACGTAAATGCGGGTTAGTTGCATCAAAAAGTCTTCCTCTAACGCTAATTGGTCCCATAGTCTGATCAAGGATTTTTCTTACCTTCTGGTTGAGAATCAAAATAACAAGACTGCGGAGTTGGGCATTGATGGTCGTAAACTCAGAATCGATCTCAGTTGTTCAGCACCAGTTGTAAAATATAAAATAAAACAAAATACAGTACACTAAAATGTCTTATCTGTTAAAATAGGGTGTTCCATGCCTATCCGCTAATGACCTCTTGGTGGAACGCTGAAATATCTCATTCAAAAAATAATAGTTACAAAATAAAGTCTAAAAGATTATTTTAATTAATAACCGTCGTTGAATAGCCAACCCAATTTTATGGGTTTACGACGACTAATGTTCAACTCCATAGCCTTGTAATTTTGAACCCAATCCAGAAGACAAGGGAACTCCTGGATCGAGTACTGGAAGAAATTTGCCTTTGTATAGGACTTTTTTGATGGAGCTAACCCGCATTTGCATTGCATGGAGAGGAAGACCATGAGAACCTCCCACGGTTAGCCTAATGACGAGGGGACTCTAACCCATGATCTGTCTACCACTGAGGATTTTTCACGTCAGCACTGTGGTCGGTACAAGCCGGATGTGGAATTTGTATCGACTGGGATTTGAACCCGGTTCGCCTCATTGGAAGGCGAATGCTCTTTCCCCTGAGCCATCGCGGCTCACGTCAAAAAAAAAAAAAATTTAAAAAAACTGTTATAATTCCTGGCTCTGAGTGTGAGTACTAAAGTCGAGGCTGATACTTATACAGACTAATCTATTTGATGTCGCCTCGACTTGCAGAATTTCTCGACTCACAAGTTTCGCCTTGACTGAAACAGCTTTACTTTTGAACGGCTTTCTGATAGATATGTTTTTATGCATGCTGTTTTGAAGCAAATTAATGTAAGTAAAGTAAGATCTAAACTAACATTAATGAAATCTGATGTAAATACTAATGCATACATGGTGTATTAGTCCTTGTTTTATCCACTAGGAAAATTTGCGTACTAAGTCTTTTTCAAACTTTGAACCCGTCATAGATGTAGTTGTAAAAGTGGTTATCTTCAACCGCTCCAAGTGTGACATTAAATTTAAATTGTTAACAAAATTAAGAAAAACTCGGCACACACAATTTACACTAAAATAAATTTAGTGTTGTCCTCCTACATTTCGTACCTATATATTATGGTTACTAATTTTTTTCGGCTACGGAAACCTAAATGATAAATCTCCTTTCAGCAGAATCCTGACTTTTGAAATAAAGTTTATTAGCACCCATAAATGCGCAACCCAATAAGAGATTACTAATTATTTTGGAAATATTTAATGTGAAGAATGAAATATTTTCATCATTTAATCATTATTGATCTTATAATTTGGTTTTACAGCAGACACTTAAATTCACAGGTCTAGAGCGGCATCTGAATATGTTTTTGATGTAGGCAAAGAGGAAAACGAATCAAATAAACTAAATTATGGTTTTGAAAGATGACTGTTGAGAATGGTTGTGAGATGAGCCGTGATGACTCAGGGGATTAGCTAACCGTGGGAGGTTTTCGTGGTTTTCCTCTACATGTAACGCACATGCAGGTTAGTTCCCTCAAAAAGTCCACCACGAAGGCAAATTTCTCCCTATACCTGATCCAGGAGTTCTCTTGACTTCTGGATTAGGTTCCATATCGCAAGGCTACGGAGTTGAACATTAATAGTCGTAAACCCAAAATTGGGTTGGCTGTTCAACGACGGTTATAAAATGGTTGAGAGATAAAAATAATTTTTTAGTCCTGAATTTGGTTATTTTATTCTGAATTAGAAATTTCGATGATAAATACTGACTAAATTATTTATAAAAGCATATTCTTTCATAATTTATTCAGTATATTGTTATCAAAGTATTTTTCAATTTTTTTTATTGACTACATTTACATTTTACTTAAATTAAACAAAATTTTAAACAATAGTTCATTGATTGGATAATAGATTACAAAAATCATTACTAATTTAAAAAAAATTTCTGACTCTCGGAGCACCTGTGATTCTTCCACGGAACCCTAAGGTTCCAAGGAACACAATTGGGAACCTCTGATTTGTATCAACTCACGATGGGCCCAAGTGTTTTTCCGATTATGTTGGTGTGACCTCGGGCACAAAAGGTTGAAGATCCTATGTTCTTCTTCTTAATATTAATTATTTTATTAAGGAAATAATTAATTTACTAAATACTTGGCTTAAGCGATGTAGTTTAACCAGAATAAAATATGAGCTTCAAACAAATTTAATAATGAAGTTTTAAATAATTTAATTATAAAAGTTAAATATTTCATAATTAAATTAAAAATTTAAATATTAAAAATTTTAATTTAATTAAAAATTTAAATATTTTTATAAAAATGCTTAATTCTTTTTTAAAAAAATTGAATATTTTTTGCACTTGATAACATGCAAAAAAAAAAGTTTTATGATGCTGATAAGTAGTTATAAATCGAAAAAATTTCAATCACATTTTGGATAATTTAATGTTACTTTCTAAAACCTAATTTTGATTAAAATTCTACTCAAAAACTTCACTTGCGCAAAAGCTGCTGATAGAACTCATTAAAATGATAAAATAACTTAAACAACTTCTTTGTCCAGGATATTGCAGTCATTTCTTTTAGATATCGAAGTGTAAAACGGTACATTTGTTCTCAAATTGCGGATATTTGCTAGATAGAACAAGAAAATTAACTAGTTCAAAACCACATTTTCAGTTAAAACAGTTAGTTCCGGTGAAACGAGTTTACATTTCATTTTTAATGATTTTTCTCACAGAGATTACTATTTTCCAGAATTCGAATACATTCTTGGCCTAGATTTTACACTCATTTCCTAAGTTCGTTTTGTTTTTTTAAATCCTTCATCAAAAATAATATAATGGTTTTATGAACAATTTAAAATGTACGATATAATAAAAATATAACTAAAGGAAATAAACGACTACCTAGTATCTTTTATTTCAAGTAGGAAGTTATAAGATTTGGCCAATTTGGTTTAAAAGTTTATAAGTGTGTTTTAAATTATCGCATTATTTAACTAAAATGTTCATTTGTTGAGCAAAAGACAATGCATTACTTAACTTAATTAGCTTATCATAATTCAGTTGATAATATTCAACATTCATTTTAACTATTTTATATAAATTTTAATTCATTTAAAATTATTTTGTGTTTTTCATTTAAAACGGGAAAATAACATAATATAAACAAATAATTTGTGCAATTTGGAAAGGGAAGAAGACGAAGAAGAAAAAAAAGTTTTTTAAAGAAGATTTCTTTTAGAAAAGGTTTTTCAGAATTTTAAAATTAAATGCTTGAAACATGTTTTGCTTTAACATAATTTTGAAACATTTAAATATTTGAATTTTTTTTAATTTTTATAACTGTCGTTGAACAATCGACACAATTTTTGAGTTTACGACTACTAATGTTCAACTCTGTAGCCTTGTAATTTTGAACCCAATCCAAAAGACAAGAGAGCTTCTGGATCAAATATTGGGAGAAATATGCCTTCGTGAACGACTTTTTGATAGAACTAACCCGCATTTGCCTCACATGGAGAAGAAGACCACAAGAACCTCCCACATGTTAGCCTAACGGCAAGGGGATTCTAACCCATGATCCATCTACATCTGAGGCTATTTCACGTCAGCACTGTGGTCGGTGCAAGAGGGATGCGGAATTCGTATAAACCATCCATCGCCGGGATCGAACCCCGGATCACCTCATTGGAAGGCGAACGTTCTATCCCCTGAGCCATCGCGGCTCAATATTTGACATTTGTAAATTCTTGTGTTATTTTTAAATTATTTGTAGGAATTATTCTATGACATGGATGGTGTTTTCTCACTAGTATGCGCTGCAAGCTCTTTACTGCCTATGCTTCCGGGTTACTGTTTCCGGTGTATTTTGGCACTACCTGGCTCACAACGTGATCATTACGTTTTGAGACTCTCTAGAGTAGTCCTGAGCAACAATTTTACCATAGCTCCAGTTGGGCTCAAAATTGGCTCAATAAGGGTCCTATAAGAACATGCAACGAGAGACCAATGTAGGGATGTCACGATTTTTTAATATTGGTCCTAGAATTGGACCTATATTGGCCAATATAGAGCCAATATTGGCTAAATAATGAATATTAAATATCAACTGAATCTGACAATTTTATAAAGGGCCAATAATGATTGTAAAATGGTTGTAAAATATTGGATGAATTAGACAATTTTATATAGGAACAATAGCTGTTGTTGTAGTTCATTCACGTCGCACTAGAGCTGCTCAATGGGCTATTGGCGACGGTCTGGGAAACATCCCTGAGGGTGATCCGAAGACATGCTATCACAATTTTGATCCTCTGCTAAAGGGGATGGCAACCCCCGCTTCAGTAGCCCGATGACCTGCATGCGAAGACAAGCACTTTACGGTAGAACATTTTAACGAGGACCAATACCGCACATCCTCGGTCCCTACGCAGACTGATCCAAGTGGTCACCCACCCGCACACTGACCGTAGCCAGTGATGCTTGACTTCGGTGATCTGCAGGGAACCGTGTCTTAACGATCGCGGGACGGAACACTGCGGGACGGAACAATAGCGAAAAAAAATCCTTATCGAGCCAAGTTTCATAAATATCGGTCCAACGAAGGCCCAAGATGTTTTGCTGCTAAGGTATTTCTTTCATACGTGTATTTGTATGCCTGATTTATTATATGTGTTCAGAAAAGAATCCTTATAAGAATTGTCATTTGAAGACCTGTCATTTCAAAGCGTAGGAATCGTCTTTTGAAAATAGATAGTTATGATCTCAGTCACTCACTAAAATTCACTTTTTCCGCTATTTATATTTCACTAGATTCATTTACTCTTACAGTGAGTACTCATGAACACATCATTAACTAAGAAAACAGCCAGATTAAGTCACATGACAAATATAATGTATAGAAATATCTAGTTCAAAATACAGCACACATAAAATCCATACACACTGAAAATGCATCCTTAAGCTAAAATATACTTCAGTGCTATTCATACTTTGTACGTTGGCACTAACGGATATGATAAACGAAAAAAAGTAGCATCGGAAAAAAAACCCGAAAAGAACCCCAAAAAATTTAAAATTAATAGTTCATTAAAGTTACTAGAATGTTAACAGTAGTCTATGAAGATTAAACTGTTTTCCATGAAAACTAATTTTTGTTAATATCTTAAAAACCTGACGTGATGGAGCAAAACGATTTTCAGATTTTAATCCAGCATAACAATCTTCATTAGTAATAGTAAACACCATGCCAGATATCAATAACTTGTTCATGAAAGTTATCTTTGTTTACTACGCATTGCAAATACAATTAATAAAACAATTATTAATTTCGAACATTTTGCTTAGAAATGCGCGCATTTGCCACCATGTCTCTTTACCGTCAATCTATTTCAACTGTTCCAGATTCAGCGAATATATTTTCACCGATTTCTGCCAATTCAAAATTTAATTTAAAACCCATTAGTGCTATAAATCAAATGTCCATCGACAAAGGAAGAGAACCAGATCTTTCGTAATTCAAGTTGTGAATATCGAACACCAAGGGGCAAAGTGAGTCAAGGACATCACAATTTGCGACTGACTCGGGGATGGGTAAGATTTTATCAGAGCAGTAGGTAAACAAACACAGACTTTGTGTCGATAAAAAAGGTAATAAAAAAATGGAAACAGTGAGCTTTAAGTTAGATATGGCGACAGGAATAGAAGTTACTTCTCTTTCGAATTCTACTTGTATTTCTACAGGGTTATAATCGGGTCAGGTGAGCGGAGGTGAGTTCCGAAAAAACAACATTCCAACCTTCTTGCCATTCCCACGACTCGGGGGCAGGGTGCCCATTAATTCGAGAATTTTACGTGCTCCATCTTCTTCTTCCTCGACTTTTCATCAAAATTCACGCTGTGAGATCATTTACTTCGTCAAAAATGTTTCCGTTCGCGATATCAGAGAAACTACGAGATAATTGTATCAAGTTTGTTCATATATCCGCCCTTTTGTGTCTTTCCGAGATACTTCACAGTGTTATTTATTCACCACTAAAAACTGTATCAATAATATTCGTTAGGAACTTGGATGAGACATTAGGAATCTTGTACAAACAGTGGATATTATGAACAAGGAAATATGGAAGGAGAGATTCTATTGGAATCCTGAAAAGGCGTTAGAAAATTAAAGTCTATTATAAATATAAAAAGAGGAATTATGGAAGTCTATTAAAAACTTGCGAGTATGTCACTGTGAAAATAAAGTTTACCCTAACAGATTTATTGCAAAATTTGAATCCGCACATTAAAGGCGGTTTAAAATCAAAAACAAGAAGTGTATTTTGTTTAAATTTACTTTGAAACATATGAATAAATTTACTTTGAAACATATGAATAAATTTACTTTGAAACATATGAATGAATCTAAATTTAAAGCATCTAAACTAAAAAGAAAAAAGATTATGCAGATTCAAGGTAGCAGAATTTTCAGAGTCACCCTGCAACACAATCTTCATAAATTCAAATTTGTCTGCGACCCTACCATGGTCAGACAGACACTATTATGTTAAAAATTAGGCTTAATCTGCATGTACAGAAACAGAAAAAAAATTTTAACGATTTAAAATTTTTAATTAAAATTTTTTGAACACTTTAAATGAATGGAATAATTAAAATTTGAAAAATCGGACGAATCCCTTTACAGTTATGAGCAACTGCAGTTATCGGTAATTAAGAATTCCTTTGTTAACTTTTGTTTATGTTTTAAATTTCTTATTTCTTAAAATTCCAATTCATTTAAGAACATTATTTAAAATTTTTTAAAGTCATTACTTTTCTTTAGCTTATGTATCTGCAGATTGGCAAAATTTTGTCAGAGATCTGAAACAAACATTAAATTAGCTAACAAGGGAAACTAGGGAAGTGTGACTCGTCAATTTTGAAATAAACTAGTGGGATGTATGCCTTATGAGGAATAATTTTAAGGGGAAACATTCGTTTCGGCCCATAGAAGGTTCTGTGAGAGATAAAAAATAATTCAATATATAGAAAAATTGGTATTTTATTACTTTAATGCAGACTATTAGTTATTGTAATTGTCTCATACTCCAATTAATTTTGTGGTACTTTCACGTACTATATAATGCATATTTATTGTCAAAATTGATTTCGAAAATTTTATATATCTGTAGTTTTTCAGAAAAACCTGTTAGGTTAATTTTAAAAAAAAATTGACATCAAATTTTTTTAATTTTTCTTCCAAAAAGCTTTCCAAATTAATTGAAGTATGTAATTGAAAATCAATTAAATAATTAACAATTAATTAATGATTAATTAATAATTTATTAATGATGAATAAATTTTTTGATTAATTTATCAACTAGCAAATTAATTAATTATCCAATTAATTACAAATTAATTGGATTATGAGGCAATTACAATAACTAATAGTCTGCATTGAAGTAATAAAATACCGATTTTTCTATACATTGAATTATTTTTTATCTCTCACAGAACCTTCTATGGGCCGAAACGAATGTTGCCCCCTAAAATTATTCCTCATAAGGCATACATCCCACTAGTTTATTTCAAAATTGGCGAGTCACACTTCCCTAGTTTCCCTTGTAAGTGTCTTAATTAAACATTTTTCTCTATCGTAAACATTGTTCTTTAACAGTAACACTTAAGGCTTGTTTAATAAATCTGAGATGACAAATTATCTTTTGGTGGCGCTCACTGCCGTAGGATTTCTAATATCGGGGGGGGGGGGCACTACCAACTGGCTTAATTTTGGACTAAAGCACGTAAAAAATATTGTATATGTGGATATCTAGACGAATGAGAATGTTAATCACTGATTTATAGTGAAGGCTAATAGATGCGATAAATAAGTGATTATAATTTTCCTTTTTTTTTATACAACACATACAATTGTTATTTTTTATTCTAATTTATTTATTTATTTATTTATTTTTATTTACCTTTTTTGGAATTTTAACTCAACAAACGGAAAAAATTATAAGTACTGCTTCCAGACAAAGGATGAGAGGTTTTATTTTATATTATTTTATAACTGTCGTTGCAGTCGTCCCAATTTTCGGGTTTACGACTACTAATGTTCAACGATGTAGCCTTGTAATTTTGAACCTAATCAAGAAGACAGGGGAACTCCTGGATCAAGTATTGGGAGAAATTTGTCTTCGTCGAGGACTTTTTTATCGAACTAACCCGCATTTGCGTTACATGGTGAGAAAAACCTCGAAAGCTTTACCCATGGGCTCTAACCCATGACCACTGAGGATATTTTACGTCAGCACTGTAGTCAGTGCGAACCGGAAGCTATGAAGATTGCCTATTAGTATTTAAAATTCCGAACATCACGCCAAAAATTATTGATTAATGATTGTAACGTCTCTTATAGTGCGTATTGCACTACAAATATGAAAAAAATAACCATTTGGTTCGAGCCTTTCTGCCGAAACTTCAGTGCAACTTCAATGAAACTTTACGAGAGAAAGAATATAAAATAATTATTAATTCAGACTAAACCATAAATTTAGAACATTATAATTTGTGTTTCTAATTTTTAGAAAAACTATAATAACTGCAATAAAATTTGAAACTATTTTACGATACGTGTTTAGTTCTTCTTTTCTTTATTCCTTTATAAAACTTTAAAGAAAATTAAATGAAAGCTAAAAATAAAAATATCGTCATTAGTTTCATTACAAACTTTAAATGAAATGTTTTTTTTCTCCACGTGAAAGTACCTAATCATTCATTCTATTATGCTTTACAATTCTTTTATAGAGGATTTTTGTCACGAAGTTTAAAGCTTTAATTGTATTCTTAATTAATAATGAAAGACTATAGACCTGAGAGAAAGCAACTAACCGAAGTAGAAAAAAAAGTGAGCAAAACGAGTTCAAGGTATTGTTGGGTCTTAAATAAGAAACTACATGTTTTTCTTTTTTATTTTCAATTCAAATACTCTTTGCGTGTTCAACATCTTGAAAGAGAATAGTTTTAAATAATAAAAAACAAAAATAAAAAATGTTACTTTCAAACCAGTGAGATTAGGTCATATGTTTCAGTAAAGAAATGCAAGTTAGTTTTTGTTAGTTTAAAACGTTTTAAAATGTTTGTAACATTTAAGACTTTTACCTAAGGCTCTGGCATCATGCGTAATAATGCTTTTTAGTTAATAATATTCTGTTTTCATAACTGTTATTAGTATGTGACAGTTGTTCATGATTGTTAGGTTAAGTATTGTTTATCTTTAACTAGCGCCCCCAAAGCTAATTTTAAAAATTGTGCAAAGACAGGATAGCCACAATTTTATGTAAAAGAAAAGCAATTTTTTTAACATTTGAAAACTTACTACATTGTCTTTGCTGCACTGTAAAAAATTCCGGTAAAAAGTACCAGCACTTTGGTAGCATCATCCGTAAAATCCATCTTTTCTGTAAAATATTACACCGTAATTTTTGCAATAATATTTATTTAATAAGATCGATTCCATGATTTTACTGTACTGTAACAATTACGATGTATGAGATTTGTGTACCGTAACAAGTTCCAATAAAGATGGATTTGACTGTAAAAAGTACCGGCACCCTGAGTGTCAGAACTTTTTCTGTAATTTGATCCGGAACTTTTTACAGCGTAAAAAAAAACTTGTAAAAATTGAGAATTATAATTTAATTTCAATAGTTTTCATTTAGAAGGAAAAATCTTGGCAAATTGGCAATTTTTAAAAAAGTTGAATAATATTTAAAATACTATCTTATTTATAGTTTTACCTCAGTTTTAAAGAGTTTTAACCGTGGCTTATTTTTATTTTACTGGTCGAAAGAGCTTCAAAAGTACGTATATAGTTTTTTAGTTAAGAGACATTCTTAAAAATTCCACTAATTATAGCACAAAACAATTTTCAACATTTTAAATGATAATTTAATGTAATCATAGAAGGGATCAATTCGGAAAATTATAACTTAAAATATGGGGCAATATTTTACGCTATAATTGAGGTAATTGGGTGAGCAAAAATAAAGCTATAGCAATCAACCCCTTTTAAAAAAGCCTCAATTTTTTTTCTTCATAAATTAAAATTATTTAAAATCAATGATATTTCATATCAGCATATCTTAAGTATCTCTTAATAGTGGTGTTAGTTTAACAGGTGCAAAAATAAAACATGGTTTTTATCATTTTTAATATTTTTCTGATTTTGTAACTTTCACTATCATACATAAACATCTAGATAAAATTAATATACAGATTATTAATTCGTTTTTTTAATTTTGATCTAGATTTATAATATTTAATGCAAAAGTGAAATAAATTTAAAAAAAAGTTTTTTCCTGTTAGCTTTAACTAAACTTATATTTAAGTTTTAACAAGAAGTTAAATACATTAATTAAGCCAGATATCGTTAAAAATATACCAATATAATATACCAATATAATATCCTTTCTAATTATACCAATATAATATCCTTTCCAAGAATTTTTTTTTTTTTTTTTTTTTTTTTTTTGTAAAAAATATCAGCAATTAATGAATAATAGTAAGTAAGTGAAACAGTTTTATTATTCAGTAACCGTTATTCGTAAAAACAATAAATAAGACTTTTCTTAAATCCTTTCTTTTTTTTGTGTCCTTTTTTCAAGTGAAAAAATATATTTCAGCTTTCAGAGTCCCTTCCTAATTTATTTGTTCTAAATTTTGTTAAAAATATTTTGCGAATCCTCCGTTTAAGTGCCAAGTGTGAAAAAAGTGGTTTTAATTACATTCTATAACCTGGATGTAACTAAATGCTACTGTTATTTCAAAGATCAAAAAAAAAAAAAAAAAAAAAAAAAAAAAAAATCGATTAGATTGATAATAGCTGCTATTTTTAGAATTCCTTTCAAGTTGAATAACAGGATTTCGGTTGATTAACTGCGAAGATTTATCGCGTACCCTGAGGGTGTGACATAATACCAGATGTTTAAAATTTCACAATCTCAACCGTAGATAAATCAAGGCTTCCTACAAAGTTAAGGAAATTTTTAAGACGTCTTCCAGTTGAGCAACAAAAGAACTGAAATAATTTTAAGATATACCCTTATTTATTTGTTTTTGTCTAACAGTTAAGGAAAATGTTACTTTTTACCTTTTCTTTGCCCTCCTATACGATATATATAGCTTAAAAATTTAGACCAGCTTTGAGCGTTTATAAATCTTATAAAATATAAGGAACTAGTGGAACTTTCTTTATTTAGCCAGTATTTTTAATGTTAACGGAAAGTTATGTAATTCTAGATCTAATAAGAAATTATTTGTGAAAATGAAAAAAAATTACTATTAGTTAACTTTTCATTTATTTGATTATGGTTGTGGAAATCCTAGTTTAAATATAAAATTTAGAAAAATGGCAGAAATTTACTATTAGTTAATTTTTATAACATTAAGGTTGTGGAAATCCTAGTTCAAATATAAAATTTAGAAAAATGGCAGAAATTTACTATTAGTTAATTTTTTAAAATTTATTATATTAAGGTTGTGGAAATCCTAGTTTAAATAGAAAATTTACAAAAATGACAAAACCTTACAATTAATAATTTCTAAATTTATTTCCGGGGTAAGGTTATTATGGTTTTGTAACCTTAATTTTAATATAAAGTTTCTGAGAATTCAAAAAAAAATTTTTCTATTAGTTACCTTCTATATTAATATATTCATTGCATAAGGATTGTAAAATCATACTTTAAACATGAAATTTGAGAATATGAGCAAGAATTAATCATCATCATAGTTGGCCAGACAGTCCAATGCGCCAATGCCCTCCTCTGAAGATTTTTCCAAAACGACTTCCGACTTATCTTTGATCTCCAATTCTTTTCATTAATTGCAAGAAAATCAGACTCCACAGAGTCTGCCCATCTCAACCGCTTTCTTGTTCCAGTGGGTCTAAAAAGCAATATCTTTTTTATCACTCAGTCGAATCACGTGGGCCATCCTGATGAGACTGAGAAGATTTATTAAAGATTTATTAAGATTTACTATTCTTTCTAGAAAAGCAAAGTTCTTAATTTACAAAACTATAGTCAGGCCGGTCTTGACATATCGCTGGTTCAAAACTAAAACGACACATCTGAAAGCGTATTATGCTTGCAGATTAGTTTTGAACCAGCGATATGCTTCTGAAAATTGTAGAATGACAAAACTGGAGGAAAATTGTATCGCAATGTTTAAGAAAAAGATTTTGCGGAGTATACTAGGTGGTGCAAATGAAAACAATAACTGGAGAAGGAGATTTAACTTTGAACTGCACAAGATTTATTAACAACCCCATATTTTAAATTATTAAATGCATGAGCAAAAATTACTATAAGTTTAATTTCGAATTTTAGATTTATTACAGTAAGGTTTTGCAATCCTAATTTCAATATAAAGCTTACATGACTACAAAAAATTTACTGTCAACTAACTTTTAAATTTTTTTTATTTGATTATGGTTTTGTAACCCTAGTTTTCCAAAACTTTAATCAAATAAAAAGTAAGTGAAGTTTACGAGAAGTTATACCGCTTACGAAGTTAAGTTTACGAGAAGCTATACTGTTTAAGTAGCAAAGTTTACGAAAAGCTATACCGCTTACGTAGTAAAGTTTACGACAAAATATAAAAAATACTGTTAGCTTACTTTTCCTTTTTTTAGATTTAATTCACGAATACATTTTTAAACCTAACAAAACTTAAAATAGAAATAATAAGTGTAAAAAATAAAACTTTGGCTTTTAATCATTAAAAGTTACGCCTATTATTGCCCTGACTGCTATTCAGTATAACTATTAAAATTAACTTCATTATTTTTCTATTCCCTATACCAATGTTTCCCAAACTTAAGATTTTTGTGCACAATGTCTAAATTTTTCGTAACGCTGTGTACCACTAATAAAAAAAAATGAATGTATTTTTTACTATTAAAAAATTGCACGAAAGTTAAAAATCACACTGGATGTTACCACCACTAATTAATAACTGTTAAGTCTGCAAAAAATATAGAAAAATACGTAATCTTAAATTTTCATGGCTAGCTTTGTTTTTAAGTTAAATTTTTGAAATTTTCGTTTGTTGCAAGAATATTTCGCATAAGAACGCGTACCCCTGCTAAACTGTTTCCTTGCCCCTGGGGGTACACGTACCACATTTTTGGAAACACTGCCCTAAACTAACAAACTTTGCAAAAGTATCGACATTTCAAATCAAACTAATATTAAATATATGAAGTATGTTTATATGAAGTATGATATGATTATAAATAAATGAAGTATGATATGATTAAATATATAAGCAATGCTATCAAATTATTAAAAGTTACTCATTATGTTGCTCTTACTCAAAACTCCAATTCAAATTAACTAATTCTTTTTTTAAAACAAAACAGCTTTTCAAAGTAAAATAAAAATAAGAGTGACTTACATTACATTTACTAACATTTTTTAATTAAGTATTTGCAGTAAATTACACTTTACCAATTTGGCAATAGTACACTAGTGTTTCACTAATGCATTATCTAGTTCTGATATATTGCTTAAAATACTATAAGTACACGTGTAGTAACACGTGTTACTGATAAAAGTGTAGCAATCAGTGATTCAACAGAATATTTAGCTAGTGAACAGATTAACTAGGTTGATCAGTTAAGTGCCAAAATTTTTTTTTCATTTTTCAAATTACTTAGGGAATTTGAAAACTACTTAGATAATCTGCAGATTACCTACTCGGCACTCGATAGAGTGAAAATAAGATCGTTGCTGCAGCGTTTCTGTAAGCATAAATAAACGTAATGTTATTTATTTACTTTTCACTGTCTAAGAAATCAAGTTACTAAGATAAATTGAAAATTCATTTGATGGAAACTACCTGTAAAAATTTCTTAATTTTATATATGAAGTTAAAGAGTAAAATGCAGTAGTTTATAACTTTCTTAAAAAAAATTTTTTTTGCATTTATTAATTGAAACTGAAAGCATAAAAATTTTAATAAATTATAAAACTGAATTGACAATAAACACCTTACATAATTTCTTTTTTAAAATTTAAATTATTAGTAGCATTAAAATTTAAAAAAATGAATGCAATTTTAAAAATTTCTCGAAAGAAAGAAATTGTACACCGCTCTACTGTATACTCAATTCAAATTAGAAACACTGAAATTAAACTAAAATAAAAATGAAACTGTTTCATGTTTCTATGTGTTAAGTTAATTAATTAATTTTGTAATTTTTTAAACGTTTATTTATAATGTTTTAACAAAGAAAGCAAAACGTAGTATTTCATAACCTTATATAAAAAACATTTCTAGTTTACTATTTAAATTTAATTAAAATTTCAATAAATTAATAAATAGAAATACCATTAAATACCTCATACACAGATATATTTTAAAATTTAAATTATCAATTAATTAAATAAATACAATTTTCAACATTTCCTTAAATTAATAACTTTCATAATAAATTTCATTAATCTAAAATAATGAAAAAAAAAACAGTTTTACCATTTTAAGAGTTAAATTAATTAATTTATTGCAATTATTAGTAAAAATAGCATTGTAGAAAAGGAAAAAGAAAAAAAAAACGAGAAAAAAAAACGCAGTAAATGATTAAAAAAAATTTTATTTATTTCTAAAACTTTACACATTAAAGTTTCAATAAATTCATAACCTTATATAAAAAACATTTCTAGTTTACTATTGAAATTGTATTAAAATTTCAATAAATTAATAAATAGAAATATCATTAAATACCTCATAAACAGTTATATTTTAAAATTTAAATTATCAATTAATTATTAATTAAATACAATTATCAATTAAATACAATTTTCAACATTTCTTTAAAATAACAGCTTTCATAGTAAATTCAAATAAACTAAAATAATAAAAAAACTGTTTTATCATTTTAAGAACCAAATTAATAAATTTATTTGCAGTTATTAGTAAAAATAGCGTTGTAGAAAAGATAAAAAAAAACGCAGTACATGATAAAAAAAATTGCGTTTATTACTGAAACTTTACACATTAAAGTTTCAATAAATTAATTAATAGAAATTACTTTATTAATTTCCTAATACACAAATACATTTTAAAATTTTAACTATCATTATCAAAACAAAAGATATAGAATCCGCTAACTTAAGTAATAAATGCAATTTTTAAAAGTTTGACAGCGGCAAACCCCTTTTCCTCCCCTCCTTCAATGTTGATTGTATTTTTTTTTTTTTTAAGAGTTGTAGTCATGCCATGCTTAGCAGGTCAGATAGTTGAGCCGTTCTAAGAACCTAGATCGGGCACCGCCATTTTTCAGGTACAGGTAGTTCTTCGCAACTAACGCGCATGTGCGAAACCACCTGCTTGCTTCGTGGCATCGAATGTCAATTCATTTTCCAACCCGTAACCCATTCATCCTATGGATTCCACCCAGAGTATTTCGCGGATGAAATGGGGGAATATGCGACAGTGAGTGTGTTTTTAATCCGCGATTTAAAAGGGTTAGTTTTGGTTTTGTGATATGTTTTCTTTTTTGTCGCTGGAATTCGCAAATGTGTGCTCTAGATGATATTCTCAAGTGAATCATTTGCTGGATATATTTTCTTCGATACTGAAAATTTTAAGGTACAACATTGTTTTTGTTTCAGAAGATTTTTTTTTTCATTTAATTTTTATTGTGTTTGTCTGTATTGCATATATTTATCTCTTGCAAGTTAGTGATATTTACAAAATTAATAATTGCAATGGAAATAACAAAATGTATTTAGAGCTTTTTCTTCTTCTTCTTTTTTTTTTAGCTGCACCAAGATTGTTTATCATCCTAAAAACGCTATTAAATTTTTTGTGCATGAAAATTATTTGAACTTTGTTTCGTTATTGCACTAAAAAATATCGCTTTTTCACTTTTTCATTGCACTTTACTGCAATAATTCGTAAATAAATATTAATATTAATTTATTAATAACTTAATATGTAAGAAAATAATAAATAATACGCACAATGATTATTAATTTTCAAAGATAGAAACACCATAAAGTTTTAATTATCAATGTTCCTTTCATCTGATCTGAGTATTAATTTACCCATTTACCATCTTTTTCGTAAAAATAAATCCCGGGGCAACTGCCCCCTCTCCTCCCTACTATATCATTTGTTTATCTTTTAAAATGCAATATTGAGTCTTTTTTATAATAATATTAATTTTCCTCAAAGCAAAAATGAGGTATTTTATGCATTATTAAAGTTTTTTAAAGAAGTTTAAGATATATTTTTCATTAGGTGTAAGAAAAGAAGCATTGTTTTTGTTAGGATTTTTATTTAAAAAATTAATCGTGTTTCATTTTATTTACGTAACAAAACATTTTTTTCTCAAAGGCATTTTAAAATTCATTCAAATTTTCCATAGAAATTTTTTTTTAAAAAATGCACTTATCAAGTTGCATTGCGGGAAAATGTAAACACGCAAATGCAAAATGTCACTTACCTGCAATCTGAATCAATATGCAGGAAAAACAATTTTACGGTTTAGTACTGGACATTCTTTTCGTTTCTAGATCTCTATGCTAACCTAGTCTAAACTTTTTGCACTGAAAATAATCCAAGAAGATAATATTAGTTTTTGCATTATTAAATTTTATATATATAGCATGGACTCGTTTGTCTACTGTATTTAATTAATTTCGTTAAAAAAATTCATTGTTGGTAACAAAATAATCAAAATTCAAATGCTATTTGCACAATTGGATTTTTTTTTAAATTGTTTTAAATTTTTTGTTATTAACTTAGTGTATGAAAAATGTCATTTACCTGTACTCTAAATCAATACGCAGAAAAAACAAGTACTAGATATCTTTCACGTTTATATATTTCTACATATATTTTCTTCGTCTAGATTTTTCTGCGCTAAAAGCTTGTTCGAGAGTATAATATTAGTTTTTGCATCATAAAACAATTTTTTAAACGATTATTTTTCTCCACACTTATATATTTCTAAACTTTTTTAGTCTCGATTTTTTGCTCAGAAAACAATTTAAAAGTTCAAGATTAGATTTTACACCATAAAACAATTTTTTCTTACAATTATTGCTCGTCATTTTTATATATTTCTAAATTTATTTAGTCTATAATTTTTGCTTTTTGGACTAGTTATTATTCGCGTTTTTTTACGCATACAATTTCTTTGTTTCGAATGTTTGCTTTGGAAACAATTCGAGGACGAAATAATAGTTCCGGCAACATAAAACAATTTATTTATTTATTTTTAAAAAAAGGCATAATCGCACGTTTGTCTTACATTTTTGATGAATTTTAAATATACTTTTATGAACGAAAAAACTTTTGAGTGCAAATATTATTTACGAATTCGAAATTTTGTTAAAAAAAATTTCGCTTCTTAACAATCACTTAGTAATAAGTTAAAAGTGTTTACCTGCAATCCGTATCACAATGCAGGAAAAACAATTTTCAGCTTATTACTAGTTTTTCTTCATGTTTCTTTATTTATATATTTTCTTTGTTTCGTGTGTTGAATAATTATTGGAAAAATTTTCAGATTTTGTATTCATAAAACAAAATTTTTAAAATCGCGTTAATTCTTTGTCATATTCTTACGATCAATTTAAAATAAACCGTATTAATATTTTTAACTTTTTTGTATATACCTAAAGAAAACTGTTTATGGATTTCTTTTAGTTTTTGTTAACTGTCTTAGTTAACTGTCTTTGTATCTTAAATCATTGTTAAGTTTATTATATTCTAAAAGGCCAACGCAGCATAATTCACACTAAAACGCAGTATGGTCAAACCTACCAGAATATGGTAAAATTTACCGTGTTTCTGGTTCTATGGGAACTCAAAAAAAACTTAGTAATTTTTAACGAAGTGCTTTTGTAATGGTTTTGGAAAAATCACCAATGATATACGTTTGTATAACGCGTAATAAAATTTGATAAATGTGGTAAAATTTGATAATTTTACCATAATACCTTAGAGCATGGCATAAAAATTACTTAATCGGTTAAATTTTCTTTTCAGTAGTAATAAGATAATAATTTTAAAAACCAGAATTTCCGGTTAATTGTCACTATATCAACGGAAAAATTACCAAATGAATGATTTAAATACCATGTATTTTGGTTTTATTAATCAAAATTATGTGTTTTTTTTTAACCAGAAATGTCATTACCATGCGGTGTGGTAATTTTACCAGAATTTTTTTCTCCGTGTTTAAAACATAGCAGGAATAATAGTTTATTTTTATTATAATATTAAGCATAACAATTTTTAGTTCATTTTTTAATAAAAATATGTTAGACTTACCTTTACAATTATTAGTTTAGGTATAGAATTTCAAAAATAAATTATTTTTTAAGGAAATTCAAAATTCTTATAATATTTTTTTTCCAATTATGACATTACATATTATTGTTACTCATGATTTTATTAAAAAATATTTTTATTTATTGATTATTTTTTATTAAGTACTTAATACGAACATTATATTTAAATTATAGTAATTGTTATGTATTATCAATGTGTTATCTATTCTATGGGTAAAGGTAATATGCAATTTTTAAATGTAATTTGAAAATTCATTTTTTTTATAATATTAAGTTTACGATTGTCTATTAGACAATATATGTTTGTCTATTAGACTTTAAAACACGTAATTCTGATCTTTTCTATGCTAAGGATGTTCAGTCTAAGTCTTTTTCTTAGCAAATAGCATTAATTTTGATTCAAGCAGCTTTTTTATACAATCTAATCATTTTTCTAAACGTTTTTGTGAAAAATAAAAGTTTTTTTTTAACCCTGCAATTAATATGTTATAATAATTAAGGTATATGTAAATGAGCTAAATTGATGTTTTTAAATGCACAATGAAGATCATTTCAGCAATACAAATTTATTATAATATTTTAATATAATATTTTAATATTTAAACAAACACCAAAATCTTGCTTCCCAATTTTCGATTTTTTTTTTCTCAATTTATTTGCTTTTTTGCAGCCGTTTCAAAATATTTTATCTTGCGTTTTTGGAGTTGTTGAAAAGTTTTTAAACGTCATTTACTGTTATAATCTGATATATTTATATGATAACAAGATTACTACATAACAAATAAATTTCTGAAAACATGAATAAGTTATATAATGGTTTTAATAATAAATTGATTGAAACGAATGTGAATTGAACAAAATACTGAAACAAAAAAAAAGGGCATAATGTGTGCACTGTAAATAATCCCAGATGAAATACGGTAAAAAGTACCGAAATTCATGGTGCAAGTACTTTTTACAGTAGAATTCATTTTACCATAAAATTTTACATTCATATATATTTAATTGCAATGATTCAATGAATATTACTATATAATTATGTTATATCAGTATATGGTATATAATTATGGTATGGTATCAATCTCAATAACTTCTGGCGTAATATTCAGAATTTTAAATACTAATAGTCAATCTCCATGGTTTGAGAAACAATCTTAAAACATGATAATAATTTAATTTACCGACAATTTAAGTTTCTAAATCAGGCACTTAACTTTAAATTCTTGAAGTTAAATAATAACTTAAATAATATTGAAGTTAAATAACAGTTTCAAAATCAGACACTTAAATGTAAAATATTTAATATATCCCCGTCCACTGTAAAAATTTCTGAACCAAACTGCGGCATACGGCACTTTGGGTGCACCATCCATTAAATCCATTTTACCGTAAAATCCATTATTACCGTAAAATATTATACCGTAAATTTTTTGCTAATATATATTTAATTACAATGATTTCAATTACTGTAAAAATTTTGGTATATCAGTTTTTTTTGTTCTATTTTTTTAACGTCATTCCATCAGGAATTTTTTACAGTGATTTTACAGATTTTTTACAGAATACCTTACAATCCGCATTTTTAATTCAAGTATGATTTTAAATTGAATTAGTTAAAAAAGGTTTTATAATAGTTTTTTTTTAAAAAATTGATTTTAAAAAGTTAGTTAAGCTATTCATTTATTAAAAATTAATTTAAAATTCGCATTCCCCTTAGGAAAATTTGCCATAGAGAAGCCTATGATAATCTATGGCAACCTATGGCTACCATAGAAATTTGTATGGCAAGATACCATACGACTATGGTTACCATAGAGATTTGTATGGCACAACCCCTATAAGCCTATGGCTACCATAGAAATTTATATGGCAAGATACCATACGCCTATGGTTACCATAGAGATTTGTATGGCAAAACCCCATAAGCCTATGGCTACCATAGAAATTTGTATGGCAAGATACCATAGCTCAATGGTAACCATAGAGACCTGTATGGCATTTATATGGCACGTCACCATTCTCCTATGGCAACCATAGAAATTTGTATGGCAGTATACCATAGAGCAATGGTAACCATAAGGATTTCTATGGCAGTATACCATACGCCAATGGAAACCATAAGGATTTGTATGGCACATCACCATTGGCCTATGGCAACCATAGAAATTTGTATGGCAGTATACCATAGGCCAATGGTAACCATAAAGATTTGTATGGCAGTATACCATAGGGAAAAGCTGATCTAGATCCTCACCAACGAAACAACATCTCTTATGGAGTCCTCAAAAACATCTTCTAAAAGAAATAAATATCCATTTTTTCACCCCGAAGTTAATTAAATTCAACATGTAATTCCACAAGGCATTCCTGGTGAGTCTTCTCCGGCCTCCGGGTGGCCAATTTTTCCATTTTTGAGTGCTTGAAATCCGATGTTCCATTGATTTAGGCTTAGAGTATCAGACCGCCATATTAAAGTGTCATCCACTACAAGTGGAATCTTTCGCTAACTTTGGCTACTTATTTTAATATTTCTTCGATCTCATTCTTGGTCAAAAACATTTTGTTGCAAACGCCTATGTGATTATCTATCTGAATTTATTAAGTTTCTAATTTCCGGTGGTCTGGCACTTTTATTATTTGTATCTTTTCAAAATATGTCGCGATTGGGTATAGTTTTTCGCTATGTTAAATTTTGCCGTTTGTTAACGCTGACTTGGTACACTTTATAAGAGTCTGAAAATATAAGAAAGATAATTGGTTTTCAAAAGCATGAATAAAAGTAAAAATATTAAAAAAATTACGGGCTGGCAAAAGCATAAATAAAATAAAATAAGCATATAAAGAGATAAATTTAAAAAAATAAAAGCAGACGATAAAATTAGAACACCAGAGAGTTGTTGATTTTTTAGAATTAGTTTTGTGTGGAATTAAGGTTCTCATATATCCCGTTACGGGCACTTTATCTAGTTTGTTTTATAATATTTTATCTATCCCGCTACGGGTGAGTTTCATTATATCCCGTTACGGGTTTTTCTTGTTGTTTTATGATCTTTTCACTATCCCGTTACGGGTACTTTATATTTGTTACTGTATGTGTTGTGGTGTGAAATAAACGTTTTTTTAATAAAACATAGAACTGTTTCTTAATATAGCTTGATACGTTACAACTTTAATTAATATCTTGCAGTTTATATTTTTATCTAAAATTTTTATATTTCTTTTTCCCAACTGTTTCTGATTAAACGACATCTTGCTTTTTATTTTATCCCCTCCCTCTGATATTATATAAATTTTTAAAGTCACATCACTTTTCCATTATTAATGGTGTTCTATTCCCCATAGCAATTTGTAAACAATCTCATGATGAAAAACGCAGTTAAGTGCTTATCATTAAGCCAGATCCATCATTTCTTTAATAATTAAAATTTTTTTAATTCTTTTAACTTGTTCGGTGACAATTTCATTTTATTGCTGTCATATATCAATATCAAAGTCTGTGTTTACATTCTCATTAGTTTTTTATTTTATTTCCACTTGGGTTCTTGCAATGCTTTTTTACATTATTTTACATATGTTAGGGCTTTATATTTCTATTTGGTGTTTAATTTTAGCTTGCCATTAAATTGTTTATTTATGTCTCCGTGTTTTACTATCTTGCAACTAATATTTCTTAAGTATCCACATATATTTGTACAATGTTCTGTTGCATATTTATACATAACTTAGGGTCATCACAATTTTACCATAGGCAAAACCCCATAGGAATATCCTATGGCATTTTTTTATGGCAAACCTATGGCAAATTTTCCTAAGGGATCACTCTTAATATTTTGTTTTAAGCACGTTTTACGTATGAAAAATAATTATATACTCTTAATGTTCCTATTTTTAGTGTATACTTAAAAAGAAGAAGGCATTGAGATAAAAGTATTCTACTTGCACTAACATAAATGAAAGATAAATTGTTATAATCTTAACCGTCTATGGAAAATCAATGATGCATTTGAATTAAAAGAACCATCATTTAGGTAAAAAATTATTTATTTAATTAAAATTGTTCTAATCTTTATTTTCAGTGAACGCGAATATTATTTAAGAAGTAATGCATACGTAACTTAATATAACACCTGACAAAGAATAACAGCTGTTCTTCAAAATCAATGATCCGTATCCAATCTACAAATGATATGCAACTAATAACAACGAGCAAATGAACTTTAAAAATAGAGATATATATCTATGAGCAGGGTTTATTCCGGACGTTTTCTGAAAGTTTCTGTTTTTTTTTTTATAATTGCGAAAGAGTTACTAATAATTTTGAGAAATTTTGGAAAAATGATCCTTTCTTTGTGAAAATTATACACGTAGAAAACAAATTCTAGTAGCCTTACCGTACTGTATGTTAATGACACTTCCAGTTAAAAAGCAACATAATTTTGATTAATAAAACCAAATTATAAGGTATTGAAACCATTAATTTCGGTAATTTTTCCGTTCATAGAGTAACGGTTTACCGGAAATTCTGGTTTTCAAAATTATATTTCTTATTACCTCACATTTAGTAAAAATAAGAAAACTGAAAAGTAAATTTAGCCAAAATAGTAGTTTTATTTTGCCATGCTCTAAGATATCATGATAAAATTAATAAATTTTATCACATTTACCAAATTTTATCACATATTATAAAACCATATTTAATTGGTAAATTTATCAAAAATATAACCAAAGCGTTTTTGTAAAAATTATCGATCTTTTTGGTTTTCTCAATGACGGTTCGATTTTCCCATAAACGCGGTTAATTTTGTCATATTCTAGTAGTTTTCTCGTAGTATTTTTTTTTCTCAATGTCTCGTAGTCTTAATATAAAAGTACAGTAGAATCAATAATATCCTGTATCTGTGGAAAAAACACTTGAATCGTGTGTTTTTAAAAGTTATAAATTACGGATGTCATCAACTCTGTTTCTAAAATGAAAAATATTGTGAAAAAGCCCATTTTAAGATGAAATATTTTATGAAGGGCCCGATTTTACGATAAAATATTTTACAAAAAGGTCTGTTTAAAATATCAAATATTTAAAGTACGTTTTCCCCATAACCTTTTTTATGGAAGGTCTATTTTAACAATAAAAATAACAATTACTGTTATAACAATAATTTTGTTTTAATAATAATAATAATTCCAATAACAGATACAAATCTCTCAAAATATGAACCCTATTTAGCTTGAAATTATATCGCTTATGACTGGGTAAATCAATTGTAATAAGAGCTTTTCTATTTAGAAAACTGAAACATGTAATTGCATTTTATTTTCAATAACTGCATTTTGTGCATCGAATTATAATTTCACTGCTTGGCGCTATAAATTTTTTTCTTTTTTTCCTCTCAGCGTACTGAAAACTTTAGTTTGAATACTCTTTACTAAGCATTTTATTCTTTACACTAGGCATAGTGAAAACATTATTTGCGAGGGTTATTCCAGACTTTTTTGTGAAAATTCCTGTTTTGTGACATGTAAAACAAATACTCCTAAATTTCTGAATATTTGAAAAAATTGGTCCTGTTTTTGTAAAAATTCGCTAATGTTCTTCAAAGAGCATAAAATTTTTTTTTAATGTTATAATTCTGTAAAATACATAATTCAGCATTTCCTTTTTGATGTTTATGAATGTAAATTAATTAATAATATAAAATAAAGAGAATGCTTATTATTATATCTTTTTTTTCCACAGAAACTAAAGAATTTACAAAAATAAATTCTTATAAAAATTTATAGATAATTTTTTTCTTTAAAAAAATTTTTTTTTCTTATATTTTACACAATGTAAAAAATTCCAGATTAAATTACGTTATTAGGTACCGGAACTTTGGGTACATCATCAGTAAAATATATTATTATCGTAAAATATTAGACCGTAATTTTTATAGTAATATTTATTTAATTAGAGTGATTCAAGAACTTCACTGTAATTAATACTGTAAAAACTACGGTATATGAGATTTGTTGTTTCGTCACATATTTCGGTCAAAATAGATTTTACGGTAATATATACCGGCACTCTGTACTGGCGCCTGCACTTTTTACCGTTATGTGATCCGTAATTTTTTTACAGCACGTTCAAAAATTTTATTATACCAAGTATATTCTCTTAGTAATTTTAAGAAACAGTGGTATAAATAGTTTGATTTATTTATCAGTTGTAAAGGTGACTATTAATTATGTTAATATTACATATTTCTAAATCCTTTTTATAAATAAATAATAAACTATAAGTTTCACACCACAATAAAATATTTAAACAAGTTTAAGAAATAAAGAAGTTTTTGTTATTGAAGTAATGCAATTTTCATACATTAAATTTTATCTTTTTTATTATTGTTTATAAAAAAGAAACAGTATTTATTCGATTTACAAGCTCGTTAACAGAAACCCCACACCACAATAGCGGTGCTGCACATTATAATAGCATATGCAGATTATTTTTCTTTAAGTGTTCTTTTTCTTTTTGAAAAGCAAATAAACAAATAGGGAGAAATTGCAGTGACTCCTTTCTAAAACATCCCTAAACTTGTTTCCAATGAAAATAAAAATAAAAAGCTGAATCCAAAGAACATTTAAAAAAAGAAAAAGATTACCGGTTTAACTATACGGAGATTTATTCCATTTTTTTAAAAAAAATATATCATTGTATGCAATTCCACTTAAGCATAAACGTCATAAAGGTTTTATACATAATATTTAAGGATCTTATGCACAATTTTGCTGCATTTTTGCTAAATTGTTAGAATTTTCATTCCAAAATTACAGTAAAATAACCGGCAGCAGCCGGTCCATCTAATTAGCCGTAAAGTTCACGGTAAAGAAATTTTTTTATTTTTACGGTTTTGAAATCTTTTACAATTAACATGGTTAAAAAACGAGGAATACATTACTATACGGTTACAATTAGTATGGTTTCAGAAGCGTACAAAGAAATTGGCGATAGTTTAGCAGCTTTATGGAGCTGCCACCATGAGAATATCGTATTCTAACAGCCCAGGGTCACAAATTGGGGAGTACAGACCACTGGAAATTTTTCATGTCTTGAAGGGAATGAAAGGAATAATGTGGGGTCAACGTTGGGATTCGAAACCGGTCATGAGATTGACAGATTACCCCTCTTATCTATAATATGTAACCAGGTGCACGAATCTAAGTGGCTTCATTAAGTAACCCTAGTTGGTGAGATAAAATTTTGGTTGTTTAACCATATTAGATTAAAGCAATAAATATACGGTTTTTCTCATACCTAACAGTTTGAATTCCATCTTATTAATGGTTATTTCACTGTTTTGTTGGAATACGGTAAAATAGCAATTAAATAAATTGTTATTTAACTTTTTTTTCCGAGAAATTACTATCAGTGTAGATTAGGCTGAATTTTTACAACAATTGTTACTGCCTTGAGGTCGCAGACAAATTTGGTTTGATGATTGCTGCAAATATGTTCCGTTAGTGGGTTTACAATAAACTATAAATTAAGTTTTTAGCTTAAATATTTTTAAAAAGCATACATTTCTTTTGAAAGTTTTATTTTCAAGCAAGGCGTTTAGCAACAAGTTTCAGTAAATCTGTCAAGCGGTACAAAAAGTGAATTCATAGCTAACAGTGTGAAATCAATTCAGAAATTAAAAATTACATAAAAACTGCACATTTGTAAATATCTTGTGTGGTATTATATAAATAAGCGACTAATATAGGAGGGAAATAATGAAAAAGCATATACACATACTTAATGTGTAAAATAATGTCTAATCTGTGTCAGGTGATTTAATAATTGAATGTATCACTATAGTTATGAAAACAATTTCAAAAATCGATTTTTTTTTTCTCATTTGATTGACTCGTAGGTATTTTTTATTTTATCCGATGTTTAGCAAGTTAAAGTAAATTTGTCAAACAGCCCATAAATGAAATTCATAGTTGCAAATGTGAAATCAATTTCAAAAAAATTAAAGATTTAAAAGTTACATAAAAAACTGGTCATTTGTAAATATGCTGTGTAATAAATAAACGAGTAAAATAAGAAAAAAAGGAAAAAGCGTAGACACATATGCGATACTCGTATGATAAATAATATCTAATCTGTATCAGATGATTTAATAATTGAATATGTCATAGTATTATGAAACAAATTCAAATTTTTTTTTAATTTTTTTTATTTATTTATTTTTTTTGTACTTGACTGTTCTTTGGTAATTTTTTTTAAATTCCATATTTAGAAAGTTTCAGTGCAGTTTGTCAAATATCCCAGATTTTAAATTACACAAATATACAAATAGTTACAAGTGTGAAATCAATTTAGAAATTAAAAGATTTAAAAGTTACGTAAAAAACTGCACATTATAAATTGTGTAGTAATGTAAGAAAAAAAAATAAAAAGCATAGACGCATGCTTAACTCATATATGAGAAATAAAATCTAATCTGTATCAGATGGTTTAATAATTGAATATGTCATAGTAATAATGAAGAACAAATTAAAAAATTGAATTTTTCTCGCAACTAACTCGGGTAATTTTCTATTATACCCGATGTTTGCTGTCGAAAAAATTTTACTATTAATATTAGGTTTCTAAGGAGAATTGATTTAAATTTAAATATTTCAATTTGAATAGAATAAACAAATCTAAATATTTCTGATGTTTAAAGTTTAGAAAATTTAATAATTAATATGAGATTTATAAGGAGAACAGATTTAATAATTAATATTAGATTTGTAAAAAAAAGAGAAAGCAAATTTAATATTAAATATTTCAATTTGAATCTAATAAATAAATATAAGTACTTTTGATGTTTAAAGTTTAAATTTTTTTAAAAATTTATATTACTTGTGTGAAAATATATTTAAACTAAAATATTTCAATTAGAATCTAATAAATAAATTAAAATAGTTCCGATGTTTAAAACTTAAAAATTTCTATAATTAATATTAGATTTGTAAATTAGAACAGATTTAAAGTTAAATATTTCAGTTTGAAAATGATAAATAAAACACGTATAAATCTAATGCTATCAAAATAATATTTAATTAAGAAATATTTTAGTATTCTAATTGTTTGAAAATTTTAATTATATTGCTTTATTACTTTTTAATTAATGTTTGCAATTTAAAAACTGATATGGAATAACATAATTATTTTTAACTATTTATATACATTATACCATCACTTCCTTCTTTACTATTGCTGTATGATTTTAATAAATCTTCTCATTTGCTAAGTCTTATTATGAAAAAAAGTCTGCAATTTCAGTAATAATTATGTTATTATTTTTCGTACTCATTTAAAAGTTGTATAAAATTTGTATTGATATCGATAGCATATGAACTCAACACTATTGTTGTTTTTCTATACTCTATTCTAGCTTCTTAAGATTTATATCATTAGTACTTAGCCCTCAATTAAGTAATAATTATTTTTTCAATTAAATATAATTAGAAAAACAATTCCATTCATGAACATTACATATGACCCATTAACAACAGCTACATCGTATTTAAAACTATAGCATTTTTATTTAAGCTCTTAATGTTAATTTTCTTTTTCTTGAAATTGCCAGAAAAAAATCTAAAACTTATTTTTCTTCATCATTGACTATATGGGCTTTATCATTGGCTTTATCGCGGGCTTTATCAAATGGGCCTTATCATTTACTTTATGGGCTTTATCATTGACTTTATCTCATAATATACCATTTAAGAGAAGGAAACTTTTTATTTCGATTGTATCATATATGGTACAATACAGTTATGATAACCATAATTTTAAGAATTTTGCCAATTACGGGGAGACATTTTTATTTGTACGTGAAAATTGTCAAGTCATTTTACGAACGTTGCGGTTATAAATATCGTGAGCCTATTTTATAGGTTTAAAAACTACATGTAACCGCAAAATATACTCAAAAGCAAATAAATTTTTATTTCTTGAATACTAGTGAGAACAACTTGAATAATATTTATGAAGGATAAAAACTACAAATTATAAGGATAATCTTTTTGTAAATTTAGTTTGAAGCAATTATGTTTTCAATTTTTAAAGCTGCAATTCGTATTGGACAGAATCGAAATTTTAAAACAACGTTATATTCTTAAGCTATATCGATTTTTCACAATATACTCAATTTTGTGAAAAATTGATATTTTTCCAGTTTTACTGATTTTTATTATTTTTTTATCGGTCAATATTTTAATTACCCAAATAAAGCTTATTAACTCTCATGATTACATCTCGTTCGATAATTTTTTCCTAAGGTTGATACTCAATGAAAAAATAAAAGTGTCATATTATCGTTGTTGTAGCAGAATCATTTACGGGCTTATCGTTGTTGTTGTATATATTGTTGTCTCTAATATCACGATTTTATCGCTTGTAACACTTATAGTTATCAGTAATGCTCGCGACATTATCGTATTCACTATTGATCGTAATAGATTACACTCACATCATATTGTGAGAATACTTTTTTTTAAATATGTATATCGTGACATTTGAAAGACATCGATATTTTGCGAAATATCGATATTACCGTGCTCTAGTTGTTACGTCTTTTCTTAAACTTGCCCAAAAAAGACCATTTTTATGATAGATAAAACAATAAATTTTTTTTTACGCAAAATATTTCTTTCGTTGGAAACTACTTTTATCATATTTAAAATTTAAGTATATCTACTTGTTTTATGTAAACTTTTATTTATAAAATTTAAAAAAGAGATAGTTATTAAATATTTTTTTACTACTTCAACCTCCGCACTTGTTATTTTTTAGTTGCTCTAGAGCTTCTCTATTGGTTGACGGATTAGTATTAATATTTAATGACTATTATAAGATAATACACACACTACTACATCATCACACTATTGCATATATATATATGTATATATTGTTGGTCATAGTAAGCACTCGGTCTCCACACTATGCTTCTCAACCGCCTAACCATGCGTGGTAGGCTTTGAAACCACCAGGTTCATGACTCGATGGTACGAATTGGTACTGAACCTTTTAAGGCACAATCGGTGATAAATCAGATACCCAGCCTTCAGCACAGGGAATCGAACCTCGGCTCAAGCCGTATTAAACGAAGAATAAACCCATCACATCGCCGCTTTCAAGCTGACGTAACTTAACTTATCTGTCTACTTAAAATTTAGCAATGATCAACCAGTTACCAGTGGTAACCAATAGAAACAGTGCAAACAACTAGTTCCCATTCACAACCCCCAAAATTTCGGCAATTGATTGATTTATTCTACTCAACTCCTCGTCTGGCTCAGATATCTCAATAGCGCCATTTTTTTTCTTAAAATAATAGTTGTTTTTAGCAAAGTTTTTTTTAAAATCCATGCTTAAATCGAACCCCACGAGAAGAAAAAGTAGGAAATTGACAAATCGATCCCGTATCATCAAAGCTTCCGAAAATTTAACTCAAGGCCTCTAACTCACGAGGGTGTGACATCCACTGATGCGCTGCCTTTTAGAGAAATCCAATCCTTTTTCCCTCCGCAACAATGGTCTGCATGCCTGGTTGACTGGCGACTGAAACAAAGCTACATGGTTCGGATCTTTGGTTCAACCAAGTTCACGAATTGTCTTCCAAATATACTTACTCTACATTATGGATGAAAAAGTAACTTTTCCCCCTTATATTATTCGTTGAAGGGAAAAAACGTATTTCTGTGCAACAGTCAGTCAAGTATAACCATTTTTAAGAATTGATTATTTTACGCTTTTAATTAAAAGTTTTAGAATATTTTCTTTGTTTTATTCCACATAGTTTTATTTTGGTTAGATCGTCAAAAGAGTTATTTTTTATTTTCTTAAATTTTACTTTTTTCTTTTTAACTTTTATTGTACTTTTCTAAGAAATAAATGGTTCACTTAATAACAAAAAAAAAAGATGCTTTGCTAAAGATAAGCATTACTTTTAATATAAATTTTCATAAGAGGACATTTTAGAATATAATTTGATTTGGCGTCGCATTACTAGAGCCATACTGTTCTGCTATTTGCTAAGTTATTGGCGTTGTTTGGCGCAGTAAGTCCTATCAGATGATATAAATCGCCCATTCTACACAGTCCTCATCTTCCCATCTCTGCATCTCGCTCTCCAACCGTAATTACACTTTTTGCAACTCTGATGCAACTGGGATTTATATTAGAAGATTTCGAACCACTCAGACATGATCAGATACCTCCTATCACGGGAATCGTGTGGTGGTATGCGAAGTTCCTATCCACCAGTACTGATTGGCAAGTTTAAATTATATTCGTTGGTAAAAAAATAAGATGTACAGCGTGCAAAAAATAAAGGGAACACCCTGAATAACTTTTGATCTAAACATCTGATTTTTGGGTTCTAGAACTCAATCTTAATGGTTCAAGGAAGTGACCTCAATTATACTAATCAGTTAGGGCAGAAGCTATTTTAAGTTAAGAAATCACAAAAACGTACTAACCTCGAATAAATATAACTTTTTTTTAACGAATAGTGATTTTCGACCACCAAAATAAAGGAGGGTAGCCGCAATTTGGAAAAAATAGTCCCAGTAGTTAGGTCAGGAAAGCGGTCCAAAGTTTGGACTTCTTCATGTTAATTTTACCATATTTAAGTGAAAATTCCGCCTTTCTTTTCTTATAAGATAATGTGCTTTGTACCTGAATGAAAACTTGGTCTGAAATATGGTTCAACTTTATTATTATTTAATTTATTATTTAATTTATTATTGAACCAAAATATATCAACACATTTAATAAAGTGTTAAGTTGAACCATACTTCCAGATTTATTTTTTCTTGTTCTTGGAAAAAAGGTAATGTGTTTCTACCTTGGCTAGAAACTTACGCAAAAAATGTCTTTATAAAAGATTTAAGAAGATATTATATAAGGCATGATTCATCTTATATTATGCCTCAATCGAATTTCATTTTATTTTTTTAATAAATTTAAAAAAAAAAATTTGTTTTGAAAGTTAATCTAGGGCCTAAATTATTTTATTGCTATATATAAACTGTTAATTGCTACAAAATAGTCAAAATATTTTATCCCGATTTCTTGTTTAATTGAAATCAGTAGCCAATCGAAGCTCAATTCTTTCACGAACTCTCTTCATCGATTGTATTTTGTTTCGAAATGGATATAAAGAAAGTTCATTGCTTACACAAACCTCCATATCAGAAAACGGACAATGTGGATGAGTCTACAAAATAAACGTTCTCCACTTCATAATGGACTTTTTTTTTCTTCTGACAGTGCTCAAGGGTTACCCTTTCTATTTTAAAGTTGAGCAATCAGCGGCTGAATCTCTTAGAAAGTTGTTCAAGATGAGGCCCAAGCGCACTGAACCGTTAAATATGTTAGGAGTAGGTTATATAGAAGATTCTGGAGCCCTTATGAGCTAAAAGCTTGCTTCGTCTTTGTGTTCGATTCCACCTGCTCTTCATAGCCTCCCTCCCCAATTCCCATTGTTTCCCTTTCGTTGAATCTGAAGAGAAGAAATCGTTCTAGAATGAACAATGACCAGCCATAGCTGGTGTTAGATGTACCGCGCCGATTGAAATGTGTCGCCTCTTAAGTTGTGCAAGTTTTTCCGAAGTCTTTTTTAAAACAACCCTCGTAAATGGAAGGAAGTGTTTATCAACGGTGCCTGATCATTATGTCATCGTATACTTGCAAGAGATGATGGCAAGGCAACCGTGCGTTAAGCATTAATGGGCAGATATTGTTTTCAATCAGACCCTTACACTTTGGCGCTTCCAGAGACAAGCATTTTCACTTGTTATTTGAATTATTTATTTGACGTTTTTGTTAATGTTCGCGCTTTAATTTTATCTCAGTTGGAATCGTTAGCTGCGTGAAGAATTTATGAATAATATTTTCGGCAGCATGTAGGGGAACAGATTTCCTATTGAGCGGTCATATATTAAAAATTCGAAGAAGAAAAATTTATCTTTGATATGCTTAGTTCCTGAAAATAAATTGCATCGAAATACAAACAAAGTTGATATACTTAAAATTTAATGTGTGAACACGTCTTTCCTATATACGTATTTGGAAAGGATTGTAAAGTTTACTACTTATACGGTTAAAAAAAATCTGGTAAAATTACCGTTCTATATGGCAATGACATTTCAATTAAAAAAAGACAACATAATACTGGTTAATAATAGCAAAATATGTGGTTTTCAAACCATCCATTTGGTAACTTTACGGTTCATATGATGACGATTTACCTTAAATTCTGGTTTCTGAAATTATAGTTCGTATAACCACACATTTAGTAAAAAATACAATACCGAAAAGTTATTTTAACCAAATAAATGGGTTTTTTATACCATGACTTAAGGTATCAGCATAAAATTACCATACTTTGCCACATTTACCAAATTTTTCACATATTATAAAACCATACTTCATTGTCAATTTTAACAAAATCATTACCTAAGCGTTTCAGTAATAATTACCGAATTTTTTGGGGTTCCCATAGAACCAGAAACATTATAAATTTTACCATATTCTTTAAGTTTTATCCATCCTTTTTTGTAAGTGTTTGTTTGCATTTATCTTAAAAGTAATATTTTGATTAATTTTATGCTATATCATAAAAGTGAAAGAAGCGAAAAAGATTCAAAATTATGCCTTACTAATACATATATTAATACGTGTACTTGATGGTGGTGTGGCAAAGAGAAGGCATACAAAGTTAGTTCGTTTTTTTATTATTAATTTTTAAGAAACTATCATTTATACTTCCTTTTTAAACTATGTATCAGGATTATCGAATTGTAGTCAAGTCAGAAAAAACTGTCTATTTTACTTTTGTTAAACTATTTAAAACAAGGCTACTTTAAGTTTGAAAGTGTTTTCTTATTTTATTTCAATGTGATTTTCTATGTTAAAACTACAGGGGCTTAATATTAGCAATTAATTACAGTGATGTGAATGAATGTTTACAGAGAAAAAAAATGAAATTTCTATTTTTTATTATTTTAAAAACAATATGGAGCATTCTTCGATCCTATTTTTTAGCAGTATAAAGCTATAGTTTTAAATATTGAACTCATTAAAAGAAATAATTTTCAACAACTTAGAACTATTGAAAGGAACCATATTTTTTTTATGCGGCATAAATACATGATTTCTCAAAAATAATAACTTTTTCAATAAGTTTTGGTTCTATTTTTTTCAAAATAACTAAAGATTAAATTAACATATATAGGTATCAAATTTGAGTATAAAAATATATAATATGGAGAAAAAAAAACCAGTTAGGGCAGGCTTTATTTTTAAAAAATTACTCTTTTTTTATCGAAAACCAGAAGTATTTTTGGTAGAACTAGCAATTTTTATTACAGTTATATATTTTAAGAAATAATGCTCAACATTCATGTGTATAGAATTTATAATCTGAGCAATGTTTTTTTTTATATTAAAGCAATGATCTATAGCAGTGTTTCCCAAACTTATGACTTTTGTGTACCCTTTATAAATTTTTCGTAACGCTGTGTACCCTAATAAAAAAATTTATGTAGATTTTACTGTAAAAAAATTGCACAAAAGTTAAAAATTACAACTGGTTTTTGACAATACTTATTATTAACTGTTAACTCAGCGAAAAATAGCCAATTGAAAAATACTTAATTGTAAATTTTCAAGGAGAGCTTTGTTTTTAAATAAAATTTTTTGAAATGTTCTTTTGTTGTAAGATATTCGCATAAGAACGCGTACCCCCGCTAAACTGTTCCCGTACCCCTGGGGGTACGCGTACTACACTTTGGGAAACACTGATCTAGAGAATAATTTTTTTGATTGAAAGCACTCTCATAAAAGTTAATATTTAGTTACTTTTTTACTATCATTTTACATTGAGAAAATAAAACATGGTCAAAACTTCCAGAACTTGGTAATGGTGAAATTTAACGTGTTTGTGGCTCTATGGGAACACCAAAAATCTCACCAAAGTGCTTTGATAATGAGTTTAATAAAATTTGGTAATTTTGTCATTATACCTTAGAGCCTGGTATAAGAAACAATAACCCGTTAAATTTACTTTTCAGTTTTGGCAATTTTTACTAAATGTGTGGTAATAAGAACTATAATTTTGTAAACCAAAATTTCTGGTAAACCACTACTCTGTAAACGGAAAAATCTCCAATTGAATGGTTTAAATACCGTATAATTTTTTAACCAGAATTATGTTTTTTTTACTTGGAATGTACAGTACGGTAGTTTTTCCAGTTATCTTTTTCTATGTGCATCTCTCTCAATTTCTCTAATCTGTAAATTTTGTATTTGACCTTTGAGAATCAAAATAAATGCGTTGAAAAAGCTTATTCTTTAAAACCATTTTCTTTAAATAACACTGAATTTAGGGTGGTTTAAATATATAATTGTATTTAATCAACATAAGCACGATCTGGAGATTTCCTACCAACTGCCTATTCACAGAATCGTAAAATACCTATAAAAATATTAGCATAAACTGCCTCCGAATTCTTTCTTCGAACGCCATTTTCTTGATTTTGCCATCTCTATTCCACGATAATCCCAATAATTGACGAAAATACGCTTTATTCCAGCATTGTTTATTCCTCCGTTCTACAATTCACACTTCAAAAGATTTATTCCTGGTCTCACAACATAATACATTCTATGGAAATTCAAAAACAAAAACGTTGTGGTTTCCTTTCCTCCAAAAGTAAATAAAAAAAATGGCATTTCCCGAAACTTCATCGCTAAGGTCTATCATCTTGCCAAGATGGTAGGCAAAAATCAGCCAAGCTTGGCATACTAAATCTACTCAGCTTCCAAAGGCGTGCCAAGACGCTACTTGAAAGTGTTTTGGTAGTAATGCATTCCATCTTTTATGGGCATTTGAAGATAGAAGTACGATTGCCATCACTCTAGTTATTGCTGCCATTCATCTTGACATTTGAATACTGACAGGAATATTTAGTGCTAGACATCGTCATGAAAATATTGCCTGTTATATAGTTCATATTTTCCATAAATTATGGAAAGCGAGTTTCCTATTTATAGTCATAAAAATTCCACGTGATTATAAGCTGAGATATTAGTTCCTCCGTAGTTATCATTCTTTTCAGAAATCAGGCTGTTAAGGCTTGGGTTCATTAATTATGTAAAAATGAAATATTCTCTGGGTTTTAAAATTACAGAAAGAAGATAGGTTAAAACTCTTGTCATTATACGATATTAACAGATAAACTGTTTGAAATTTCTCGGAAAAAATAATTAACTTAAAATTTTTTTCATTGTTCTCATTGTTATATGGAACCAAAACAGTCAAACAACCATAAAAATAGATGGTAATAAAACTTTTAACTATGAAAAAAATCGTTTATTGACTGTTTTCACTTATGGTATCCGACTATTTTCGACAGCTTTTTCTTTTTTTAAATATTAATATAAAATTTAAAAAAAAAATACCTAGTTTATTTGTTGTATTAGGCGTAATAACTTATAAAACAAGCAAAAAAATTTTAATATTAGTTTAAAAAGCCATTTTAGGTAGAAAAAAATAAGGCATATTTTTGCATATACGCTAAACACAGTAAAGAAATTTCTATTGCTTAAAACAAAAATTCCTTTGAGGATTTTATTACTATCAACACTATCGCTATCAACTATGTTTTAAACTATTATCTTAAAAGTCAGTGCATATGCTACTCAGTTGAGGATCAATGTAGTTATTCTACTTTTTTTCTCTTAGTCTTAGTCGGTTTTTTAACCATATCAGTTGTAAACGGTTTCAAAACCATAAAGGTAAAAAATTTTCCTAATCGTTAACTTTACAGTTAATTGAATAGACAGGCTGCTACCGGTAGCTTTACCGTAATTTTAGAATGAAAATTCTACCCTTGTATAAATTACGCAGTTGTTGCCAAATTTTCTCGTGGAACTTACTTCAGCATTATTTGGTTTCTGCAAACTTAAGGCTTTTGTTCAAAACTACATGTTTTACAGCTGATATCACTTTTCTTTTACATACTTATTTTACTTTTTTTTTATTAAAAGGTGGTATTAAGATTACTTTGACTGTGTAAGTTATAAAGCGGTAACTATGCAATATGGTTTACCGGAAGAAAAAACTTTTTTAATCAACCTTGCATTTGATAAACAAGAATATTTTTAATGTGGCTTTTTAAAGAATTTTCAAACCAAACTTGTTCGACTGTACAAAGTTACTTATTGCTCAAAATTGCTCAAAAAATATTGGGTTTATATTTTAATCGAGGTTATATTTTAATTAAATTCGTATCAATAATATACCATATGTCACAAAATTTTCAAGTTCGATGGTTTAAAACAGTATAGGTGAAGGAATGAAATATGTAACCAAAAATAATTTTTAAATAAATTACATTGAGTTTCCCTTTATATATATATATATCGATTTTTTTGGCAATAAATAGATTTATAAGCAAAATTAAGAGCTATTCAATAAAACGACCTAAAGTGTTTTCTTTTAACACAAATTGGAATAAAATTTAAAATTTTGCTTGATTATCTCTACAAATTAATCCGTCCACTTGTTTTTTCAAATTCTTATTTACTGTTTGGTTACAATAAAAACTCATTTTAAACCTTTTTCGCATAAGCAATAATGCGAAAAGTTAACTCCTAGTATTTCTTCGCGATTTATCTGACTATTTTGTAACAATTACATTAACTGCATGAGTTAACTCCACACAATTTTACATAGAATAAATCACAAAACAAATATAACTTATCAGTATACAATTTATATGCCAATAATATACTTAACATTTATAACTTAGTATCATAATCAAAACTATCTCCCCGTTTAATAATTGTAAATTAGTAAATCAATATGGTATCATAAAATGTTACACAATAAGATATTCCCATAGAATTATATTATAATGTAATAAAAGAACACCACTTGTAATTTTGATCCTTGAGTTCTGAAGTAGCTTATTGCCCCGATTGTCACTTTCCATTTTAATAAATATATAACATAAATAATTGAAATAACAAAATAAATATAAATAACAAAATGGTTAAAATTGATAAGGATAACTTCAACAAATGTACTTATATTAAATAACTCTGCAATCAAAACAAATCAGAATAAAAATACAGTTAATTAGAGATAAATAAATAATTTACAGGCAAATATTATAATAACTTTGTTGTGTTGTAATAACTTTGTATTATTGTAACAACTTTTATTAGATTTATGTTGATGAAGTCTTAAGATTTTCCAGATCTTCTTTGTCTCAATTGAGTACAATATTTTTCACAATATTTTTCTTTTCAATAAGAATGCAGCGATAACAATGTAATATGGCTTAAGACAATTACCTTTTTATGTTATGTACAGATATTGGATAAAAATCGTTATTAAATTATTTGTGTTTATTTTTGCAATGACAGTTATTAACTGACGTAAATAAAATCTTTAATTATGCAAGCTTAATTTTTTTTACTTCATTGATAAGTGTAAATTGTCTCATGAAAAAATAATATTATATACCTGGTTCATATAGCCTACTACATCTTATTTTGTTAGGCAAAAAATATTATTTCATTAGCTGTCTTTAAGAATATTTATTTAAAATGTTAATTTACGTACTTCTATTAGTACATCCAAACTAATTTTTTTTTATGCAAAGGTTTAAATTTATTTAATTTTTTACACTTTTTAAATTTAAATTGTTTTAGGATTTTTAACATAAATTTTAAAAATGTATATTTTTTATGTAAATAAGTTTTTTAGGAGTTAAATTCTTAATTTTGATAAAGAAAATACCTATTTTATTTCCAGTTAATTTACATTAATTGAGTAAATAGTTTTATTACGAAAAAATAATATCTAACAAGCAGCTACTAAAAATATTTGTTCACAACTTTTATATGCATACTTAAATTCTATTGTAATATGCTAACACACTTTCGTATGAGCAAACATTTAAATTTAATTTACTTTTTACACCTGCTTTGAATTTAAAGTAACTGAGGTAAACTCTAAAGTAACTGTTTTTCAGGAAAATATTTTTAAAAAAATTCTTTCTTTGGTAAATAACTTTTTTATTGGGGTTAAACTCTCAATTTTGACAACGAAAATACCTTATTCCATTGTTCCTAAAAAATGCCAAAGATGAATAGCACTGTCTTGTTTTCTTATATATTTTTTCTATTTTTTATTTTCTTCGAATAAGAAAAGAAGAATTCTTCTATGGTTGACCAAACCTTTTCGTTCCTAGCGTTTATAAGCTAAAAATAAATTTTTTACGACCCAAATAAGATCCATGTGCTTCAGAGGATGTATAAATATTGATTAGAAACCGGTCTTTGTGAATTTATTGTTAGAATAAATCTCACAAAATTTAATAAATAATTCATGCAAAGATGAAAATTTTATTTTAAATAATTTTTTTCACTGATAACTTTATATTCAATTTTTAACTTTCCTTTCGACACATTGACAGTAACATTTGGTATGAACCAGTTTATCAATGACTAAGAAAACTGAAGTTATTTCTAAAACAATGTGAGTAGAATAATAAGTGGGTGTTTTGGTGCCGTTGAACAACAGAGAGTGATGATGAAACAAGTATATCATTCACATGCCCTAAACCGAATTTGTCAAAAATAATTATTGCTCTCCTTAATTTTAAATGAATTTGTAGTTAGGTTAGTAGGAAAAGTTAGTAAGGAAAATGGCCCTTTTTAAGCACTCAAAAGTTTAAACTAATTTTATAAACTAACTTTTGTTTCATTTTTCAAAAGAATATGTTCTTATTAATGAAATGTTTTATTGTTATTTTTATAATGCATCTGGAAGAAACCAACTTTCGTTCTCTCAGATTTATGAACAAATTTTTTCACCTATAAATTTTTATTTCATAATTTTATAATCGTCATTGAATACCTGACCCAATTTTACCCAATACTAACATTCAACTCCGTAGCCTTGTAATTTTGTACCCAATCCAGAAGACAAGGGAACTCCTGTATCAAGTGGTGGGAGAAATCTGCCTTCATGGAGGACTTTTTGATGGATCTAACACGCATTTGCGTTTTAGACCACGAGAACCGCTCACTGTTAGCCTGCACAATTTCGTGACCAATGACTAGATAGGGAAAATGTGGTCAGCACTGCGCACTAGCCGCTTTACGTCCCAGACAAGCTGGTACCCATATATCTGAAACTGGGTGGGCTTCAAGCCGCCACTGGGGATCGAACCCCAGTTTTTCGTAATGACAATTCGTTGAATTAACTACTGAGCCAAATCGGACTCGTCATAAAATATTTCACCCTGAAAACGAATCCTTCACAATATTTTTCATTTTAAAAATGGACGTTTTACAAAATTCTTTTATTTGAAAGCAACGCATATGACGTTTTTAATTATGGTTATTTTAGATTCAGTAAACAAGTAGATTTTTCTTAGATTCCAATTCCCAAAAAACATGACCTCTCACAAAAAAAAATCTGGACACATGGATTTTGTTGTGATTTGTCACAAAATCTAAAGGTTATGATGAATAAAAAACTTGCCATATTTCTTACAGATTATATGATTGCAGAGTTCTTTATTATTTTAAGTCGAAATGAAATTAAATAAATAAAATTGTTTGTTGTTGTTTTCTTATTTTTAATTTTAATTTTTTTTTCGTCGAGTAAAATGCTCTTCATAATTTTTTAGGAAATAAATTACTCAATTTCAAATTCGTGAACGTTTTGAAATAATTTGTCATATATTTTATTTAGAATATATAAATGCAGGTTTTGCTTATACTTTCGTAATATTTTATGTTGTTTTATTTTATTTTATGTTGAATGAAATAAAATAAGTAGCGGCCTTTTACAATTGTTTACTAATTTCGAACTTTTTTTTAGAATGAGATATATTATAATATTTTTAGGTTATATATTACTCGACTTACATAGCTTGACGTCTTGAAAAATATTACCATATTTTTTTATAAAATTTATGATTTCAGTTTTGTCTATACATTTGTTTTATTGTTTTGTTCTTTTATTATGTTATAGGTTGAATGAAATAATATTAAAGTTTATTTTTTTTCTAACTTTTAATTTCAAAATTTTTTTGTTAACTAAACGAATGTGTATAAAGCATTTTTAGGAAAAATAACTTTTATAACTTATTATAACTTTAATAACTTTTAAGATGTAATAAACTTTACTATATTTCATAAAGATTATCGAATATCTGAAGCTAACGTTTTCTTATACTTTTACACTGTAGCAAATTCCGGATCAAATTACGGTATAAAGTACCGGAAACCTGGATGCACGCATCATCCGTAAAATTAATTTTACCCTTTTTACCGTAAAATTTTATAGTATATGTTTTACAGTAATAATAATTTAACTACATTGAATTTACAATAAATATTACTGTGAAAATTAAGGTATATTAGATTTTTTGTTCTGTTGAATTTTATAGTAAAAAGTACAGACTCTCAGGTGCCGAAATATTTTACCGGAATTTTTTATTGTGTGTTTTTAGACTTTGTTATTTCTTTCTTCCATAAACTCAAATTAATTATGCAAAATTTCCACGCATGCTTATGAAAATCTCTAAATTTTACGCAATTATAAATCTCTTGTGCCGTATTTCAGCAATTAATAAGGACTCCCTTGTAGATAAGAAAATGTCCTCATTCCGCAGACTTGTTCTTAGTTGCTAAACTCGATCGGTTTCAGCTCTCCTTGACATAGATTTACGAACTGGTGCGACAAAAACCTGTAATCTCATTAAAAAAGAATTTGTTGCTAATATATCAATAATTTTATGAAGTACATCATTTGTATTTTTCCTTTATTTCAATTGTCGTACCTAATAGCAAACTTTGGATCATCATTCAAATACAATAATGGCATTAAATGTGTTTTGTAATTGGTTTTGTTATATGATCAAAAATGAGGCAGTTTTATATAAACGTGTGATTCGTGTTACTCAGTTATATATTTGAATTTAAAATTTTTGAAAACTTCATCATTCGTTTCAATCGCTAGTTCGAATTCATTAAATAGCGTTGGAGTAAAGCATTTCTTCTTTGTAGAAAATTTTAATACATTTTCTTTATACACATGTAATGTGTACTTAGAAAATTTAAAATATTTATTTCTAATTTACAATTAAAAAATGCTATAATCAAGTGAGAAATAATATGCAGTAACTATGACTGCATAATATGCAGTAAGTATATTATGCAGTAAGTATACTATGACTGCATAATATGCAGTAAGTATATGTATATCATGAATGTAATATGCCTAATTAACATTCATGAAATTTTTTTGAAGCAATAGGAAATTTATGTTGCAAAATTTTTTTAAAAAATCGTAAAATATTTCTTAAAAGTAAAACATGCTATTATTTAAAATAATGCTATAGTTGCAAATGTTATAATTTATTATAATATGCATGGACAAAGACAAGTAGAAATTTTACATAATTAATGCTAGTCATGTTAATTTGCGACAACGTTTTGAGCATTTTCTGAATCATGCAAAAACAGCATTTTCTACAAAAATTAAATATTTTTTTCCTTTTTCTATATAATATTATTTTCAACTCTTGTAAAATTTATTTTTTCTTGTTTACCACCATTCAGAACTGTTATTTTGATCTTTTTAAAAATGTGTTTAAAGATATAGTGTTTCTTCAACATGTGCTAAAAATAGTGATTTATCAATTGACAAATTATTGAAGCTAATAACTTATTTCATATTTTTTTCATGTTTTTGCACTTATTTTCAAAAAAAGCTAACCATATATACATAATATACACGAATGAACGAACTTTATTCGCAGATTATCGTCTTACTGATAATGAAAAAGAATTTATTTAATATTTGCATTAAAATGTTTTTAAATTACTTAGATTTTTGATATACAAGGAAAACCAATTTAAGGTAAAACAAAATAAAGCAATAACTAGTTTTATATCTTCAAAAAACTGCTAAGGTTAAAGAAATATTAACTGGTATGTATATGATAATACAAAGAAGAGTTTTATAAAAATTAAATTAAAAAAATCTGAAATTTTCGAACAAATTTTGTTAAAAATTGATTGTAACGAAAAGTTTGAAACCAGTCAATAATTTTTTTTTTTTTTTTTTTTTTTTTTTTTTTTTTTTTAGATTTAATATTTGTAGAAAGTTTTTTTTTATTTTTATCTACATTTGTTACCAACATAATGAAAAGATTTCATTCTGAAATCAGTTATTCAAATAAATGAAAAATCAGGCTACTTATTAATTAATAATCTCTTTTAAAAGATGACTTATTTTCGTTAAAATTAGATACAAATTTCGTTCAAATTAGAGGGTGATGAAAAAATTGAAATCAGTCAATAAAACGTTTTTTCCTTCTTTTTTTTTTTTTTTTGAGATTTTGTATTCATAGAAAGTTTTTTTTTTATCTACATTTGTAGCCAACATAATAAAGAAATTTCATTCTGAAACCAGTTATCCAAATAAATGAAAAGTCGAGCTACTTATAAATTAATCATCTCTTTTAAAAAATAACTTAAAGTAATAATTTAATATTTCAATACGTTTTCATTTATGGAAGTAAAATAATGTTTATAATTCTAATTTCATTATTTAGAAATTCGCCTTAATTGCTTGTTTGCGCCTTAATTGCTTGATTAGTTACTTGTGTAATAGTGATGCTAACAAGTAACAACTTACTCGTCGTTCGTAATATAATAAATGAGGCTTTTTTTAAAGCTTAAAATGCCAGTACAAAACACCATTGTTGTGTAAGATTGAATTAAGTTCTGTAACACCTGTCGTTTGTTTGTAGCTCTATTAATGAAAAATAGATATTGCGCTTTGTGATATTTTTAAGTTTACCGCTTGATACCTTTAAAAAGATTTCTATAAAATTATTAGTTGTTAGAATTAATTAACTATATTTTACAGTTTAATATTAAAATTAGATGCTAAATTTAATTCATAATTTAAAATGAAAACTTTTCTGTTTATTATCTTTGTTATTTATTTTAAATTTCGGTTACCTTGACTTAATGAAAATCATTAAGTTTGCTTGAATATTATCTTACTTTATTTTATACCCGGCATTAAACAGCCGACCTAATTCTGTACTCACGACTATCAATGTTCAACTCCGTAGTCTTGTAATTTTGAACCCAACCCAGCAGACAAGGAAACCCTTAGATGAACTATTTGGAGAAACTAGCCTGAGTGGAGAACTTTTTGATGGGAATAACCTGCATTTGCGTTACATGGTGTGGAAAACCACGAAAACTTCCCACTGATAAAGGGGATTCTTACCTATGATCTGTCTACTACTCAGGATATCTTCGTCAGCACTGTGGCTAGCCGGCTGCAGAATTTGTATCAACCAACCACCGCTGAGATTCAAACCTGTTTCTATCAACAACAAAAGTTTTAAAAATTTCAAAATTAAATTTTTTTTTATAATTTTAGAGCAAACGAAGCATTTGTTGTGATTTGCAAAATATCATCAATCAAATTGAAGTTTATCCGTTTCAAAAAATTTTTTAAACAAACTAATTACTTTAATTGCTTAAGTAAGATTACTTTTAATTGTTCTGAGTCAACGATTGCTTAACTCATTATATGATTATAATACATTTTGGGCACACAAAAAAATATAATCCATTTTATTTATTATTTTACACGATTCAGTTTTTGGTAAACAAAATCAGAAATAAAACACACAAAAATTAGCTAGATCTATTTTTTTTAATCAAAGTCAAGCTGCTACAAATTCGTTTAATTAAATCCTAATATTCGAATTTAATCCCATTATTTGATTTTATTATTTAATATGAAAGAAATTATTTTATTTTGAACTCAAATTCAATGCTGAAACACGTCATAGAAACTGGGACAAAGCATTTAGTAAAAGAAACCGGTTGATTCTACTTTTTTACAAAAGCCAGAAGGGATTTAAGTCCATTTAATTGAATCAATTCAAATCAAATTATAGCGAATTAAGCATCAAAGTATTAAGTAAAAGAAACTTTTTGAAATTAATTTTTTCCCAAAGCCAAAAGTGACTTAAATCCATTTAATTGAACCAATTTGAATAGAAATTATGTTATATTATTTAAATTTATTAGTTAATATGAAAATACTTGAATTTAATTTTTTAATTTAAGTCTTTTGATTCAAACCTGATTTGTTCGATTCAAATTATTGTGATTCGCATATCGAGCCTAATTTTGAAATTGTTATAAGCTGATTGTGTAATCAGTTTTTGGTAAACAAATTCAGAATTAAAACACTCTTAATTAGCTAGATTTTTTTCCTATCGAAGTCAAAAGTGGAATAAATCCATTTAATTAAATCCGCAGATTAAAATTTAATCATATTATTTCAATTTATTATTTGATAAGAAAGAAATGATTTTATTTCGAACCCAAATTCAGTACTAAAACGCGTCATAAGAACAGGAACAAAGCGTTTAGTAAAAAAAACCGGTTTAAGCCACTTTTTTCCCAAAACCAGCAGTGATTTATGTGCTTTTAATTGAATCAGTTCATATCGAATTATATCATGTTATTCAAATTTCTTTGTTGATATGAAAAATTAATTTTATTTTACGAATTTTTTTATTGAAGTCTTTTGATTCAAACCTGATTTGTTCGATTCGTATTATTATGCTTTGCATATTTTGTCTAACTTAGAAATTGTTGTAATCTACTTTTGGTTATTGGTATAACAGATTCATCGAAGTACTTATAACAACAGAAACAAGACATTTAGTCAGCAAAAGCTTTTGTTTATTGGTATAACAGATTCATCGAAATACTTATAAGAACGGAAACAAGACATTTAGTCAACAAAAGCTTTTGTTTATTGGTATAACAGATTCATCGAAGTACTTATAACAACAGAAACAAGACATTTAGTCAACAAAAGCTTTTGTTTATTGGTATAACAGATTCATCGAAATACTTAAAACAACAGAAACAAGACATTTAGTCAGCAAAAGCAGCCTGATCCATATTTTCCAGAGAAAATACAGATGCAAACCTGTGGAATTAAATTACATTATACATATTTTGTAGTTAAACTCAATTTATATTAGTAAATTTATTTGAATATTATATTGTTAATGATTACCTATTATTTTTTTATAATTTACGTTATAAAAAAAGAGAAATTAGGAATATTGAGTTGAAAATATGATTTTTTTCTCGCCCCAGAATAATTCCGCGCGCACTTACCAAAGAATTGTTAGGATTCAGATTTTTATAAATACAGTATATCTTTCGCTTTTTTTATTTTATTTAATTTTTTTGTCGCTGCGGTGTTTACTTTTGTTTCAGAGTCATTTAACCGAAAAGCTCCGGGTGACCACACACTTCCACACTCTGCTGCAATAAAATAATATTTAGATTCACTATAGTAAAATGTTACATGGCGTATGCACTTGTAAAATTCACAGAAGGTTAAACCTCGGATATTTCTCCCTAATTATCCATATCGGGAAAAAGTATGTTTTCGATTTCTAAACCTAACGTTTTTCTGCAATTAGTTAAATGTATCGTAATTAATTCGAATTTGTCTGTATTTATTCAACTCAAACAATGAAATATGCAATTAAGTATTTGAAAATCTGACTTTAGATCGTGAATTATTTAAGATGTTAGTTTAATCTCGAATATTTTTCTCCCTAATTATCCGTATCGGAAGAAGCATGTTTTTGTTTTCGATTTCTAGACAAAATGTTTGCTTGTATTTTTAGTTCAATGTATCGTAATTAATTCAAATTTGTCTGTATTTATTCATCTCAGTCAATGGAGTATGAAATTCAGTATTTGAAAATTCTTCTGTTTTTGACCGTGAATTATTTAAGGTGTTTTTAATCGATAATTGCCCATATCGAAAAAAAATGTTTTGGTTTTCGATTTCTGAACAACGTTTGTCGGCACTTAGTTTAATGTATCGTAAATAATTCAAATTTGTCTGTATTTATTCAACTCAGGCAATGAAGTATGTAATCGAGTATTTGAAAAACATACCGTTTTAGATCGTGAATTATTTAAGTTATTAGAAGTTTTTTGTTATTGTTATTTGTAAACATTTGTAATGTAATTTGATTTTTAAGTAACTTTAATCAATTATCGCTCACTATTAATGAGTAATATTAAAATAATATGATTAGTAATTAAATTATTTTTTTTAAATATTGTTTTAGTTCTTATTGAAAAAAATATTTTCTTATAAAAAATTCTCATTTAACATTACTCTCTCGATAAATTATTCCCAACTAGAAATAACATGACTTCTAGTAATTTGACTTGTAAATAGTAAATGAACTGCATATTATTAAGTACGATCTTTAATTAAAATCGTATACAAGTATTTAAAAAAAATTAAACTTTTTACCCGAGGAAAAAAAAACCTGGAAGCAAAATATCCAGAGTGAAATCGCTGCGAATGAATTGGAAATGCACAAATTTAATCGTTAAAGTATTTAATCGTTTCCTAATTTTAAAATGTGAACTTCTAGTTCGGAAAAAAATTAAGCACATCATTGTATTTAAACCACACGGAGAAAAAAACATTGCTAAAATCACCGTACTCTATAGTGATGACATTTCTGGTAAAATATATGTATACATATATATAAAAACAGAATTCTGGTTAATAAAACCATAATATACGGTATTTATACCATTCCTTTGGTAACCTTTCCGTTCATATTGTAAGGTTTACCGGACATTCTGTTTTTCAAAGTTATAGTTCTTACTAACACACATTTACTAAAAAGTAATAAACTGAAAAGTAAATTTAAACGAATAAATTATTTTAATACTATGCTAAAGATATCTTGATAAAATTATAGATTTTGTCACATTTACCAAATTTTGTTAGATATTATAAAACCATATTTTATTGTTAAAAATCATTACCAAAGCGCTAGTAAAAATTACCTTGCTTTTTGGTGTTCCCATAGAGTCAGAAACATGGCAAATTTCACCCTTATTTGGTAGTTTTGACTATATTTTTTTCTCAGTGCACAATAAGCTTACATTTTTGTGTAATGTAAGCACATTACGACACACTGGACAAATAGTGTGAAATATATTGACTTCAAATGTACTCGACTATTTAAGTGAGTACTGTGTTTTTTTTCTTCGAAACTTTATTCCAATGTGCAGTAGTTTAGACTGCTCCTCAAAGCATTGCTGCTAAGTTTTCAATTATTAATGACATGTTTCAAAAATTTATTTAAATTTATTATTTTTATTTTTTTTAATAAATCTATTGGTAACGATAGTAAAGCAGAAACAATTTCTTTAACATTAAAAATTTTCGTTATATCATGATTCACTAAATGATACACTTAAATAAATATATTGAAGCATGTTGAATCAAAGTATTGTACAAATTTTTCTTCCTTAAACTTAAGTACACGATACTTATGATTCGTCCTATCACCTTATTAAGGTAAATTTACATGATATTTTAATCCTAAGTACAAAGTACTTTCACCATTTAGGTGCTTTTATAGTACGAAGTTAACAAGTTACAAGTTTATTGTGAAAGTAAATTTTTTTTATTTAGAAATTAAAACTTCTCCAGCGTTTTAATGCCAATTCCCTCGCTATTTTAAGCCATAGAGAGAATATCTGCCTTCACAAAACTCAAAATAGTACTTTTCCGAAATATTCCTTTTTCATATTTGTTTTTATCAAGCGGTATAATTATTTTTTATCATACTAAAAAGCGTTCTCTAATTTCTTTAAAAATTATAGCGTTAATAAGCCTGAGAATTTTAAGGACTATTTATGATGTGTCACATATTAAAAAGGATATTTAACACTCCAAACACATTATAAACAGCAAATCTCTCTCAGTGTTAAGAACAAAAAACCGTACTCTCATTAGATTACAAAGATACTTATCTTCTTTTTTTTACTTTTTAATCCTTTTGAATTGATCCCATGCTACATTTTCATTCCACTTTTGCCATTTCCTTTTTGTAAATAATTCCTTTTTTTCTCCGCGAATTTGATGTTAGCATAGGCATCACACTTATTCCAGCTTTAATCCCCATTATGCCTAGTTTTCCGTTCTTTTTTTTTTCTTCTTTAAACAGGCTAATCGCATTTGAATGACATCCGAAAAAGGATTTAGAGAACATTTCAGATTCATTCTTTTGGAATGCCGTTTTGCGCTAAGTGAAAATTGAAAGGGTTATTTCATTCTATGAACCGTTTTTTGATTATTTTTTTTTCTCACATATAATGTGAATGTGTACTTTTCCTACAGATTCACCTTTTTTTTCATTGATGAAAGTTAAAGTATTTTTTTTTACACTTCGTCTTAGTGAAATTTGGGTTTAAAGCAAGTTTATTGCCCTCTTATTGAGAACAACTTCACATTTTTTTTCTGTTAAAAAAATATCGATGATGACTAAATGATACACTCGCTTATAAATTTGCCATTATAATATATTATACCCAGTTGCATTTTTTTAAATCTTGCGAATAGTCTTATCTGTGCAAATACAACCATTTCAAACTTAATCTAATCTTCAAGATTTCATAAATATCGGATGCTTAAAATTATATAAATGATAGCCAAAATACAATATATACTAAGTTATAAGAAACCTACATGAGTTACATTATCCTGTTTTAATATACAAATATTTTTATTGCTTTATTAACTTAACTTTTATATTGACTTATTTAAATGATATATATTTAGCCTAACTTTTTCCGTGAAGCAGCAAAATTGTTTTGCTTAATTTGTCAGGTGCCATACGATGTTATGTTGAGTAGTCAAAATGTAATTACCTGCCTAAGTTACTGCATCCTGTTTTAATGCATAAATATTTTCATACCTATTCCTTGTTTTTTATTCATATTCCATATTTTTATTCCTATTTCTTATTCCTATTCCATATTCCTATTCCATATTCCTATTCCATATTCCTATTCCATATTCCTATTCCTTATTCCTATTCCTTATTCCTGTTCCTTACTCCTGTTCCTTACTCCTATTCCTTATTCTTATTCCTTATTCCTATTCCTTATTCCTATTCCTTATTCCTATTCCTTATTCCCTATTCCTTATTCCCTATTCCTTATTCCTATTCCTTATTCCTATTCCTTATTCCTATTCCTTATTCCTATTCCTTATTCCTATTCCTTATTCCTATTCCTTATTCCTATTCCTTATTCCTATTCCTTATTCCTATTCCTTATTCCTATTCCTTATTCCTATTCCTTATTCCTATTCCTTATTCCTATTCCTTATTCCTATTCCTTATTCCTATTCCTTATTCCTATTCCTTATTCCTATTCCTTATTCCTATTCCTTATTCCTATTCCTTATTCCTATTCCTTATTCCTATTCCTATTCCTTATTCCTATTCCTTATTCCTATTCCTTATTCCTATTCCTTATTCCTATTCCTTATTCCTATTCCTTATTCCTATTCCTTATTCCTATTCCTTATTCCTATTCCTTATTCCTATTCCTTATTCCTATTCCTTATTCCTATTCCTTATTCCTATTCCTTATTCCTATTCCTTATTCCTATTCCTTATTCCTATTCCTTATTCCTATTCCTTATTCCTATTCCTTATTCCTATTCCTTATTCCTATTCTTTATTCTCTTTAAAGATTATTTTAATACTTATAAATTATTAGCTTAGCTTTCTGCACGTATCTGCAAACCCGCATAAATTAATGTATCCTATTTAAATATTTTTATTATTAATCTTACATAATTTTAATTTATTCACTTTCAAATTATTTTCTATTGCCATTTCATTGCTTTTTAAATTTAATTTTATTTATAAATAGTATCATGGGCTGCCATTCTAGAAATTTCAGGTAAACTGAAAAAAGATTAAATGTTAAAATTTTTGTATGCTTTCCCTGAGACAATGGTTTTCACAAAAATGTTGAATAATATAATTCTTTAGCTAAACTTTCGCCTTGCGTTATAAAAATTATTTTGCATGCCACTGATTTATCAGGTGTTATAGTTCATGAGTAACAACCAAATTGTAATTTATAATACATTTCGTGAAACCAATCGCCAAAGTTACAGCATCATAAAACAGCACTTAAATTTCAAAAAAAAAAAAAAAAAAGAATTGAATCTTATTCGATACAATGTAATAAATTGCTTGACTATTTTATTACCTCAGATCGAAAGTTTAAACGAATGACACCCACCGGGTAATAACCTTTTGTTCGAATGACAGCATAGGAAGTACTTGAAGATGCAATTGTTAAACGTTCGGCGACGTTGAAGTGGGTGAGTTTTTATAATATAGTTACAAAGGCGTAGAGATTAGGCCACCCTCACATTTAGGTGAACGTACTTTTCAAGTTGATTGACCAGTGTAGGCACAATTCGGAGTATTAAAGATATCTATCAGTAATTTACTTTTTGACTAAGTGAATTAAGTAATGGTTCACACGTTCTCGCCCAATGGAGTAGCTATCATTAAGAAATGAATTAATCGATGGCTAATCGGGCAAAATAATAAATTATATGTTAAATGTATTTATAATTTTAGACTATACGGGGGTTTGTTTAGATGAAATTTGGGTCCCTTCACAAAATATCTTTTCATAAAACCGAACCCTTCACAAAATATTTTAACTTAAAAACGGACCCTTCACAAAATAATTTATATTTTAATCGGACCCTTCACAAATTTGTTTATCTTCATTATTGTTTTGTTAATCGAATAAACCCTTCCCGGGAAGGGAAAGGAAGACAGATGTAAACGAACTAAATTTTGTCTTCGGCAGACGCTTCTTCCTTTATTCGACCGAAATGAATATTCTGCGTTCAGCAGTACAGGCTAAATACCAAATATTTGTATGTTGCATCGCTAATTTAGTAGCTGCAATTGCTGTTCATTTTTTAAAATTTAATTTTTTTAATTATAATTTTGCAGCGTTGATCATAATCTTGTATGTCTTCACAATTTAAAAACTCATTGAAAATGTTTTTTTGCAATAACAGACCCTCTTTGCACAAATTCACAAAAGCGGATCCTGGTTAAAAGAATGTGACTTAACGTTTACTTTATATTCACAAATTACGAGTAATTTTTTCACAAATTTACAAAAACAGACCTTTCACCAAATGTCTGGACTGACCCCTGCCTGCTATAGCTCAGTTAACCATCGACATTTGCGACAATTTTGTTATGAACTTGTGTGTCGGGTCAACCATGTAAAAGGATAAAAAAATATTAATTTTAAGCTAATTGTATGGTTTACCAGAGGGGTCAAAAGTATTTTTTAGTAGTCTAACCAAGTTATGCGACTTTTTCTTTTGTATCTTCATATATCATCAGCCGTAAATGCATAAAACATTCATGTTAAACATTTTTCATCAGTAAAAAAATTTATTTCAAATTAACCGTTAAAAAATTATACTGGTAGATGTTTATGTTTCGAAAAGAATAACTCTCAATATTATTAGTTTCAATAACAATTTTATACATACAATGTGTGAATGGCCTTCATCTTCGAATCGTACTTTATTACATATGATAAAAGTAAAATTGTAAACGTAGTTTAATATTAGTTGTAATTGCGATTCGAATTATACTAACAAACTATGATTTCTTATAATTACAGTTGAAATTGAAATCTTTAATTATGATAGCTTGTAAGCAATCACCCACTGTGCCATACAGTCTTTTCTCACACTGTAAAAAATAACTGTAAATTCTGAAGAAAAAAAACAGCAACATATATTTTACCGGAAAAAAACTGTTTAAAGATAATACAGATTTTTTTATTTTTGTTTTCAACCGTTACCTGCACACAACAAAAAATAAAAATTCTTGTTTTTCTTTTTTTTTACAGATTTTCGCCGTATATTTGACTGTTTAAGTCTTTTTTTTTTTCATAAAACACTTTTTCTTTGTTTTTCAACGGATTGAAACAAACGGATTAAAACTGCCTGTCAGTTCAAATTCTAATTTTTTTCACGGTATAAATTTTGCTAATTTTATACCGTAAGATAACCAAATCTCGTAAGATAACCAATTCTCAAATCATTTTACGATTATTTCTATACTTGATCCTTCTTCTCTGGACTTTTTTTTTTTAATGATTTTGAACATCGTATAAGTAAAATTGCAATTCGATTTCATCGTTAAATTAATACTCGACCTGTTATCTGTCTTTAGATATAATTTTTCGGCAAGTTAAATTGTCGGACATTTTTTAAGGGTCGGCCAATATAGTTTTAAACCTTTTTACACTTAAATATGATTTCAATAAGTAAGATTTGTAAGGTAAAGACAGTTACAAAATTTTCTTCTTAATGAAACACTTGAGCTGCAGTGGCGTAGCTAACAAAGTGCTTGACTCCTAATGAGATGACCCGCATTCGAATCATGCGAAGTCTGATCTCGACTCGCGCCAACCGCAATGCCGATATTATTTTGTAGAGTTTATTATTATTTTTTTTTTTAAAAAAATAACAGTATTTATCTGCTTAAAAACCAGGTGTCCGTTTTTTAATTAACAGTATTTTTATATGTAATAACCGGTTTTATCCTGGCACACTAGCTGACAGTTTTTTCTGTAAATTTAAAAAAAAAAATTGCTGTGCTGACTAGCATGAGTTTAAGAATCTGTGGTAAAATCTTCTTTTTTAACCTTTCAAAACTAAATAAGCTTAAATCAAAAAACTGAAAAATTCCTTTTTTGAATTCCCGAGAGAAATTCATTGTTGTTTAGTCAAAATATCCTACACAAATTCGTTCCTGCGCTCCTCTTAAAACACCTCATGGGAAATAAGTATCTTCTCAGCTAAGACAATAACTTCTGTCACAAGCAAAGATCCATTCGTGCACGAGGCATAAAAGCAGGTCACTAACAACAATCTCTTAACCAACAAATTCTACTTTATTTTCTTTCATTCTTTCTATTTGCTGTTATTATTACACCATATCTTTAGTTGAATGGCATCAGTGGAGGATTAGAGCTTATTTTTCATATTTAATTTGCATTTTTCCATGCGGCGTTTTTACACTGATTGTTCCGGTGGAAAGGCAGTTTTTAAACATATGCATTTTTTCCGATTCTGTTAACTCGTGTATTTCATTCATTTATTTTTTATTTTATACTTCTTTTGTATTTTCCACCTAATGCTTTTTTATATTTTGTTTTTATAACTGTTTGATAACTCTCCTCTTGACTATTTAAAATAAGCGGTTCTTACATGAATAAAGCAAAACAACGTGCACTAATCACTAATAAAGGTTCAAAAATGGACATACCATAGTTTCGGCATTAGCAAAAGCACTTCTCGGTGCCAGAAATTGTTAACACTAATCAAATTGTCAAATATTTTGTGTTCCGACACTGAGCAAGGTTCTTGTTGTGCTTTATTCACGCCGTTTAACTTTATTTTTACGTTGTACGAAATATGCAAATTGTTAAATATTTTGTGTTCCGGCACTGAGAAAGGTTCTTGTTGTGCTTTATTCACGCTGTTTAACTTTATTTTTACGTTGTACGAAATATGCAAATTGTTAAATATTTTGTGTTCTGGCACTGAGAAAGGTTCTTGTTGTGCTTTAGTCACGCTGTTTTACGTGGCACGAAATATGCACTGTCTTTATTTGGATCGTTCTTATTTATTACACATTTATACCATTAAAAATAAGTATTATTTATGTCGAAGAAACAGCTATAATTCATTTTTAAAAAAAATAATTATTTTCGTTTTTAAAAAATATGTAGTTTTTGCCTTTGAAAAAAAAATTATATAATGAGTATATTAGATGTTATTTAAAAACTTTTTACGAAGACATTTGGTATAACTGAGCAGGTTTATGATTCATACATACAAACTCTGATTATTTGTTTTCTTAATTATCTAATCAGCACGTTGTAATTTCTATCTAATTTAAGCAATTATTTCACTATATATTTTTAATAAACTTTGAAGCCATATTTTTTAGTCGTGGCTCCCAAATATGAGGCACACCTTTTGAAATTAAGAGTAGAACATAACAATTAATATGAGGTTCATTATTATTATATCTAATGTATATATATTAAGTGTATGATAGTAGAAAGGTTCCCAATATGAGGCACTCTTTTGAAATTAAGAATAGGACATAATTATTATGATGCATAAAACCTACAAATTTTTCGAATCCCGCTAGCAGCTCTATAACAAATTGTAATGCATGAACATAAAAATTATATGGCTACCTTTATTTTGAACTGAAATCTTTAAAAAAAATCAAATATACAATGAAATAGAGCTAAATAAATTGTTTGATATGGTTTTTTTTAAAAGAAAGATGCTTACATTCTTACTGAAAGCTTTATAAAAATGATAAATTCTAACTGAGACTTCATTCAAAACATAGCTCACATTATATATATAAAATTTACATACTAAGTTTCAATGAATTCTATAATGAACATTATTTGTAAGATGTGTTAGAGCAACGAAATTTTCTAAAAATTATCATTGTTCTGAAAATGCATTTATAGAATGTAATCGCATTAAATACTAAACCTATTTATTTTATATGAATAAAAAAAATCATGACCGTCATTCTAAATTGAAAGAGATTTAGAAAGCGAATGGACAAAAGTTCAAAAGTAGACAATAAAAAAAATTTAAATTTTCGAAATTCAGAAGATTGCTTTAAATTATTTAGAATTGCCATTTAGAAGAGAGCTCATAAACCTAATTATTACTTTAAGTATTTTTTTAAAATTTTTACTTTATTATAAAGTGACAAAAAATTTCTAAAAAATATTTATTATTATTTTATAAATTAATGCATCAAACTTTAAGATTTTTTAAAAATTATTTTAATATAAAAAAATAAACTTACTCTTATAATATTAGATCCGAAAGTAATTAAAACCAAACGTTTATAAGCATCGTGTTTTAGATTCAATAAAACGTTTTTTACTCTTTCTGATTTCTTTCAAACACTAACTCATGATTATAAAACATCTTGTTTCTTTGGACTCAAATATAATATCTTTTTTCAATTATTTGAATGCACTTCTAATGACAAGCTAATGATATGTATCCTGTAGGAACAAAAAAGGATCTGCCTTCGGTGTTAATAAATATACCTACCTCACAGAATAAATAGACTTGTTTGCTTGACTGAAGAAAATACGTTTTTACGTTTCACGAAGCGAAATGAATACGAGTTAGTCGTTCTCCGAATAAAATTGTTAAATCGAACGAGAGTATTGTGTACAAAATAATATTATATGATGATGAATCATGTTGGTAAAAGTCATTAATGAACAGCCTTGCTCATACAAAAAACAAACTTTTTCTTCAATTTCTAAATTTCACAATTTTTTTTATTTTAAAGAATTTCGTACACGAAAAAGTCTTGTTAAATATCTTCCTAATGCATTATTTCAATAAATATTTAAAGACATACATTTAAAAAGTGTTACCAAGTAAATTATCGTTTAAAATATATCGTTAGGATCAACTTTTTTTTAAAAAAGAAACTTAATGAAATTTACTTTTAAATTTTACACATTATATAAACTTCTTTTTACACTTGAATATTATATGTCAAATACAACTCAAGAATTCCAAAGAAATTTCTTAAAAAACATTTAATGCAATGAAATTCACAGTCGTAAGTCGTGACATTATAAGCTTCGCTCAATGCTTTTTCAGTTCTATTGCAAGAAATTAACGAACACTGCGTTTCACCTGTCATAGCTTTTTTTTTTATTGATTGATTTTTTAAATACTATTGTTTTCGTTTGACCTCATTTGTCTTTCAAATATTTCAAATCAGTTGCATTTTTCGCCAAGTAAGCCTTTTCAGGGTCAATAAATAAACTCACAGCTCACGTTACTGAACCTTACTAAAAACGATATCATTCAAAATATAGTTTCCTTCTTACTACTGAATAATAGAGATGTTACAAGCACCACTTAGCAGCGCCATTCCATCTTTGTTTTGCCTAAAATGGCTTTTTTTACGCCATTAAGATCAATTTGTTTTATACCTAAGACTTTATTTTTGCAAACAATCCTTGAAGCAATAATTTTTGCAAACGATTCTACAAGCTGTAACTTCTGCAAACGATTCTTCAAGCATGAACTAAATGATACAATCGTGACAGAAGCTGGTTGTTTTAGGTGATTAGATCAATTCTAAAAATATTATTTTCTGGTGCAATGCTTTTAATTCGAAGAGCTATTTAGTTATTGCTCCTGCGATCATTAGGAATATTAAATTACTCTTGTTTTATGACTTATAACGGTTTTTGAATTCCATGTCGAATGAACGGTTGATATCCTTTTTGACCTGAATGGAACTTGTCTTATCATTCCAATCGATGTAAATAAAATTTCTTGAAGTGATTGGAGCTTATCATTCTATTTCTAATTGCACGAGGAAATAAAATAAGAATATTATTTGTATTCTGAGAGTGGAGATTAGTATATATCGTTGTAATTAAATAAATATCAAGGCGGAAAATCATCTAGTTTTAATTATAATACACATTTCTTTACACGTTATTTGAACTAATAAAGAGTCGTTTTATGTTCGCGCCGCCATTTTAAATGACGCTTACGCTTTATACAACTTATAGTTATTTTTTTTAATTACATGCCATATGAAAACGATTGATAACCTTTTTTTTTTTTTAAAGAACATAAATATTTTTGTTATCATTGAAAATCGATGTAAATGTTATAAGAATGAATTTAATTTTTCCTTTTACTAATTGCTTGTATTCATGAGGAAATATATTAAGAATATTTGTCCAGATTAAACCGCTTCATAGTAATTAAACAAGTTCAGAGCGGCATATAGGCTTTATTTTTAATAGTGGCTATAATAGCTTCTAATTTGTAACTTGGACCTTATACTCTACTTACATTACTCTAGAATTCATTTTACATTTATTATTTTTTGCAAGGCTGCAAGTATGTATTAGCGATTGAAACATTTTTGACCTGAATCATATTTGGCGTTTCTATCAATGCGAATAAAACTTCTAAAATTGATTGGAGCTTATTGATCTGTTTCTAATTGCACATATGTAAAGAAATCAAGCGGAACCGAGAATGTCATTTATGTAGCAAACAAAGATTATAATTATGATAGATAAGATACGATAATAATTTAATCGGTACCAAATCATAAAATCAAAGCATATTTAATAACGCTTTGAACTCTCTAATATGTACACAGGTTAAGAATTATTTGAAAAATTTACCTTATTTACATTTGCGGTGCCAGTAAGTGATATTCTTATAATACTTTACATAAAATAAAGTAAATTACCAGTTTTCTGCATTCTTTTCATTTCTGTAACTTTGTAATGCCATTCGTTATGTCTAAGTGCATGATATCGGATGTTTTACAAAGCAGCATTTCTTTTTCCCTTTTTTAAAAAAAAAATACTTCATAATTCTTGCATTATTATTCATTGAGCTGTTATTTTCAAGCATTAACTACATTTCACTTTGATGGAGATGAAAGTATGATATTGTAAGTTGTTAAAAATTTTGCTTTATTTTATAATTTAAATATAAACATATTCCTTGCTGTTAACGTCGCTTCATGTCTTATCAGATTTTATGACTTATTAGTCACTTTTTTAAACATGAACATGGCTTGCCTTATCATTTCTACCAACATTTTTAGAATGAATGTAATATTCCTATGTTTACTAAAAGTACTAGTTTTACACTAAAAGTATTAGTCCAGTTAATCTGTATCATGGTAATTAAAATATTAAAGTGGAATATCAGTTATTTCACATTTAATGTTGACTAAAATATTTTGCATTCTTTTAGTATATTTATCTTTTAGTATATTTATCTTTTAGTATATTTATCTTTTAGTATATTTATCTTTTTAGTTATTATGTTCTTCCATTGTATTTTTATGTTAAATATCTATTTTACATAAGTTAATTCTACGAAACGAATGTCAACACAATTAATGTTATAAAATTTGAAACGTTAAAACTTTCGATTGTACATTTATCATGAAATATATTGATAGATTTTACGATAAGTGACTAATATTTCATAAGGGGAAGTGCATAACATAAGTGAGTAACAACTATTATAGCATTGTTAAGTACATAAGGAGTACTAAATCAACGAGCCATCAAATATCTGTCATTATTTTTTTTTAAAAAAACTCGTGATGAACATGATTTCTCTATAGACATAGTTTTTTTTTTTTTACATTATTTTACCGAGTCTAAATTTAATTGCTGAAATATTTCAACTGACTAAAATGTGTTAAAATCCATTGCATTTTATTAATTAATCGGTAATTTCAAAAAACAATTTATACTGAATTTTGTAAAATTAACATTTATGCAAATACATTATTTTGGTATAAAAACTCACTGTTTAACAAGAAAACGAAAACATGTTCATAGAAATATAGTTTTTGGTCACTTCTGTAAAAACAACAGTTATAAAAGGTCACTTCTGTAATAAAAGTTATAAAAGTTTCCTTTCTACTCTTTAATTGCTAATAATTGCATTTTTATGTAATCAATTATTATGTTTAATTTTTTAAATGCTTTATAAATTTTTCCACTAATAAAGCTGTTTTAGTAAACAGCTTTTATTTTATAAATTTATGAGTTTTACGTTTCTGGGGGTAAATTAACACTTAATTTAGTTTGATAAACACTTAAAACTAGTTTTATGGAACAACAATAGTAGTATTTTATGATTTTTCAAAAAATATATAGCTTGTTTTTAAAAAAAAAATAACTTGTAATAAATATTTTTAAGAAAGTAATAGTAATCAGGTAAAAAACGCGTTTTTTTCTTGTAATAAAAATTATAGCAACTGCTACGTATTTTTCAAAACAGTTATCAATTAACGTAAAGCATTTTCAGCTTGATAGGTCCTATATTTTCTTTGTTTTAAAACTGATTTTTTAATACTGTAATAGATTATGTATTAGTGATGTAGTTTTCATTGCTCATATGTTTTTAAGATTTTATTTTTTTGTATACAATTGTGGAAATGAACTGGAAAATGTTACATAGTGTATAATTCATTCGATTTATCAAAAACTATGAATTCATTAAAAAAAAGTTATTTTTAAAGGAAACTACGTACTATTAATTCTTTTTTTGAAAATTGAGTAAAAGTTTTAAAAAATTGTTGAGCTTGGTAGAATTTTTTTCTTTTTTTTTTATGAAATACAAAATTTATGGAAGCTTATTCCATTTCACCTGTACGTCAACGCAATATGCATCTTTCTTTCTGGTTTATATGAATTTTATTTCTAAAAATAATCGATTTATTTATTTATTTTGAAAATTATAAGAATGATGTTTCGGCTTAAACATAGATTGGTTATGCATTTTTTTCTTATTCTTCTTTCATTAATGCTTATTTCTATACAATATTTCAACTCTTTCTCACTGTTGATTTATATATCCCATAGTTTCTCTTGGCTCTATTAGGTGCGCATGAGGAAATTGAAATATTGAATTTAAAAAAATGAGTAAATTTGATTTTAATTTCGTCTAATTTATCATATAACTCTTCCTGTATGATTATCGGAGGCGTATAGTGGAATTTACTTTCGTCTTGCGTGGGGTAAAGTGGTCTTAGTAATGCCTTTGTTTACATTTGGTGAGAGAAGTTTCCTCATTTTTCCCGTTTTAGCAGCCTTCACGCGTGGGACAGCACCTTGAAGGTCGCCATATGATTATGAAACTTCTCTCTCTACTTAATTCACTTTTTTTTTTTTTAACGCCAAAATTCTCAGATCCCACTTACTGATTCTTAATGATTAAGCGTAGGTAAAGTTGTTTTATTTGTTTCAAATGAAACTTTTTTTTTCACTTACTCATCAATACAAGAAAATTTTTTTATTTTTTTATTAAAAAAATTTAAGTACTAAAAGAAAGGTACTTTTTTTTTTTTTTTTTTTTTTTTTTTTTTTTTTTTTTTTTTTTGTATTTCTGCTTTTTCATTCTTAACAAGTGATTCTGCTAACTAATAATCAGTTTTGTTTAGAAAATTTTTATTAAATTGCAATATATATATATGAAATTATATATATTTATTTTTGTATATTTATTTTTTATTTTTATTTTGTATATTTATTTTTTGTATATTTATATTCAATATATATATTTATTTTTGTTTTCTCATACGTGTTGTTCATTACGTAGATAATAAAAATAAATTTAAAAAAATAACAGCCGTTAATATTTTTTAGACAAATATCTCTCCTGTGTTTACAGTTTTTAATTTATTAAGTAGTTTTTAACCAAAAAAATTAAGTCTTAATTAATACAAATATCAATAATAAAAATGATTATATTACTACTGAAAACTTAAGATGGAATTTTTCAGCGTGTATGACAATGTATTTCATGAAGAGTTATAGACGATACCAAGTAAACATAAGCTGTAATGGTATTCCAGCTGTGTTTTCATCCATTGTTTTTATTAGGATTAAAATTAAATCGTTTAATAATCCTAATGAGATAACTATTTCAAATATAACTCATTACATGAAAAATATTATTTGGTTTAAGGATTAAAATGAATACTTAACATTCCTAGTTCTAATTATTTCGTTTCTTCTCTAGATTGATTCCTTCATCCATACCGATGGCAAGAGGCACAAAACCTGCAACTCAACTCAACCCACTCGTAAATGATGGTTATTGGCCGCCTACGGCAAGACACTGAAAACCAGGAATACTTAGTGCACTGTGTTCCGAATAGAGTGGATGCTATTTTCTTCAACAGCTGATAGCTTAACAAGTCCTTTTTCCGCAACTAGAAAATCGGGACTCATTTTAAAGAGTTTGCGGACGACCCCGTGATTAGCCAAGAATCGCACCTTTCGATTGAGTATCTTCTTTAATGTTCCTTTTTCGTCTTCTTCTTGGCGTCATCAATAATTCCATCATCCGTGATTCTGAACCTGATTAACCTTAAAAAATATCCAGGACGATGGAGTTAATGGATTTTGGTGTTCTCTGATGTTTTAATGTCACAATTTTCTTTTCTAGTTACTGACATCACTGCCATATTTATATTTTTTAAGTGTCATTACTCTCATCAGCAGTGATTAATCCTTTTTTGTGTTTTTTTGTTTGTGCTTTAAATGGATGAAGTTTTGTATTTTTTAAATGTGGAAACCATTTCGCCACTGCTTTAAGAACACACGCCAAACGAGAAGCAAAAATTAATCGAGCTTATGACACAACCAGTTTAGCATTTAACTTTTACAATATTTCATCAAGCTTTTAAATGGGAATAAAACGCTTCTTTATGTTATGTGTATTTGGAAAGGAATATTTACAACTTACGACTCTAAGTAGTTTTTTATAAGTGGTGATGATACACTGGATACATGTTCTTCAATGTTCTTTTTCTTCGACATTTAACTGTAACCCTAATGCTACAAATTTAAACGTCTTACTAACTGGTGCTTGAAAAATAATATTATTTTAAGTGCTGTCCTGCGTTTTTAAATGTGTTACGTAGTGAGCCGTTGTAAATGTGTGGATATTTCGTTGAGCTACAAGTTCACTGTTCTATTTAGTGTTTTTCCGTGATTGTCCAAGGTATATTTAAGTTTTCCAAAATGGCTTTTCGTGGAGGCAAGAGGAAAGATGTCAAAAAGCAATCCTATTATGTTTGGTTTCTTGGTGCTAAAGAAAGCAAAGGTCTGCGCGGAGAGGAGTATATCAGGCCAGTTCTTAGACATTTAGTCGACAAAGAGCGTGAGCTTGAGCCTATGAAGGTGACCTTACAAATCAGTAATAAAGGTATAAAAATAATACAGAATGTTCCCCGAAAGAACAATAAAGGTAAAACAGAAATGATAAAACATTTTATACCACACCACGCTATCACATGCGTGATGCAGGAGTCAAAGCCTAATGACGACGTTGTGTGCTGTATATTGCTCATCTACAATCCCCTTACTAAATGCCCTGTACATGTACACGCGTACAGGTGCTGTTCTGTGGAAACTGCTAGTACTCTACGTTCTCAGTTACAAATTTTAATTGATAGGCCTGAAAATCAGAAAAAGTTTCGAGAAATTGAAAATAGGTTAGCCGCCAAAGGGCTGTTGCCAACTAGAGGACATAATTCGGATGGTAGATCTACAAGAACTGATGGATCTGATCGAACAGAAGATTCTTCTGGAGGTACGTTATAAGCGTTTTTTTTAATTGATTTTTTATAACATTTTATTGAACTATAGGTATAAAGAAGCGTTCGTAATTTTGAAAACAATTTTATATGTTATAATAGTTTGTATAATCCATTTCTAAATAATTTTTCCTACTTTACTTTTAAGCAAAAAATAACACTCTTTAGTTTTACACCTTATAATGCACCATATAATAGCTTTACTAAGTGTAAGAGCGCAAAATTTGCAGGTAATATAGTTGAATTTTAAATGTCTCAAATGCTGCAATTATGTAATATTAAATAAATGTTTTTCAATCAAAAACAGAAATCGTTGCAACAGAAATCAAAGTGAAAGTGCATCAATGAAATTTTTTTTCATTCTGGTGTTTGAGTTATTGCAAAACTGTTAAGGTATAACCAAATTTAATCCCAGGAATATTTAAAGGAATTCTGTTTATTTTTAGTTTTAAAATCTTATTAATTATTTTGCATATCTACAGCTTTCAAAGATAATGAACAATCTTCATTGTTTTCCTTTTTTTATCTCTGGTTCTTGTGCTTTTCCAGTCGGGTGATTCTTCTCTAACTTCCTGATAGTATTTCTATCATATGAGAGACTTACCAAAGTTCAGTTTCCGATTTGATCTAATTGGCATGTGTCAAGCGCCAGCAAAAAGGAGGTAATCGTTAACAATACCAACGATTCACTCCTTGCATCTTAGTGTTAAAATTAGAGCCTAGACCATCGCTAGACTGCTCCAGCGCGCACACGAGCGCAGCTGAGAGCGTAACTGATTAGATTACGCTGTGTCCACCGACTGGCTATTGTTCTAAATGAAGATAGAATATTTTAAAGATTTCCTCGGGACGGTGATCAAGAGTATCAAAGACTGTCGGCTCTTCCACACGGAAAAAAAAGCTTTGGATATCCATTTCTTCCTGTTCTTCGTCGAAGCTTTTTGGGATTTCTCGGACTTTCTGGATGAGTACCTAAACCCGATAATAAATTACGCAAATTTTCTGACGTTTTCTTCCATGAAAGGATTGAAATAGCGGATTTTTTTTCCGGCTTTGTTTTGTTCCCTGTCTATAGTTGTTGATGAGGTCGTCTTTAACTTTCAGGGCAATGTCCTTCTTGACAATCTAAAGAAATTGAGGAGATAGTTAAGAATATTCTTACCTTCTTCAGTAATTGTTAAGCTCATTTAAATCTAGTGCGTGTGAGGATGTTCCACTACTAACTTCCTTATCGAAATAATATTATATGAGAAATTAAAGTTTTTTTTTTTTACCATATAAATAGTTATTTGAATTATAGAATTTAAAAAAAAATTATAAAAGAATTATAAAATGTCTCCTAATGCACTGTAAAAAGGTTGTTAAATTTACGGGGGGGGCTATTAGCTGGTGTTCCTGTATAAAACCGTTTATTTCATAGAAAAATATTCTTATTAAAAAGCAGACGCTTGTTTTTTGAGCAGATAGTACTGTTATGTTAACAAGCAAACTATTATTTAAACAAACAATTCTATAAAATAACAAAGTCAGCATTGTGATTGGTGTGAGCCAGGTGCAACATTCTTACGACCAATCGACGCTGGGATTTGAACTTGGGTCCCCTTATTGAAAGCCGAGTTCTCTTTCCTCTGAGCTACCACATCTCTATTGTTACGGTATGCAAAAAATCTTAAGATTTTTTTATCTTAAAAGTTTTTATTTTTACTATGCAGTTAATAATTATTTTAAGGTTGAAAATCGTAAAATAATTTCTGAAAAATAAGAGCAAATGTAGAAAATAATCGCCAAGTAATTTGAAAAAAAGGTAGAGTTATTGTATGGTAAGCAAAACTGCATGGCAAAAACTGGAATTTGAACTGACGGTTTTAATCTGTTTATAATGTTTATCTGATAATTAATCTGTATATAGGTTTTATCTGTCAAAGCAGCTCAAAATCATCAAATATACAGAGATACTCTGTAAAAAAAACGGGAATTTTTTACAGTTCGTACTTGAAAAATTTCTAAATTTTTAATGATTTAAAATCAAACCAAATAACGAAGAAAAATATTTTCAATAAATTTAATCCAATAAATTACCATTATTCAGTAAATTTTGATAGTCAATTTATGTGTCGAACTCGCAAGGAAATTAAGGTCAGCATATGTAAGGAAAGAAAGGATAAAATAGCTAGAGCATGTAGCCACTGAATTTTCGCTCATTCACTGTGCTATTAAAATGCTATAACAGAAAGATGGTCGCCAAGAATGCTACAAATGCCATCTACGACTTAGGAGCACGACTACACTTATACTTTTAAAACCCATTACATTGTTTTTCGCATGTGCTATTTTATTTACCTGCTATTTTCTTTTGAATAATGTTAAGCCATGTGGAATAAATGCTATAGGTCAAGACATTTTTTGTAACATTAGAATTTTCTAATTTTATTTTTAATTTACACGAAAACTCATAGCAATACATTCCAATAATCTGAAATTTATATGCGTAAATGTTATTGAAAAATAAAAAATACATGGATATGAAGTTCTGAGATCCACGCCGTTTATTGATTCTTCGGTCCGTCTGGACCTTAGTAATCAGAAAGTTATGGAAGAAGTTTGTGAATATTTTTAACTTTTCAAACGATTACAAACCCACCGGTGAAGTTAATCCAGATTTTTCAATTTCTATTTCAAGTTGAGTTTTTTTCAAAGCAAAACATATATACGGGACAAAAATATAGATGCACTAAACAACAGATTTAGTGGTAGTGATATGAAAAAAAAATTATACTTTCTTGCGGTTTGATTAGTTTTCGAATTATATTTAAATTATATTTAAATTATATAAAGCTTAGAGACATTTATTTTTGAAGTAAATGAATCTAAGGCTATTTCCATTCGTTATGAATGTAATATTTGCAGGCGCTAAATGCAAAGAACTCGACTCAAAAATATCAAGCAGTGCTAATATTTTTTTGTTAAAACAATTCTTGGTGTCATTTACACTTACCTCAATTTTTATAAGCTATTGGAAGTTTAAAAGCCGTTTAAAAAGAAGAAAAAAAGTATTAAAATTTTTTGTAGCAGATATGACATATTGTTCATGATATATCTGTGATACTCAGTCTTTAGTTTTTTAAAAGTATTTCAAACTTGTGGAAGTCATTATGGAAATTAGTGAAAATTGGAGTAAATGTAAATGACATCAGAGTTTATTTTAACAAAAAATTATCAAAAATAATTGTTATAAGAACAGCTAGATTTTTTAATGACTTATGTGCATTTAAAGTCTGCAAATATGATGTTCGTAAATGGTGGAATTGCCCCTAGGCAACAAACGTTTTCACCTTCTAAAACCATACTATATGGTAATGACTATTCTGGTGAAAACAAACATAATTCTGGTAATAAAATCCAAAATATACGGTATTTAAATTATTGATTTGGTAATTTTTCCTTTCATATGAAAACGGTTTATTCTGATTTTTAAAATTATTACTTTTATTACCACATATTTAGTAAAAGAATACAAAATTGAAAAGTAAATTTAACCGAGTCAATGATTTTTGCCGTAGACTGAAGTATCGTGAAAAAATTACCAAATTTTACCTCATTTATTAAAGTTTATGACATATTATAAACCCATATTTTATTATTAATTTTACCAAAAGTATTATGAAAGCACTTCGGTAAAAATTACCGATCTTTATGTTGTTCCCATAGAGCCAAAAACACGGTAAATTTAACGCTATTCTGGTAGTTTTGACCATACTTTTTTTCTCTATGTACAGTGACATCAGAATGACAATGTTTCTGAATACACCCATGTGTTCCATATTGTATATTATTTGGGGGAAATGAAATTGGTTACGCTAATAAAAGGGAATTATTTAAAAACTTGCTTCAATTTTAATTCCATTATCTCTCCTAAATAGAGAGAAAAAAAATCCCATTCCGCGTCAAAATTTAAAATTAATACATACTTTTATTTTACTGCTATAGTTTATAAGCAAATTAGGGATATCTTTTCGAATACGCAATTTTACTTCCCGTCTTAAAAAAGCTATCTCTATTCATGTGTCAGAGTGTTCGTCCTTCGTGTCATTTAGGCGCATTACCACGTCCAGCCGAGGAGAGAATGACCTAGTCTCGACTCATGAGTAGCCATTACATTCAAATAAATTTCGTACAATCCTTGCTGTAATGACCATTGCCTAGATACTAGTTTCCGCTCTCAATGGATTTTTGAATATGTGCGTTTGTCACCTTTGAAATTCGTTCCAGAAATCGAATTTTGAAATTATCGTTGGACAATTGTCGTGCGGAAGTGAGAAAAAAAAAAATTCGAATAAAATTCATGCTTATTCAATTGTGATTGGTTATTAAATTATTTAGGACGTGTTTATTCTGAAATACGTTTGTACGGGATGAAAAATACTAATGCAAAATTTTTTTTACACAGCAGTTAAAAATAATGATGTATTCTAATTTAAGGTGAAAAAGGTGTAATTTGTAAATTTCCAATTGTAAAAAAAATAAAGAAAAAAAATAGACAAAAATAAAATTAAATGGTTTTAAGATTTTTGGATAATTGAAGGACTTAAAACAATATGCTACATCTCAGATAAAATTAATGCTGCAAATATTGCGACATTTTCAAATTGTTAAGCAGGGCATTTTTGATGAAAAACAACACATTATTTTCGTGTTGGCAGTAAGACGTTTTTGTGTACTGCTTTATTATCTAGTAAAATGTACCTGTTTGAAAATAATTCTGAGGAACAATTTGATTTTTAAAGAATCACTTTTGGGAAAAGTACGGCCTTGTACTGTATTTCCGCTAGCCCTTCAATTGTTGTGGATAAATGTATCATTTAATCTATCACTTCAATTTTAAAAAGTAACTTCACGAGATTATTGCACTTGAATTAAATGTGTTCCAGTATAAATATTTTGAGACTTTAAATCCGCATGAACTAATTAAAACTAATAATATTTTCCCACTGCTTTTTTTTTCAAGGGAATTTTTTTTTTGCTTTAATCTAGTTTATTAAATATTCAATGCTAATTTAAACCACATTTGTATCTATGTTTTCGATATTTATTTATACTTAATATTTCAATGATATATTATTTAAAGCACATTCTACTCATTCTGCTATTAACATTAAAACATACTTTTTTCACTAAAACTCTTAATTCATCTGTTGTAATGTAATAATAATAGATGAGCTTCATTATCAAAGATGAGTTTGCACAAACATAAGGAAATACAAAAATATAGCAATCTTTTTTAAAAGCAAATAAGTAAACTTCTTAACAAGATTGAATAAATATTAAGTGGCGGATATCTTCCTTTTTTGAAAGAAGACAATCGCTGATTTTCGATTTTTTAATAACTTTCATTGAGATAAATACTTTCTAATTACTTCGACACAGAGAAACAAATTGTGATAAAATTATCTCACTTTGTAGTAATAACAATTCTAATTTAAAAAAAAAGACATAATTCTAATTCTGGTAATAAAAAAATATATACGCTATTTAAGCCTTTCATTTGCTTAATTGCTCTACTCATTAACAGTTCGCCGGAAATTCTGATTTTAAAATTTACAGTTTTTATTACCCTACATTTATTAAAAAATACAAAGTAATTTTTTATTTTTTGAAGTAAAAGTAAGTTTAAGACTGAAAAGTAAGTTTAAACCAAAGAAATACCACAGTTTATGACATTCTCTAAGGCATCATGTTAAAATTACCAAAATATTATTACATACTATATAAATAATATTTTATTGTAATGTTACCAATATTATTACCAAATCTCTTTTGCAAAAATTACCGAGCTTTTTGGCCTTCCCATAGAGTAAGGAACATGGTAAATTTTACCATATTCTGGTATTTTTGACTATATTTTTTTCTCGATGTAGAACTATTTTTAAATTCCAGACACGGTAACAGTCGCAAGCAGGGTAGTATTTTAATACGCATATATAATGTTTACATGCGGACATTGCAATAGATCTTCAATAAAAAAGTATCGATAAAAAAAATTGACAATTACAATTTATAAATAATCTAATTGAATGGGAAATATATTAAGATTCATATCACTTGAATATACTATTTAAGTCTGGAAAAAAAACGATAATAAGTATCTTTCGATTTTTTTCCTTTTCCAATTAAAAGGAAATTATCTGAAGTTAACATCATGGTAGATCTAGTTTACACAAGGAAATGTTACCATTTCCTTTCACACATCCTTTGATTAACTTGAGTGTGAAATGCTCATTAAGAAATAGTATGTCTATCTACATTTAGAGACAAGGAGAGTGTTTAACCTATTTATAGATTCAAATAACATTATTTCATTGTTAGTATTTTTCCCCAGTTTTTCTAATTACGATCTTGTTTCCAACTGTTAATCAATTAGTAAGAAAATTATTCGAATTATTGATGCAAATTTTTTATTTTATAATTAACGTGCACAATATATTTTATCTGTTTAATCGTATATTTTTAAAATTTAGGTAATATTAAATGTATTTAAACGGAAAAATACATTTGTAAAAGGTGAAATTAAATACACAAATAAAATTTTTAGTTAATTGAACACTTTTCGTTATTTTCTTACATTTCTCAATACTTAATATAATTTAGTACAATTTAGAGTTTGTTTTTATCGGATAGAATTGAGCTTTAAATGAATCTTAATAGGATTTATTATTTAAACAATTTTTTTAATGATTTTTGTGATATGTTAGGATAGTAAATATATGTCAACTTTTTTTTACATTTATTTCAAATTGCATCTTAGCTAAAAGGAAAAAGAAGAATTAATAAAAAGCATGTGAAACTGGCGTTTAAATTTTCTATGTGCGAGATTTATATAATATTTATGTAAAATTTAATTGAAATTAGCAAAAAGGGCGAAAAACGGTAAATTATTCTGCTACAAATGAGTCATTAATTTAATATTTACTTGACAAATTTTTCCTAATTATGTATTAAACTTCGTAGAATAATTTAATGAAGATCTAATTTTTTGAAACATCCGCTATGTATCACAATTCCAATATTTATATTGACAAAAATATATTTCCAATGTTATCTTTCCTGTATTAGGATTTAAAATGAATTCATGAATCTGCTAAAATACGGTTTTCTATAATTGTAGCCTTAAATTTCGCAACGCACCATACTAACTTTAAAAGTCTCCATGAATTTCATTTAGCCTGATATTTTTAGGCTTATCACAATCGGCTAATATTTTTTCGGCTTTTTATTTAGAAAATGTGCTAAGAAATATCGATCCGACTTACTTTATTTATGCAATAAGCCCTGTCCTCTGTCGGTGCTTTGAATAGAGAGATGCTTGTTTTGATTTATACGTGTAGTTTCTTTTTGTTTGAAGCTAGTTTCCTTTAGTTTGAATTCTTTTTAATAAGCCTTTACTTCATTTGTCTCATTTTTATAAACTTTCATACTTCTGAGCTTATTTCAAAAAGCCTAAAAAATTAAGTCTTTAATTTACCTAAAGCTTAGCATGGTAATTGTAAGTATGCTTAAAAAAACTATCAAGCTGATTAGAAAATACTAGATGCTTTTTTTTCAATTAGCCCACAGCCTATTCATACAGCACAATAGATTAAATAAACAAATAATATAAGTCTTCAATTTACCTAAAGCTTAGCAGGGTAATTGTAAGTATCCTTAAAAAAAATATCAGGCTGATTAGAAAATACTAGATCTTTTTTTTTCCTTCTAATTAGCCAACGACATATTCATACAGGTATTCTTAAACTTTCACTGGTTTTTATTTAGTCCCTATATATATTTTTTATTATCGTTCATTAATGTTTTTCCTCTCTGTTTCTAAAATGCAAAAAAAACTCTAAATGATTGCAAAAACATTTCATTTACTTAAATTATGCTATATTCTAAGATTACAGCGCAAAAACATGCTTTAATTATGTTAAATTTTTTTGGGATAAACGAATATTTCTGATGCACGAATAGGACTAAGTAAGTTAATTATGTTACATTTTTTTGGGATAAACGAATATTTCTGATGCACAAATAGGACTAAGTAAGTTAATTATGTTACATTTTTTTGGGATAAACGAATATTTCTGATGCACGAATAGGACTAAGTAAGTTAATTATGTTACATTTTTTTGGGATAAACGAATATTTCTGATGCACGAATAGGACTAAGTAAGTTAGTAGTTTTATACTAAGTGACCATAAACATAACTTATGGCGTTACTTTTTTTAAAAAAAAAAGTTCTAAAGCAATTTTTTAAAATTATCCTTCAGTTATTAACATTCCAACTATGACTATAAAGATTAATTGAGTTGCAAATCGCTTGCATTCCGAAATTACTTAGATAAGAAAATAATAATAATAAATTATATTTGATTTACTTATTATCATTTCGAATGGGGATTTGTAACTATTAAGTAATATTGTGGTCTGGAATTTTTTGTTCTTGTAATCCCGTGCTTAAGAAAATGGCTAAGCTGTTCCGCTCCGCTCGACTGAAGGTTTAAAAACAAATTAAAATACATACCAGAATATTTTGCGCTCGTTATACATCAGAGGCTGCCGAACCGAAACAGGCATGGGTCAGATTTGCAATCACGCAAAAAGCATACAATTTTGAAGCGAAAATACTCCGTCCACGGTTAATTACCCGTCTTGCTGAAGTTGCTGCACGTCATACTTTTTTTTTTCTTCAACTCGTTGGTCTTCGTAATCTATTATAGCTCATTATCTGATATTTAAATTGTTCAGTATATAAAAAAGCATTAAATCGCGCAACCAACATTTCCAGTGGCATAAATTTTAAATTCATTATAGGTGATTTATATACTAATGAAGCATTTTGATTATATTATGCAAAAAAAAATATTTTTTGTTATCGATTTATTATTATACATTTTGTGTTTTATTTATTATCTTCTTTGTTGAACAAACAAAAAAATGACTGTTTTTTTTTCTTTTGATATAGCCTACTTACCGACATTTGTAGAAAAAATTTCATTCTTGTTTCGTTAAAAGATAATGATTTTAAGATAAAATTTTGAAGGGCAAATTTTCTCACTGGCAGAAATCCTACGAGGATTGAATTTTTCGAAACTTATTGTGGCTGGTCTAAAATTTCATATGAACAAAATTTTATGGAGACAAAATCTCATGTAGACTTAATTTTGTAGGGATAAAATTTCACATTATGTCCGAAGGACTAATCCCACATTTCAGTGCCATAATTTTAAATTTATTATAGGTGATTTATGTACTAATAAAGTATTTTGAATATAATATATAAAAAAACATTTCTGAGTTTATTTTTTATGTTATCGCTTTATTATTTTACGGACATCGATTATCTTTTTTACACTTTTGTGTTTTATTTATTATTTCCTTTGTTGAACAAACAAAAGAAAAAAAATGACGTTTGCTTTTTTTTCTTATGGTATATCCTGATCAATATTTTTAAAATAATCTTCATTCTTATTTCATTGAAAGACAAAATTTTTTAGTGGCGAAATCCCATGAAGACTGAATTTTTAGAAACTTCTTGTGGATGGTATAAAATTTCATATAAACAAAATTATATGGAAACAAAATCGTATGTTGACTTAATATCGATAAAATTTCACATTATATCCCAAAGCCAAATCCCACATTCCAGTACCATAATTTTAGATTCATTATAGGTGTTTTTTATACTAATGAAGTATTTTGATTATACAGTCAAACCTCGATACCTCGAACTTGGAGGGAAAGCAGAAAAAATTCGAGATACCGAAAATTCGAATTATCGAAAATCGCATGTTATTGACTGTAGAATAAAGGAAAATGCTCTTTACATACCTTATTTACTATTCCATATTTATTCTAAGAACACTTTTAAAAAGATTCAATTGTTGTTTGCTTTAAAGATGTGTAAGAAAGTTTGTCTATAACACTTTCTAAGTGGACTATAGCTTTAAATGTCTCCTTTGACATATTCGGCTGTCTCTCAATAAATCTCCTTACAGTGTCCACTGCAGAAATACTTGTTTGAGAATTGTTTATGATTATGAGAATTAGTTTTGTATTCCTAAAATTTTTTTGGAATATTTTTTTATTTTCAGAAAAGAAATCTACACTATTTATGGAAAAAAATTCAAGTTATCGAGGGATTAGAAAAAAAATTCGAGAAATCAAGGCTTTTTTAACATTGAGTGTATAGGAAATTTGAAGGGAATTTTTTTTCTTCGAGATATCGAAAAATTCGTGAAATCGAGGTTCGAGTTAGCGAGGTTCGACTGTAATTCATAAAACAAATTCATGAATTTATTTTTATGTTATCGATTTATTATTTTACGGACATCGATTATCATTTTCTCTCCTTTATGTTTTATTTATTATTTTCTTTTTTAAAAAAAGGACATATGTTTTTTTCTGATATTTTTAGGAAAATCTTCATTCCTATTTCATCAAAAGATAATGACTTAGAGACAAAATTTTCTCTCGGGCAAAATCCTATAAAAACTTAATTTTGCGAAACTTATTGTGGCTGGGATAAAATATATGAACAGAATTATATGGAGACAAAAATCTCATGTCGACAAAACATCGCAGACAAACATTTTACATTATCTCCTAAAGACAAATCCCACGTAGATAGAATTTCAAAACAAAATTTCTTGAAACAAATTTTAGGGGACAGAATCTCAGGAGGATAAAATTTGATATGGTCTGAATTTAGAGAATTTTAATTTTTCAGAATTTGCCTTGTTATAATTTTGAAATCAGATTGTGCGGTAAACCTTTTACGTTTGAATCGAAAAATTATCAGAGCCTTAAATACCGCATTTGTGATTTTATTAACCGGAATTGTGATTTTTTTTCTCCAAAAATGTTATTACCATGCATAGTAGTGTAAGATTTTGATCAAATTTATGTCATAAAATATTACAGTACTGTAGGACATGTGGTATGTATTATGTTATAATGAGGCAACCGCATGCTCGAAATAGCGAAAATTTAGATTATACGAAATTTTGTTATAAATAGCAAAATAAAGATTATGGACAATAAAATATTTTGTAAAATATAAGTGCATAGCTTTCGAGTAAATTTTAAAATTTTCCGACCGTTATTCCGACTTCTTAACACACAATTAGCGTAAATCATACCATTACACCAGAACTTTGTTTCTAATTAACGCAAACTCTGTCCAGTTGTTTCTAACGACGCACAATTTCGATGCAAAGCTGCGAGCGTTCCATATCGCGATGTTTATTTACACGATTTTTCATTAAATGGGATCGTTAATTCATCACGATTAAAGTAAAGCATGTTCACGTTGTTTTCAAATCTAGCAATTGATCGCGTTTTCGTTTCTAATGCTTATATTTAAGCAAATTCAAGTCAGGCGTGCTATTAAGTAATCACTTTTAACGTTACATGATTCGTTAGATTGCGAGCCTGCGTAATATTGTACAAATCGGATCACATGTATACTTCCGAGCAATAAAAAAAATCACTGTGACAAAAAATTCAAAACTGAGGTTTTTGATATATTTAGTATTTTTGATTGATAAACTACCTATTGTAAAAAAAATCGTTTAATCAGTTTTTGAAATACTAGTTTAAGTATTAGCAATATAAGGAAAATAATTGTCAAGCACTTACGTCGTTTTTTCAATTGCACCGCAGTATACAGATGTTCAACTTATAATGCTAGTGGCTTACATAAACTTAGATGCCCCCCCCCCATCAAGATTTATAAATGCAAGCTATCTTAGACTTAGCAAATTTTTTTTTTTAAATTATAATATGAGACAAGAACACTATAAAGAGACATTCTGTTATTTATAATCATTCATTTTATTTTAATTTATACATTTTAATTTTAATTATTTGATAAAGAATTATTAATTGCGATGGAAAGACGAAATTTAGAAACAGTAATTAATCGGAACAGTTAATACGCTTACCGATTAACCACATTGGAATGAAATTTATCTCAATAGTACGAGGAATTAAGTATCTTACAATAATTATATTCAAAGTTTAGTTAAGGGTTAATTTTATTTGTAAAGTGAAATAAAAATGTTTTTATAAAGGAAAAAAAAGTATTGTAATCCATACAGTGTTATTCATAATTCCCTCCGCCTGTAAACGCCATTTTTCTTTACTACAACTGGCTTCAGTGGTACATGTTACTGCCATCTACCGGCAACTGCTTAAATTAAAACTTGAATATTTTCGGAATAATTTCATACGTTTTTTTTTTTGCCATATGCGTCTTCGTTTTTTTACTATAACGCTTCGAAACCCCGGAGGGAATTATGAATTACCCTGTATACTTAGGAGTGCACATCCCTTTTGAATTAAGAGCTGCATGCTCAAGTATTTAGATAAGTTGATGACGACTAGGATAATTTTCAAGTCAACTTCAGTGTTTCAGACACAATTCTTTTTATCAGTCATTTTAGTAATATATTTACATAAAATTAAATTCTTTTATACATTGAAATCCATTCAAAATTGAAGAAAACCCAAACTGATGCTTCTCAAAATAAAAAATATATTTCATTTTTATCAAAAAATAGATTTATCGAAAAAAATTTAAAAGTCGGGAAGAAGTGCTGGTTTTTTTCATCACGTAGCACTAAAGTGTGTTTTAAAATAAATTAACTGTAATGTCTTGAATGAAAGTAAAAAATAAAAAAATAATAGATAAATATTTTATTGAGTAACATGGATGCAAATTAAATATTTTAATTGAAGAATTGTGTGGGATCTAAAATGATTTTAAATAGAACAGAACGCATTAAAGCTCAAAATAATAAACAACATTCTATTGGGTGGGATTAATTTATTTTAACTTATGAACATTTATATATTAAGAGATTTAATGAATGTTAAATTTTAAAAAAATTTTTAAGCTATAAAATTTTAGAATGAAGGTTCAAAAACAGTAAACAGTTTGAAAAGCCACATTCGAATTTCACGTTTTGTAATATTATGCATTTAAAATGTCGAAATTTAAAAATTAAAAGATAACATGGATTGAAGTATAACGTGGGTTGACAATGAAATCGGCGCAAATAAACCCGTCAAAAGTGATAAATTAATTGCTTGATTCGAAAATTGCAATTTGTTATAATATTGGATACAAAATATCGGGATTTTCAAAACCCAGTGGATTTAAAATCCCGATAAAATTGACACAAATAATATAGCACGTCAAAAGTTAATAATGTTTGCTCAGATTACAAAATATTCACTCCTATTAAAAATTTGTTCTTAACTTGTAAAATCATGCAAGAATAAATATAGTTCCTTTTTTAATAATATGATACATAAATAATTTTTTACCTAATACAAAATCGTTTTTTTTTTCTTTTCGTTTTTTTAAATCACAATTTTGATTCCCCTTAAATCACAAGACTAAGTTAACAATGAAAACAGGATTTAATGTAAGTCAATTTAATTTGTTTTACTAAAAAAAAAATAATAATAATAATAAACTTAAAAACAGTTTTGAATGAAGCTTTAATGTGACAATTGAGCTGTCACCTTGCAAGTACCTGGAACGAAAAGTAAATAAACTAACAGATGGCATAAAAGGTCATTTCTTAAAGTAGCTTCTTCCTTTGAAGGTAGGTCAAGTATTCGGAATGCGGGCGTCGAAATTCTTGGTACTTACTTCCCTCCTTAAACTCTAGTTAAAAAGCTACCGTTCTGTTTTGACTGTTGAGTCTATGTTTTCAACACCAAGGTCAAAGCAGCACTAACCCTATTTTGATTTCCTGCCTTTAACTTTTAAATCGTTTCGTGACTTAGTTTATGGAATTCGAAGTAAACAATGGGCCCCTAGACTCTTAGATATTGTAAAGCGAGAAATGTATAAATTAATTACAACGATGTGTCAGAATAAGTTATTTGAATGATAACGGTTTTGTTCTAAAACCTCAGCACGAAAATGAACTTCGTGAACTATGCACTGTTAGAATTTTTATTCGAAAATTATGGGCAAATAACCTGCAGCAGTCTGTCCATCCGTTTAACTGTTAAGTTTTTACGGTGAAGAACGTCTTTTTACCTTTACGGTGTTGAAACCGTTTACAACTAGTATGGTTATAAAACTATGAATAACCATTTATAACTAGCATGGTTTCAAAACCGTAGAAAAGAAACTTAACTGGACACAGAAGCTAGGCTTTTCGTTAGGTAATGGGTATTGGGAAGTGCAGGACACTAGAAACTCTTCAGGTGTTGAAGGGAATGGTGGAAATATTGTGGTGTTAACGCTGGAATTCGAATCCCCATTTTGACGTTCGTGAGACTGACAGATTAGCCCTCTTTGCGATAATATGCACGCAGTTCCAAGGAACTAAGTAGTTTTATTAAGTAGGCTTACTTGGTTGTTTAACCATATTAGATGAAAGCAGTTAATAAGTTGTTTTTCTCACATTTAATAGTTTGAGTACCATCTTTTTTATAGTTATTTGACTGTTAAGTTTGAATATGGTAAAATAGCAATTAAATAAATGGTTATTTAACCTTTTTTCCGAGAAATGTCTTAACAGTGTGGATTTAAATGATTTGTAAAAGTATCAGGAACAAAAAAGCAAAAAATACTGGGAGGTAAGTAACTGTTGTATTCTTGGCCTCACACACAAGAACGACGTTTGGGAGTTTAATTATGTGCGTTGTACATTCAAAATACATGAACTAACAATTTCCTCATGTCATTGGATTAATTTCCAATTGCAGTTGTAGTTGCTTATCAGCCGAATGCTATTCATCAACGGAGAAAAAAATTTCCTGCTTATTCAAGACTACGTTAAGAAAAAAAAAAGTATAATCAAAATTACCTGAATATGGTAAAATTTACCTTATTTCAGGAGCATCAAAGAGATTGGTAATTTTTACTGAAACATTTGATAATGATTTTGTAAAACTTTCAATAAAATGTGATTTTTTTATTATGCTATGAAATTTGGTAGAAGTAGTAAAATTTAGTAATTTTTATCGTGATACCTATATTCTGATAGTAATTTTTATCATGATACCTATATCAGCGGTTACAAATGGTGTTCTGCGGACCCCTAGGGTTCTGTAGAAATTTCACAGGTGTTCCGTGAGTTGAGACTTTTTTTTAACCGTTAATGATTTTTGAAATCTGTTATAGGTTTGTATCCAACCAATAATCTATTATTTGTTTAATATTAAAGTTATTTTTATGAAATTTTTCGTGTAAAATTGCAATAAAAAATGAATAGCAAATTAAAAAATAAATAAATAAATCCTATAACGATATATCGAATAAATTTTTTAAAAAATATATAAATTTTCAAATGATCGCATCAGTATTTCTCATCAAACTTTAAAATTCAAAATAAAATAAACAAATTCAGGAATAAGAATTTTTTTCTGATAATTAGTCTTACAGTTCATAACAGTTTTTTTTCTTCAAAAACATAATTTTGCAGTAAAAAGACTAGCTAATTCAACTGCCCAACATAAATCCTGATTTAAAAGACTTATTGATGAAACACTGAAAAAATTCATTCGCATAAAATATTTCCTGATTTATCATTTACTTATTTATTTATTTTGTTAGAACTTGCTAATGAACGTTTTTTAGCGTAGCGTAATTAGCTTTTTTTAGCTCTAATGAACGTAGTTGTGGTTGTGATTATTTATATCAAATTTATAAAGAATGCCCAATTTTATATAATATCATAAATGGTAAATATTGATTATGTTTCTTATTTAAACTGAAGTGAATTTTATTAGTAGAAAAATATTAAAAAGCGTTTTGTTCAAAAGTGTTTTTGTAAAATATTTTTATTAAAACCTCGTCTCTTAATAAATTTATTCTATTAGACTATTTGTAATCGATAACTCAGACACTCGTCATGAATAAGTAATATGAACTCATTTAGTTATTGCGTATATTTGTGAAACATTTCTAACAAAACCTCGTCTCTTAACAAATTTATTCCATAAGCCTAAAAGTAATAGAAACTCACCCGTCTAAATAATATAAAATCCCTTCGACAAATGTACTCTTTTTGTAAAATACTTATGATAAAATTTCGTTTTTTAACAAATTTTCTATTAGACTATACGTAATCGAACTTATCGTGAATAAGTAATGTGAACTCATGAATATGAACTTATTGCGTATATTTGTGAAACATTTCTAACAAAACCTCGTCTCTTAACAAATTTATTCCATAAGCCTAAAAGTAATAGAAACTCACCCGTCTAAATAATATAAAATCCCTTCAACAAATGTACTCTTTTTGTAAAATACTTATGATAAAACTTCGTTTTTTAACAAATTTTCTATTAGACTATACGTAATCGAACTTATCGTGAATAAGTAATGTAAACTCATGAATATGAACTTATTGCGTACATTTGTGAAACATTTATAATAAAACTAGATCTCTTAACAAATTTATTCTGTGATAAAATCACTCAAAACTACTACACTTTATATTATCATACACCTCATTCAATTTAGAATTTATAAATGTCACATACGACTGCCTCTTATACTATAAAATAACAACAAAATCATCAGTTAGTAAAACAAATAGCTATCTACGCAAGGGTTTTTTCCATTCACAGAATCCCTCTAACTCGTTACTAAATCCCTAAGAAAAACATCGTTTTAAATGATTTAGTCTGGAAAATAAATACGCTTCTGTATTATTCCAACCATGAAGCATCTGGGCTGGAAGTGTAGTTTGAGAAGTAAGCGTCGTGGTGAGAATAACGAGTAGGTATTTGAACAAATCATTTCCATCTGAATGAGTTTTCAAACTATTTATATTTCTTTCATTATGAATAACATTTCAGCGAAAATAGTGAATATGTCTAGCCACTTTTAAACTATTGCGTTGTGTTTCTCATGATAAGTGAGAATTACCATAA